>NW_026728494.1:626003-939004 GCF_030684315.1 Stegostoma tigrinum | reverse complement strand
CGCTCTGTTTCAGCCCCTCTGTTTCAGCCCCTCTGTTTCAGCCCCTCTGTTTCAGCCGCTCTGTTTCAGACCCTCTGTTTCAGCCCCTCTGTTTCTCGCCCTCTGTTTCTCGCCCTCTGTTTCAGCCCCTCTGTTTGAGCCCCGCTGTTTCTCGCCCTCTCTTTCTCGCCCACTGTTTCTCGCCCTCTGTTTCTCGCCCTCTGTTAGGGCCCCTCTGTTTCAGCCCCTCTGTTTCAGCCCCTCTGTTTCTCGCCCTCTGTTTCTCGCCCTCTGTTTCAGCCCCTCTGTTTCTCGCCATCTGTTTCAGCCCCTCTCTTTCAGTCCCTCTGTTTCAGCCCCTCTGTTTCAGCCCCTCTGTTTCAGCACCTCTGTTTCAGCCCCTCTGTTTCTCGCCCTCTGTTTCTCGCCCTCTGTTTCTCGCCCTCTGTTTCTCGCCCTCTGTTTCAGCCCCTCTGTTTCTCGCCCTTTGTTTCTCGCCCTCTGTGTCAGCCCCTCTGTTTCAGCCCCTCTGTTTCAGCCCCTCTGTTTCAGCCCCTCTGTTTCAGCCGCTCTGTTTCAGACCCTCTGTTTCAGCCCCTCTGTTTCTCGCCCTCTGTTTCTCGCCCTCTGTGTCAGCCCTTCTGTTTCGCCCCTGCTGTTTCTCGCCCTCTGTTTCAGCCCCTCTGTTTCAGCCACTCTGTTTCACCCCCTCTGTTACAGCACCTCTGTTTCAGCCCCTCTGTTTCTCGCCCTCTCTTTCTCGCACTCTGTTTCTCGCCTTGTGTGTCTCGCCCTCTGTTTCAGCCCCTCTGATTCAGCCCCTCTGTTTCAGCCCCTCTGTTTCAGCCCCTCTGTTTCTAGCCCTCTGTTTCAGCCACTCTGTTTCTCGCCCTCTGTTTCAGCCCCTCTGTTTCAGCCCCTCTGTTTCAGCCCCTCTGTTTCAACCCCTCTGTTTCAGCCAGTCTGTTTCTCGCCCTCTGTTTCTCGCCGTCTGTTTCTCGCCCTCTGTTTCAGCCCCTCGGTTTCAGCCCCTCTTTTTCAGCCCCTCTGTTTCTCGCCCTCTGTTTCATCCCCTCTGTTTCAGACCCTCTCTTTCAGCCCCTCTGTTTCAGCCCCTCTGTTTCAGCCCCTCTGTTTCTCGCCCTCTGTTTCTCGCCCTCTGTGTCAGCCCCTCTGTTTCAGCCCCTCTGTTTCTCGCCCTCTGTTTCTCGCCCTCTGTGTCAGCCCCTCTGTTTCTCCCCTCTGTTTCAGCCCCTCTGTTCCTCGCCCTCTGTTTCAGCCCCTCTGTTTCAGCCCCTCTGTTTCAGCCCCTCTGTTTCTCGCACTCTGTTTCTCGCCCTCTGTTTCAGCCCCTCTGTTTCAGCCCCTCTGTTTCAGCCCCTCTGTTTCAGCCCCTCTGTTTCTCGCCCTCTGTTTCTCGCCCTCTGTATCTCGCCCTCTGTTTCAGCCCCTCTGTTTCAGCCCCTCTGTTTCAGCCCCTCTGTTTCAGCCCCTCTGTTTCAGCCCCTCTGTTTCTCGCCCTCTGTTTCTCGCCCTCTGTTTCTCGCCCTCTGTGTCAGCCCCTCTGTTTCAGCCCCTCTGTTTCACCCCCTCTATTTCTCGCCCTCTGTTTCTCGCCCTCTGCTTCTCGCCCTCTGTTTCCCGCCCTCTGTTTCTCGCCCTCTGTTTCAGCCCCTCTGATTCAGCCCCTCTGGTTCAGCCCCTCTGTTTCTCGCCCTCTGTTTCAGCCCCTCTGTTTCAGCCCCTCTGTTTCAGCCCCTCTGTTTCAGCCCCTCTGTTTCTCGCCCTCTGTTTCAGCCCCTCAGTTTCAGCCACTCTGTTTCAGCCCCTCTGTTTCAGCCCGTCTGTTTCAGCCCCTCTGTTTCAGGCACTCTGTTTCAGCCCCTCTGTTTCTCGCCCTCTCTTTCTCGCCCTCTGTTTCTCGCCCTCTGTTTCAGCCCCTCTGTTTCAGCTCCTCGGTTTCAGCCCCTCTTTTTCAGCCCCTCTGTTTCTCGCCCTCTGTTTCATCCCCTCTGTTTCAGCCCCTCTCTTTCAGCCCCTCTGTTTCAGCCCCTCTGTTTCAGCCCCTCTGTTTCTCGCCCTCTGTTTCTCGCCCTCTGTGTCAGCCCCTCTGTTTCAGCTCCTCTGTTTCAGCCCCTCTGTTTCAGCCCGTCTGTTTCAGCCCCTCTGTTTCAGCCCCTCTGTTTCAGCCACTCTGTTTCAGCCCCTCTGTTTCAGCCCGTCTGTTTCAGCCCCTCTGTTTCAGGCACTCTGTTTCAGCCCCTCTGTTTCTCGCCCTCTCTTTCTCGCCCTCTGTTTCTCGCCCTCTGTTTCAGCCCCTCTGTTTCAGCCCCTCGGTTTCAGCCCCTCTGTTTCAGCCCCTCTGTTTCTCGCCCTCTGTTTCAGCCCCTCTGTTTCAGCCCCTCTCTTTCAGCCCCTCTGTTTCAGCCCCTCTGTTTCAGCCCCTCTGTTTCTCGCCCTCTGTTTCTCGCCCTCTGTGTCAGCCCCTCTGTTTCAGCCCCTCTGTTTCAGCCCCTCTGTTTCTCGCCCTCTGTTTCTCGCCCTCTGTTTCTCGCCCTCTGTTTCTCGCCCTCTGTTTCAGCCCCTCTGTTTCACCCCCTGTGTTTCAGCCCCTCAGTTTCAGCCCCTCTGCTTCTCGCCCTCTGTTTCAGCCCCTCTGTTTCAGCCCATCTGTTTCAGCCCCTCTGTTTCAGCCCCTCTGTTTCTCGCCCTCTGTTTCTCACCCTCTGTGTCAGCCCCTCTGTTTCAGCCACTCTGTTTCAGCCCCTCTGTTTCAGCCCATCTGTTTCAGCCCCTCTGTTTCAGCCACTCTGTTTCAGCCCCTCTGTTTCTCGCCCTCTGTTTCTCGCCCTCTGTTTCAGACCCTCTTTTTCAGCCCCTCCGTTTCAGCCCCTCTGTTTCAGCCCCTCTGTTTCAGCCCCTCTGTTTCTCGCCCTCTGTTTCAGCCCCTCTGTTTCAGCCCCTCTGTTTCAGTCCCTCTGTTTCAGCACCTCAGTTTCAGCCCCTCAGTTTCTCGCCATCTGTTACTCGCCAGCTGTTTCTCGCCCTCTGTTTCTCGCTCTCAGTTTCTCGCCCTCTGTTTCAGCCCCTCTGTTTCAGCCCCTCTGTTTCTCGCCCTCTGTTTCTCGCCCTCTGTTTCAGCCCCTCTGTTTCAGCCCCTCTGTTTCTCGCCCTCTGTTTCAGCCCCTCTGTTTCAGCCCCTCTGTTTCAGCCCCTCTGTTTCAGCCCTTGTGTTTCAGCCCCTCTGTTTCAGCCCCTCTGTTTATCGCACTCTGTTTCAGCCCCTCTGTTTCTCGCTCTCTGTTTCAGCCCCTCTGTTTCTCGCTCTCTGTTTCAGCCCCTCTGTTTCTCGCCCTCTGTTTCAGCCCCTCTGTTTCAGCCCCTCTGTTTCAGCCCCTCTGTTTCAGCCCCTCTGATTCAGCCACTCTATTTCCGCCCCTCTTTTTCTCGCCCTCTGTTTCAGCCCCTCTGTTTCTCGCTCTCTGTTTCAGCCCCTCTGTTTCTCGCACTCTGTTTCAGCCCCTCTGTTTCAGCCCCTGTGTTTCAGCCCCTCTGTTTCAGCCCCTCTGTTTCTCACCCTTTGTTTCTCGCCCTCTGTTTCTCGCCCTCTGTTTCAAACCCTCTGTTTCTCGCCCTCTGTTTCAGCCCCTCTGTTTCTCGCCCTCTGTTTCAGCCCCTCTGTTTCAGCCCCTCTGTTTCAGCCCCTCTGTTTCAGCCCCTCTGTTTCAGCCAGTCTGTTTCTCGCCCTCTGTTTCTCGCCGTCTGTTTCTCGCCCTCTGTTTCAGCCCCTCTGTTTCAGCCCCTCTGTTTCAGCCCCTCTGTTTCAGCCTCTCTGATTCAGCCCCTCTGTTTCAGCCCCTCTGTTTCAGCCAGTCTATTTCTCACTCTCTGTTTCTCGTCGTCTGTTTCTCGCCCTCTGTTTCAGCCCCTCTGTTTCAGCCCCTCTGTTTCTCGCCCTCTGTTTCAGCCCCTCTGTTTCAGCCCCTCTGTTTCTCGCCCACTGTTTCAGCCCCTCTGTTCCTCGCCCTCTGTTTCAGCCCCTCTGTTTCAGCCCCTCTGTTTCAGCCCCTCTGTTTCATCCCCTCTGTTTCAGCCCCACTGTTTCTCGCAATCTGTTTATCGCCCTCTGTTTCAGCCCCTCTGTTTCAGCCCCTCTGTTTCAGCCTCGCTGTTTCTCGCCCACTGTTTCAGCCCCTCTGTTTCAGCACCTCTGTTTCAGCCCCTCTGTTTCTCGCCCTCTGTTTCTCGCCCTCTGTTTCTCGCCCTCTGTTTCTCGCCCTTTGTTTCAGCCACTCTGTTTCAGCCCCTCTGTTTCAGCCCCTCTGTTTCAGCCCCTCTGTTTCAGCCGCTCTGTTTCAGACCCTCTGTTTCAGCCCCTCTGTTTCTCGCCCTCTGTTTCTCGCCCTCTGTTTCAGCCCCTCTGTTTGAGCCCCGCTGTTTCTCGCCCTCTCTTTCTCGCCCACTGTTTCTCGCCCTCTGTTTCTCGCCCTCTGTTAGGGCCCCTCTGTTTCAGCCCCTCTGTTTCAGCCCCTCTGTTTCTCGCCCTCTGTTTCTCGCCCTCTGTTTCAGCCCCTCTGTTTCTCGCCATCTGTTTCAGCCCCTCTCTTTCAGCCCCTCTGTTTCAGCCCCTCTGTTTCAGCCCCTCTGTTTCAGCACCTCTGTTTCAGCCCCTCTGTTTCTCGCCCTCTGTTTCTCGCCCTCTGTTTCTCGCCCTCTGTTTCTCGCCCTCTGTTTCAGCCCCTCTGTTTCTCGCCCTTTGTTTCTCGCCCTCTGTGTCAGCCCCTCTGATTCGCCCCTGCTGTTTCTCGCCCTCTGTTTCAGCCCCTCTGTTTCAGCCCCTCTGTTTCAGCCCCTCTGTTTCAGCCCCTCTGTTTCAGCCGCTCTGTTTCAGACCCTCTGTTTCAGCCCCTCTGTTTCTCGCCCTCTGTTTCTCGCCCTCTGTGTCAGCCCTTCTGTTTCGCCCCTGCTGTTTCTCGCCCTCTGTTTCAGCCCCTCTGTTTCAGCCACTCTGTTTCACCCCCTCTGTTACAGCACCTCTGTTTCAGCCCCTCTGTTTCTCGCCCTCTCTTTCTCGCACTCTGTTTCTCGCCTTGTGTGTCTCGCCCTCTGTTTCAGCCCCTCTGATTCAGCCCCTCTGTTTCAGCCCCTCTGTTTCAGCCCCTCTGTTTCTAGCCCTCTGTTTCAGCCACTCTGTTTCTCGCCCTCTGTTTCAGCCCCTCTGTTTCAGCCCCTCTGTTTCAGCCCCTCTGTTTCAACCCCTCTGTTTCAGCCAGTCTGTTTCTCGCCCTCTGTTTCTCGCCGTCTGTTTCTCGCCCTCTGTTTCAGCCCCTCTGTTTCAGCCGCTCAGTTTCAGCGCCTCTGTTTCAGCCCCTCTGTTTCAGCACCTCTGTTTCAGCCCCTCTGTTTCAGCCCCTCTGTTTCAGCCAGTCAATTTCACGCCCTCTGTTTCTCGTCGTCTGTTTCTCGCCCTCTGTTTCAGCCCCTCTGTTTCAGCCCCTCTGTTTCTCGCCCTCTGTTTCAGCCTCTCTGTTTCAGCCCCTCTGTTTCTCCCCTCTGTTTCAGCCCCTCTGTTCCTCGCCCTCTGTTTCAGCCCCTCTGTTTCAGCCCCTCTGTTTCAGCCCCTCTGTTTCTCGCACTCTGTTTCTCGCCCTCTGTTTCAGCCCCTCTGTTTCAGCCCCTCTGTTTCAGCCCCTCTGTTTCAGCCCCTCTGTTTCTCGCCCTCTCTTTCTCGCACTCTGTTTCTCGCCTTGTGTGTCTCGCCCTCTGTTTCAGCCCCTCTGATTCAGCCCCTCTGTTTCAGCCCCTCTGTTTCAGCCCCTCTGTTTCTAGCCCTCTGTTTCAGCCACTCTGTTTCTCTCCCTCTGTTTCAGCCCCTCTGTTTCAGCCCCTCTGTTTCAGCCCCTCTGTTTCAACCCCTCTGTTTCAGCCAGTCTGTTTCTCGCCCTCTGTTTCTCGCCGTCTGTTTCTCGCCCTCTGTTTCAGCCCCTCGGTTTCAGCCCCTCTTTTTCAGCCCCTCTGTTTCTCGCCCTCTGTTTCATCCACTCTGTTTCAGCCCCTCTCTTTCAGCCCCTCTGTTTCAGCCCCTCTGTTTCAGCCCCTCTGTTTCTCGCCCTCTGTTTCTCGCCCTCTGTGTCAGCCCCTCTGTTTCAGCCCCTCTGTTTCTCGCCCTCTGTTTCTCGCCCTCTGTGTCAGCCCCTCTGTTTCTCCCCTCTGTTTCAGCCCCTCTGTTCCTCGCCCTCTGTTTCAGCCCCTCTGTTTCAGCCCCTCTGTTTCAGCCCCTCTGTTTCTCGCACTCTGTTTCTCGCCCTCTGTTTCAGCCCCTCTGTTTCAGCCCCTCTGTTTCAGCCCCTCTGTTTCTCGCCCTCTGTTTCAGCCCCTCTGTTTCAGCCCCTCTGTTTCTAGCCCTTTGTTTCAGCCACTCTGTTTCTCGCCCTCTGTTTCAGCCCCTCTGTTTCAGCCCCTCTGTTTCAGCCCCTCTGTTTCAACCCCTCTGTTTCAGCCAGTCTGTTTCTCGCCCTCTGTTTCTCGCCGTCTGTTTCTCGCCCTCTGTTTCAGCCCCTCTGTTTCAGCCGCTCAGTTTCAGCGCCTCTGTTTCAGCCCCTCTGTTTCAGCACCTCTGTTTCAGCCCCTCTGTTTCAGCCCCTCTGTTTCAGCCAGTCAATTTCACGCCCTCTGTTTCTCGTCGTCTGTTTCTCGCCCTCTGTTTCAGCCCCTCTGTTTCAGCCCCTCTGTTTCTCGCCCTCTGTTTCAGCCTCTCTGTTTCAGCCCCTCTGTTTCTCCCCTCTGTTTCAGCCCCTTTGTTCCTCGCCCTCTGTTTCAGCCCCTCTGTTTCAGCCCCTCTGTTTCAGCCCCTCTGTTTCTCGCACTCTGTTTCTCGCCCTCTGTTTCAGCCCCTCTGTTTCAGCCCCTCTGTTTCAGCCCCTCTGTTTCAGCCCCTCTGTTTCTCGCCCTCTCTTTCTCGCACTCTGTTTCTCGCCTTGTGTGTCTCGCCCTCTGTTTCAGCCCCTCTGATTCAGCCCCTCTGTTTCAGCCCCTCTGTTTCAGCCCCTCTGTTTCTAGCCCTCTGTTTCAGCCACTCTGTTTCTCTCCCTCTGTTTCAGCCCCTCTGTTTCAGCCCCTCTGTTTCAGCCCCTCTGTTTCAACCCCTCTGTTTCAGCCAGTCTGTTTCTCGCCCTCTGTTTCTCGCCGTCTGTTTCTCGCCCTCTGTTTCAGCCCCTCGGTTTCAGCCCCTCTTTTTCAGCCCCTCTGTTTCTCGCCCTCTGTTTCATCCCCTCTGTTTCAGCCCCTCTCTTTCAGCCCCTCTGTTTCAGCCCCTCTGTTTCAGCCCCTCTGTTTCTCGCCCTCTGTTTCTCGCCCTCTGTGTCAGCCCCTCTGTTTCAGCCCCTCTGTTTCTCGCCCTCTGTTTCTCGCCCTCTGTGTCAGCCCCTCTGTTTCTCCCCTCTGTTTCAGCCCCTCTGTTCCTCGCCCTCTGTTTCAGCCCCTCTGTTTCAGCCCCTCTGTTTCAGCCCCTCTGTTTCTCGCACTCTGTTTCTCGCCCTCTGTTTCAGCCCCTCTGTTTCAGCCCCTCTGTTTCAGCCCCTCTGTTTCAGCCCCTCTGTTTCTCGCCCTCTGTTTCTCGCCCTCTGTATCTCGCCCTCTGTTTCAGCCCCTCTGTTTCAGCCCCTCTGTTTCAGCCCCTCTGTTTCAGCCCCTCTGTTTCAGCCCCTCTGTTTCTCGCCCTCTGTTTCAAACCCTCTGTTTCTCGCCCTTTGTTTCAGCCCCTCTGTTTCAGCCCCTCTGTTTCACCCCCTCTATTTCTCGCCCTCTGTTTCTCGCCCTCTGCTTCTCGCCCTCTGTTTCCCGCCCTCTGTTTCTCGCCCTCTGTTTCAGCCCCTCTGATTCAGCCCCTGTGGTTCAGCCCCTCTGTTTCTCGCCCTCTGTTTCAGCCCCTCTGTTTCAGCCCCTCTGTTTCAGCCCCTCTGTTTCAGCCCCTCTGTTTCTCGCCCTCTGTTTCAGCCCCTCAGTTTCAGCCACTCTGTTTCAGCCCCTCTGTTTCAGCCCGTCTGTTTCAGCCCCTCTGTTTCAGGCACTCTGTTTCAGCCCCTCTGTTTCTCGCCCTCTCTTTCTCGCCCTCTGTTTCTCGCCCTCTGTTTCAGCCCCTCTGTTTCAGCTCCTCGGTTTCAGCCCCTCTTTTTCAGCCCCTCTGTTTCTCGCCCTCTGTTTCATCCCCTCTGTTTCAGCCCCTCTCTTTCAGCCCCTCTGTTTCAGCCCCTCTGTTTCAGCCCCTCTGTTTCTCGCCCTCTGTTTCTCGCCCTCTGTGTCAGCCCCTCTGTTTCAGCTCCTCTGTTTCAGCCCCTCTGTTTCAGCCCGTCTGTTTCAGCCCCTCTGTTTCAGCCCCTCTGTTTCAGCCACTCTGTTTCAGCCCCTCTGTTTCAGCCCGTCTGTTTCAGCCCCTCTGTTTCAGGCACTCTGTTTCAGCCCCTCTGTTTCTCGCCCTCTCTTTCTCGCCCTCTGTTTCTCGCCCTCTGTTTCAGCCCCTCTGTTTCAGCCCCTCGGTTTCAGCCCCTCTGTTTCAGCCCCTCTGTTTCTCGCCCTCTGTTTCAGCCCCTCTGTTTCAGCCCCTCTCTTTCAGCCCCTCTGTTTCAGCCCCTCTGTTTCAGCCCCTCTGTTTCTCGCCCTCTGTTTCTCGCCCTCTGTGTCAGCCCCTCTGTTTCAGCCCCTCTGTTTCAGCCCCTCTGTTTCTCGCCCTCTGTTTCTCGCCCTCTGTTTCTCGCCCTCTGTTTCTCGCCCTCTGTTTCAGCCCCTCTGTTTCACCCCCTGTGTTTCAGCCCCTCAGTTTCAGCCCCTCTGCTTCTCGCCCTCTGTTTCAGCCCCTCTGTTTCAGCCCATCTGTTTCAGCCCCTCTGTTTCAGCCCCTCTGTTTCTCGCCCTCTGTTTCTCACCCTCTGTGTCAGCCCCTCTGTTTCAGCCACTCTGTTTCAGTCCCTCTGTTTCAGCCCATCTGTTTCAGCCCCTCTGTTTCAGCCACTCTGTTTCAGCCCCTCTGTTTCTCGCCCTCTGTTTCTCGCCCTCTGTTTCAGACCCTCTTTTTCAGCCCCTCCGTTTCAGCCCCTCTGTTTCAGCCCCTCTGTTTCAGCCCCTCTGTTTCTCGCCCTCTGTTTCAGCCCCTCTGTTTCAGCCCCTCTGTTTCAGTCCCTCTGTTTCAGCACCTCAGTTTCAGCCCCTCAGTTTCTCGCCATCTGTTACTCGCCAGCTGTTTCTCGCCCTCTGTTTCTCGCTCTCAGTTTCTCGCCCTCTGTTTCAGCCCCTCTGTTTCAGCCCCTCTGTTTCTCGCCCTCTGTTTCTCGCCCTCTGTTTCAGCCCCTCTGTTTCAGCCCCTCTGTTTCTCGCCCTCTGTTTCAGCCCCTCTGTTTCAGCCCCTCTGTTTCAGCCCCTCTGTTTCAGCCCTTGTGTTTCAGCCCCTCTGTTTCAGCCCCTCTGTTTCTCGCACTCTGTTTCAGCCCCTCTGTTTCTCGCTCTCTGTTTCAGCCCCTCTGTTTCTCGCTCTCTGTTTCAGCCCCTCTGTTTCTCGCCCTCTGTTTCAGCCCCTCTGTTTCAGCCCCTCTGTTTCAGCCCCTCTGTTTCAGCCCCTCTGATTCAGCCACTCTATTTCCGCCCCTCTTTTTCTCGCCCTCTGTTTCAGCCCCTCTGTTTCTCGCTCTCTGTTTCAGCCCCTCTGTTTTTCGCACTCTGTTTCAGCCCCTCTGTTTCAGCCCCTGTGTTTCAGCCCCTCTGTTTCAGCCCCTCTGTTTCTCACCCTTTGTTTCTCGCCCTCTGTTTCTCGCCCTCTGTTTCAAACCCTCTGTTTCTCGCCCTCTGTTTCAGCCCCTCTGTTTCTCGCCCTCTGTTTCAGCCCCTCTGTTTCAGCCCCTCTGTTTCAGCCCCTCTGTTTCAGCCCCTCTGTTTCAGCCAGTCTGTTTCTCGCCCTCTGTTTCTCGCCGTCTGTTTCTCGCCCTCTGTTTCAGCCCCTCTGTTTCAGCCCCTCTGTTTCAGCCCCTCTGTTTCAGCCTCTCTGATTCAGCCCCTCTGTTTCAGCCCCTCTGTTTCAGCCAGTCTATTTCTCACTCTCTGTTTCTCGTCGTCTGTTTCTCGCCCTCTGTTTCAGCCCCTCTGTTTCAGCCCCTCTGTTTCTCGCCCTCTGTTTCAGCCCCTCTGTTTCAGCCCCTCTGTTTCTCGCCCACTGTTTCAGCCCCTCTGTTCCTCGCCCTCTGTTTCAGCCCCTCTCTTTCAGCCCCTCTGTTTCAGCCCCTCTGTTTCATCCCCTCTGTTTCAGCCCCACTGTTTCTCGCAATCTGTTTATCGCCCTCTGCTTCAGCCCCTCTGTTTCAGCCCCTCTGTTTCAGCCTCGCTGTTTCTCGCCCACTGTTTCAGCCCCTCTGTTTCAGCACCTCTGTTTCAGCCCCTCTGTTTCTCGCCCTCTGTTTCTCGCCCTCTGTTTCTCGCCCTCTGTTTCTCGCCCTTTGTTTCAGCCACTCTGTTTCAGCCCCTCTGTTTCAGCCCCTCTGTTTCAGCCCCTCTGTTTCAGCCGCTCTGTTTCAGACCCTCTGTTTCAGCCCCTCTGTTTCTCGCCCTCTGTTTCTCGCCCTCTGTTTCAGCCCCTCTGTTTGAGCCCCGCTGTTTCTCGCCCTCTCTTTCTCGCCCACTGTTTCTCGCCCTCTGTTTCTCGCCCTCTGTTAGGGCCCCTCTGTTTCAGCCCCTCTGTTTCAGCCCCTCTGTTTCTCGCCCTCTGTTTCTCGCCCTCTGTTTCAGCCCCTCTGTTTCTCGCCATCTGTTTCAGCCCCTCTCTTTCAGCCCCTCTGTTTCAGCCCCTCTGTTTCAGCCCCTCTTTTTCAGCACCTCTGTTTCAGCCCCTCTGTTTCTCGCCCTCTGTTTCTCGCCCTCTGTTTCTCGCCCTCTGTTTCTCGCCCTCTGTTTCAGCCCCTCTGTTTCTCGCCCTTTGTTTCTCGCCCTCTGTGTCAGCCCCTCTGATTCGCCCCTGCTGTTTCTCGCCCTCTGTTTCAGCCCCTCTGTTTCAGCCCCTCTGTTTCAGCCCCTCTGTTTCAGCCCCTCTGTTTCAGCCGCTCTGTTTCAGACCCTCTGTTTCAGCCCCTCTGTTTCTCGCCCTCTGTTTCTCGCCCTCTGTGTCAGCCCTTCTGTTTCGCCCCTGCTGTTTCTCGCCCTCTGTTTCAGCCCCTCTGTTTCAGCCACTCTGTTTCACCCCCTCTGTTACAGCACCTCTGTTTCAGCCCCTCTGTTTCTCGCCCTCTCTTTCTCGCACTCTGTTTCTCGCCTTGTGTGTCTCGCCCTCTGTTTCAGCCCCTCTGATTCAGCCCCTCTGTTTCAGCCCCTCTGTTTCAGCCCCTCTGTTTCTAGCCCTCTGTTTCAGCCACTCTGTTTCTCGCCCTCTGTTTCAGCCCCTCTGTTTCAGCCCCTCTGTTTCAGCCCCTCTGTTTCAACCCCTCTGTTTCAGCCAGTCTGTTTCTCGCCCTCTGTTTCTCGCCGTCTGTTTCTCGCCCTCTGTTTCAGCCCCTCTGTTTCAGCCGCTCAGTTTCAGCGCCTCTGTTTCAGCCCCTCTGTTTCAGCACCTCTGTTTCAGCCCCTCTGTTTCAGCCCCTCTGTTTCAGCCAGTCAATTTCACGCCCTCTGTTTCTCGTCGTCTGTTTCTCGCCCTCTGTTTCAGCCCCTCTGTTTCAGCCCCTCTGTTTCTCGCCCTCTGTTTCAGCCTCTCTGTTTCAGCCCCTCTGTTTCTCCCCTCTGTTTCAGCCCCTCTGTTCCTCGCCCTCTGTTTCAGCCCCTCTGTTTCAGCCCCTCTGTTTCAGCCCCTCTGTTTCTCGCACTCTGTTTCTCGCCCTCTGTTTCAGCCCCTCTGTTTCAGCCCCTCTGTTTCAGCCCCTCTGTTTCAGCCCCTCTGTTTCTCGCCCTCTGTTTCTCGCCCTCTGTTTCTCGCCCTCTGTTTCAGCCCCTCTGTTTCAGCCCCTCTGTTTCAGCCCCTCTGTTTCAGCCCCTCTGTTTCAGCCCCTCTGTTTCTCGCCCTCTGTTTCTCGCCCTCTGTTTCTCGCCCTCCTTGTCAGCCCCTCTGTTTCAGCCCCTCTGTTTTAGCCCCTCTGTTTCTCGCCCTCTGTTTCTCGCCCTCTGCTTCTCGCCCTCTGTTTCCCGCCCTCTGTTTCTCGCCCTCTGTTTCAGCCCCTCTGATTCAGCCCCTCTGGTTCAGCCCCTCTGTTTCTCGCCCTCTGTTTCAGCCCCTCTGTTTCAGCCCCTCTGTTTCAGCCCCTCTGTTTCAGCCCCTCTGTTTCTCGCCCTCTGTTTCAGCCCCTCAGTTTCAGCCACTCTGTTTCAGCCCCTCTGTTTCAGCCCGTCTGTTTCAGCCCCTCTGTTTCAGGCACTCTGTTTCAGCCCCTCTGTTTCTCGCCCTCTCTTTCTCGCCCTCTGTTTCTCGCCCTCTGTTTCAGCCCCTCTGTTTCAGCCCCTCGGTTTCAGCCCCTCTTTTTCAGCCCCTCTGTTTCTCGCCCTCTGTTTCAGCCCCTCTGTTTCAGCCCCTCTCTTTCAGCCCCTCTGTTTCAGCCCCTCTGTTTCAGCCCCTCTGTTTCTCGCCCTCTGTTTCTCGCCCTCTGTGTCAGCCCCTCTGTTTCAGCTCCTCTGTTTCAGCCCCTCTGTTTCAGCCCGTCTGTTTCAGCCCCTCTGTTTCAGCCCCTCTGTTTCAGCCACTCTGTTTCAGCCCCTCTGTTTCAGCCCGTCTGTTTCAGCCCCTCTGTTTCAGGCACTCTGTTTCAGCCCCTCTGTTTCTCGCCCTCTCTTTCTCGCCCTCTGTTTCTCGCCCTCTGTTTCAGCCCCTCTGTTTCAGCCCCTCGGTTTCAGCCCCTCTGTTTCAGCCCCACTGTTTCTCGCCCTCTGTTTCAGCCCCTCTGTTTCAGCCCCTCTCTTTCAGCCCCTCTGTTTCAGCCACTCTGTTTCAGCCCCTCTGTTTCTCGCCCTCTGTTTCTCGCCCTCTGTGTCAGCCCCTCTGTTTCAGCCCCTCTGTTTCAGCCCCTCTGTTTCTCGCCCTCTGTTTCTCGCCCTCTGTTTCTCGCCCTCTGTTTCAGCCCCTCTGTTTCTCGCCCTCTGTTTCTCACCCTCTGTGTCAGCCCCTCTGTTTCAGCCCCTCTGTTTCTCGCCCTCTGTTTCAGCCCCTCTGTTCCTCGCCCTCTGTTTCAGCCCCTCTGTTTCAGCCCCTCTGTTTCAGCCCCTCTGTTTCATCCCCTCTGTTTCAGCCCCACTGTTTCTCGCCCTCTGTTTATCGCCCTCTGTTTCAGCCCCTCTGTTTCAGCCCCTTTGTTTCAGCCCCGCTGTTTCTCGCCCACTGTGTCTCGCCCTCTGTTTCAGCACCTCTGTTTCAGCCCCTCTGTTTCTCGCCCTCTGTTTATCGCCCTCTGTTTCAGCCCCTCTGTTTGAGCCCCGCTGTTTCTCGCCCTCTCTTTCTCGCCCTCTGTTTCTCGCCCTCTGTTTCTCGCCCTCTGTTAGGGCCCCTCTGTTTCAGCCCCTCTGTTTCAGCCCCTCTGTTTCTCGCCCTCTGTTTCTCGCCCTCTGTTTCAGCCCCTCTGTTTCTCGCCCTCTGTTTCAGCCCCTCTCTTTCAGCCCCTCTGTTTCAGCCCCTCTGTTTCAGCCCCTCTGTTTCAGCACCTCTGTTTCAGCCCCTCTGTTTCTCGCCCTCTGTTTCTCGCCCTCTGTTTCTCGCCCTCTGTTTCTCGCCCTCTGTTTCAGCCCCTCTGTTTCTCGCCCTTTGTTTCTCGCCCTCTGTGTCAGCCCCTCTGTTTCGCCCCTGCTGTTTCTCGCCCTCTGTTTCAGCCCCTCTGTTTCAGCCACTCTGTTTCACACCCTCTGTTACAGCACCTCTGTTTCAGCCCATCTGTTTCTCGCCCTCTCTTTCTCGCACTCTGTTTCTCGCCCTGTGTGTCTCGCCCTCTGTTTCAGCCCCTCTGATTCAGCCCCTCTGTTTCAGCCCCTCTGTTTCAGCCCCTCTGTTTCTAGCCCTCTGTTTCAGCCACTCTGTTTATCGCCCTCTGTTTCAGCCCCTCTGTTTCAGCCCCTCTGTTTCAGCCCCTCTGTTTCAACCCCTCTGTTTCAGCCAGTCTGTTTCTCGCCATCTGTTTCTCGCCGTCTGTTTCTCGCCCTCTGTTTCAGCCCCTCTGTTTCAGCCGCTCAGTTTCAGCCCCTCTGTTTCAGCCCCTCTGTTTCAGCACCTCTGTTTCAGCCCCTCTGTTTCAGCCCCTCTGTTTCAGCCAGTCAATTTCACGCCCTCTGTTTCTCGTCGTCTGTTTCTCGCCCTCTGTTTCAGCCCCTCTGTTTCAGCCCCTCTGTTTCTCGCCCTCTGTTTCAGCCTCTCTGTTTCAGCCCCTCTGTTTCTCCCCTCTGTTTCAGCCCCTCTGTTCCTCGCCCTCTGTTTCAGCCCCTCTGTTTCAGCCCCTCTGTTTCAGCCCCTCTGTTTCTCGCACTCTGTTTCTCGCCCTCTGTTTCAGCCCCTCTGTTTCAGCCCCTCTGTTTCAGCCCCTCTGTTTCAGCCCCTCTGTTTCTCGCCCTCTGTTTCTCGCCCTCTGTTTCTCGCCCTCTGTGTCAGCCCCTCTGTTTCAGCCCCTCTGTTTCACCCCCTCTATTTCTCGCCCTCTGTTTCTCGCCCTCTGCTTCTCGCCCGCTGTTTCCCGCCCTCTGTTTCTCGCCCTCTGTTTCAGCCCCTCTGATTCAGCCCCTCTGGTTCAGCCCCTCTGTTTCGCGCCCTCTGTTTCAGCCCCTCTGTTTCAGCCCCTCTGTTTCAGCCCCTCTGTTTCAGCCCCTCTGTTTCTCGCCCTCTGTTTCAGCCCCTCAGTTTCAGCCACTCTGTTTCAGCCCCTCTGTTTCAGCCCGTCTGTTTCAGCCCCTCTGTTTCAGGCACTCTGTTTCAGCCCCTCTGTTTCTCGCCCTCTCTTTCTCGCCCTCTGTTTCTCGCCCTCTGTTTCAGCCCCTCTGTTTCAGCTCCTCGGTTTCAGCCCCTCTTTTTCAGCCCCTCTGTTTCTCGCCCTCTGTTTCATCCCCTCTGTTTCAGCCCCTCTCTTTCAGCCCCTCTGTTTCAGCCCCTCTGTTTCAGCCCCTCTGTTTCTCGCCCTCTGTTTCTCGCCCTCTGTGTCAGCCCCTCTGTTTCAGCTCCTCTGTTTCAGCCCCTCTGTTTCAGCCCGTCTGTTTCAGCCCCTCTGTTTCAGCCCCTCTGTTTCAGCCACTCTGTTTCAGCCCCTCTGTTTCAGCCCGTCTGTTTCAGCCCCTCTGTTTCAGGCACTCTGTTTCAGCCCCTCTGTTTCTCGCCCTCTCTTTCTCGCCCTCTGTTTCTCGCCCTCTGTTTCAGCCCCTCTGTTTCAGCCCCTCGGTTTCAGCCCCTCTGTTTCAGCCCCTCTGTTTCTCGCCCTCTGTTTCAGCCCCTCTGTTTCAGCCCCTCTCTTTCAGCCCCTCTGTTTCAGCCCCTCTGTTTCAGCCCCTCTGTTTCTCGCCCTCTGTTTCTCGCCCTCTGTGTCAGCCCCTCTGTTTCAGCCCCTCTGTTTCAGCCCCTCTGTTTCTCGCCCTCTGTTTCTCGCCCTCTGTTTCTCGCCCTCTGTTTCTCGCCCTCTGTTTCAGCCCCTCTGTTTCACCCCCTGTGTTTCAGCCCCTCAGTTTCAGCCCCTCTGCTTCTCGCCCTCTGTTTCAGCCCCTCTGTTTCAGCCCATCTGTTTCAGCCCCTCTGTTTCAGCCCCTCTGTTTCTCGCCCTCTGTTTCTCACCCTCTGTGTCAGCCCCTCTGTTTCAGCCACTCTGTTTCAGCCCCTCTGTTTCAGCCCATCTGTTTCAGCCCCTCTGTTTCAGCCACTCTGTTTCAGCCCCTCTGTTTCTCGCCCTCTGTTTCTCGCCCTCTGTTTCAGACCCTCTTTTTCAGCCCCTCCGTTTCAGCCCCTCTGTTTCAGCCCCTCTGTTTCAGCCCCTCTGTTTCTCGCCCTCTGTTTCAGCCCCTCTGTTTCAGCCCCTCTGTTTCAGTCCCTCTGTTTCAGCACCTCAGTTTCAGCCCCTCAGTTTCTCGCCATCTGTTACTCGCCAGCTGTTTCTCGCCCTCTGTTTCTCGCTCTCAGTTTCTCGCCCTTTGTTTCAGCCCCTCTGTTTGTCGCCCTCTGTTTCTCGCCCTCTGTTTCTCGCCCTCTGTTTCAGTCCCTCTGTTTCAGCCCCTCTGTTTCTCGCCCTCTGTTTCAGCCCCTCTGTTTCAGCCCCTCTGTTTCAGCCCCTCTGTTTCAGCCCTTGTGTTTCAGCCCCTCTGTTTCAACCCCTCTGTTTCTCGCACTCTGTTTCAGCCCCTCTGTTTCTCGCTCTCTGTTTCAGCCCCTCTGTTTCTCGCTCTCTGTTTCAGCCCCTCTGTTTCTCGCCCTCTGTTTCAGCCCCTCTGTTTCAGCCCCTCTGTTTCAGCCCCTCTGTTTCAGCCCCTCTGATTCAGCCACTCTATTTCCGCCCCTCTTTTTCTCGCCCTCTGTTTCAGCCCCTCTGTTTCTCGCTCTCTGTTTCAGCCCCTCTGTTTCTCGCACTCTGTTTCAGCCCCTCTGTTTCAGCCCCTGTGTTTCAGCCCCTCTGTTTCAGCCCCTCTGTTTCTCACCCTTTGTTTCTCGCCCTCTGTTTCTCGCCCTCTGTTTCAAACCCTCTGTTTCTCGCCCTCTGTTTCAGCCCGTCTGTTTCTCGCCCTCTGTTTCAGCCCCTCTGTTTCAGCCCCTCTGTTTCAGCCCCTCTGTTTCAGCCCCTCTGTTTCAGCCAGTCTGTTTCTCGCCCTCTGTTTCTCGCCGTCTGTTTCTCGCCCTCTGTTTCAGCCCCTCTGTTTCAGCCCCTCTGTTTCAGCCCCTCTGTTTCAGCCTCTCTGATTCAGCCCCTCTGTTTCAGCCCCTCTGTTTCAGCCAGTCTATTTCTCACTCTCTGTTTCTCGTCGTCTGTTTCTCGCCCTCTGTTTCAGCCCCTCTGTTTCAGCCCCTCTGTTTCTCGCCCTCTGTTTCAGCCCCTCTGTTTCAGCCCCTCTGTTTCTCGCCCTCTGTTTCAGCCACTCTGTTCCTCGCCCTCTGTTTCAGCCCCTCTGTTTCAGCCCCTCTGTTTCAGCCCCTCTGTTTCATCCCCTCTGTTTCAGCCCCACTGTTTCTCGCCCTCTGTTTATCGCCCTCTGTTTCAGCCCCTCTGTTTCAGCCCCTCTGTTTCAGCCTCGCTGTTTCTCGCCCACTGTTTCAGCCCCTCTGTTTCAGCACCTCTGTTTCAGCCCCTCTGTTTCTCGCCCTCTGTTTCTCGCCCTCTGTTTCTCGCCCTCTGTTTCTCGCCCTTTGTTTCAGCCCCTCTGTTTCAGCCCCTCTGTTTCAGCCCCTCTGTTTCAGCCCCTCTGTTTCAGCCGCTCTGTTTCAGACCCTCTGTTTCAGCCCCTCTGTTTCTCGCCCTCTGTTTCTCGCCCTCTGTTTCAGCCCCTCTGTTTGAGCCCCGCTGTTTCTCGCCCTCTCTTTCTCGCCCACTGTTTCTCGCCCTCTGTTTCTCGCCCTCTGTTAGGGCCCCTCTGTTTCAGCCCCTCTGTTTCAGCCCCTCTGTTTCTCGCCCTCTGTTTCTCGCCCTCTGTTTCAGCCCCTCTGTTTCTCGCCATCTGTTTCAGCCCCTCTCTTTCAGCCCCTCTGTTTCAGCCCCTCTGTTTCAGCCCCTCTGTTTCAGCACCTCTGTTTCAGCCCCTCTGTTTCTCGCCCTCTGTTTCTCGCCCTCTGTTTCTCGCCCTCTGTTTCTCGCCCTCTGTTTCAGCCCCTCTGTTTCTCGCCCTTTGTTTCTCGCCCTCTGTGTCAGCCCCTCTGATTCGCCCCTGCTGTTTCTCGCCCTCTGTTTCAGCCCCTCTGTTTCAGCCCCTCTGTTTCAGCCCCTCTGTTTCAGCCCCTCTGTTTCAGCCGCTCTGTTTCAGACCCTCTGTTTCAGCCCCTCTGTTTCTCGCCCTCTGTTTCTCGCCCTCTGTGTCAGCCCTTCTGTTTCGCCCCTGCTGTTTCTCGCCCTCTGTTTCAGCCCCTCTGTTTCAGCCACTCTGTTTCACCCCCTCTGTTACAGCACCTCTGTTTCAGCCCCTCTGTTTCTCGCCCTCTCTTTCTCGCACTCTGTTTCTCGCCTTGTGTGTCTCGCCCTCTGTTTCAGCCCCTCTGATTCAGCCCCTCTGTTTCAGCCCCTCTGTTTCAGCCCCTCTGTTTCTAGCCCTCTGTTTCAGCCACTCTGTTTCTCGCCCTCTGTTTCAGCCCCTCTGTTTCAGCCCCTCTGTTTCAGCCCCTCTGTTTCAACCCCTCTGTTTCAGCCAGTCTGTTTCTCGCCCTCTGTTTCTCGCCGTCTGTTTCTCGCCCTCTGTTTCAGCCCCTCTGTTTCAGCCGCTCAGTTTCAGCCCCTCTGTTTCAGCCCCTCTGTTTCAGCACCTCTGTTTCAGCCCCTCTGTTTCAGCCCCTCTGTTTCAGCCAGTCAATTTCACGCCCTCTGTTTCTCGTCGTCTGTTTCTCGCCCTCTGTTTCAGCCCCTCTGTTTCAGCCCCTCTGTTTCTCGCCCTCTGTTTCAGCCTCTCTGTTTCAGCCCCTCTGTTTCTCCCCTCTGTTTCAGAGCCTCTGTTCCTCGCCCTCAGTTTCAGCCCCTCTGTTTCAGCCCGTCTGTTTCAGCCCCTCTGTTTCTCGCACTCTGTTTCTCGCCCTCTGTTTCAGCCCCTCTGTTTCAGCCCCTCTGTTTCAGCCCCTCTGTTTCAGCCCCTCTGTTTCTCGCCCTCTGTTTCTCGCCCTCTGTTTCTCGCCCTCTGTTTCAGCCCCTCTGTTTCAGCCCCTCTGTTTCAGCCCCTCTGTTTCAGCCCCTCTGTTTCAGCCCCTCTGTTTCTCGCCCTCTGTTTCTCGCCCTCTGTTTCTCGCCCTCCTTGTCAGCCCCTCTGTTTCAGCCCCTCTGTTTCAGCCCCTCTGTTTCTCGCCCTCTGTTTCTCGCCCTCTGCTTCTCGCCCTCTGTTTCCCGCCCTCTGTTTCTCGCCCTCTGTTTCAGCCCCTCTGATTCAGCCCCTCTGGTTCAGCCCCTCTGTTTCTCGCCCTCTGTTTCAGCCCCTCTGTTTCAGCCCCTCTGTTTCAGCCCCTCTGTTTCAGCCCCTCTGTTTCTCGCCCTCTGTTTCAGCCCCTCTGTTTCAGCCACTCTGTTTCAGCCCCTCTGTTTCAGCCCGTCTGTTTCAGCCCCTCTGTTTCAGGCACTCTGTTTCAGCCCCTCTGTTTCTCGCCCTCTCTTTCTCGCCCTCTGTTTCTCGCCCTCTGTTTCAGCCCCTCTGTTTCAGCCCCTCGGTTTCAGCCCCTCTTTTTCAGCCCCTCTGTTTCTCGCCCTCTGTTTCAGCCCCTCTGTTTCAGCCCCTCTCTTTCAGCCCCTCTGTTTCAGCCCCTCTGTTTCAGCCCCTCTGTTTCTCGCCCTCTGTTTCTCGCCCTCTGTGTCAGCCCCTCTGTTTCAGCTCCTCTGTTTCAGCCCCTCTGTTTCAGCCCGTCTGTTTCAGCCCCTCTGTTTCAGCCCCTCTGTTTCAGCCACTCTGTTTCAGCCCCTCTGTTTCAGCCCGTCTGTTTCAGCCCCTCTGTTTCAGGCACTCTGTTTCAGCCCCTCTGTTTCTCGCCCTCTCTTTCTCGCCCTCTGTTTCTCGCCCTCTGTTTCAGCCCCTCTGTTTCAGCCCCTCGGTTTCAGCCCCTCTGTTTCAGCCCCTCTGTTTCTCGCCCTCTGTTTCAGCCCCTCTGTTTCAGCCCGTCTCTTTCAGCCCCTCTGTTTCAGCCCCTCTGTTTCAGCCCCTCTGTTTCTCGCCCTCTGTTTCTCGCCCTCTGTGTCAGCCCCTCTGTTTCAGCCCCTCTGTTTCAGCCCCTCTGTTTCTCGCCCTCTGTTTCTCGCCCTCTGTTTCTCGCCCTCTGTTTCAGCCCCTCTGTTTCTCGCCCTCTGTTTCTCACCCTCTGTGTCAGCCCCTCTGTTTCAGCCACTCTGTTTCAGCCCCTCTGTTTCAGCCCATCTGTTTCAGCCCCTCAGTTTCAGCCCCTCTGCTTCTCGCCCTCTGTTTCAGCCCCTCTGTTTCAGCCCCTCTGTTTCAGCCCCTCTGTTTCAGCCCCTCTGTTTCTCGCCCTCTGTTTCTCACCCTCTGTGTCAGCCCCTCTGTTTCAGCCACTCTGTTTCAGCCCCTCTGTTTCAGCCCATCTGTTTCAGCCCCTCTGTTTCAGCCACTCTGTTTCAGCCCCTCTGTTTCTCGCCCTCTGTTTCTCGCCCTCTGTTTCAGACCCTCTGTTTCAGCCCCTCCGTTTCAGCCCCTCTGTTTCAGCCCCTCTGTTTCAGCCCCTCTGTTTCTCGCCCTCTGTTTCAGCGCCTCTGTTTCAGCCCCTCTGTTTCAGTCCCTCTGTTTCAGCACCTCAGTTTCAGCCCCTCAGTTTCTCGACATCTGTTACTCGCCAGCTGTTTCTCGCCCTCTGTTTCTCGCTCTCAGTTTCTCGCCCTTTGTTTCAGCCCCTCTGTTTGTCGCCCTCTGTTTCTCGCCCTCTGTTTCTCGCCCTCTGTTTCAGCCCCTCTGTTTCAACCCCTCTGTTTCTCGCCCTCTGTTTCAGCCCCTCTGTTTCAGCCCCTCTGTTTCAGCCCCTCTGTTTCAGCCCTTGTGTTTCAGCCCCTCTGTTTCAGCCCCTCTGTTTCTCGCACTCTGTTTCAGCCCCTCTGTTTCTCGCTCTCTTTTTCAGCCCCTCTGTTTCTCGCCCTCTGTTTCAGCCCCTCTGTTACAGCCCCTCTGTTTCAGCCCCTCTGATTCAGCCACTCTATTTCCGCCCCTCTTTTTCTCGCCCTCTGTTTCAGCCCCTCTGTTTCTCGCTCTCTGTTTCAGCCCCTCTGTTTCTCGCACTCTGTTTCAGCCCCTCTGTTTCAGCCCCTGTGTTTCAGCCCCTCTGTTTCAGCCCCTCTGTTTCTCACCCTTTGTTTCTCGCCCTCTGTTTCTCGCCCTCTGTTTCAAACCCTCTGTTTCTCGCCCTCTGTTTCAGCCCCTCTGTTTCTCGCCCTCTGTTTCAGCCCCTCTGTTTCAGCCCCTCTGTTTCAGCCCCTCTGTTTCAACCCCTCTGTTTCAGCCAGTCTGTTTCTCGCCCTCTGTTTCTCGCCGTCTGTTTCTCGCCCTCTGTTTCAGCCCCTCTGTTTCAGCCCCTCTGTTTCAGCCCCTCTGTTTCAGCCTCTCTGATTCAGCCCCTCTGTTTCAGCCCCTCTGTTTCAGCCAGTCTATTTCTCACTCTCTGTTTCTCGTCGTCTGTTTCTCGCCCTCTGTTTCAGCCCCTCTGTTTCAGCCCCTCTGTTTCTCGCCCTCTGTTTCAGCCCCTCTGTTTCAGCCCCTCTGTTTCTCGCCCTCTGTTTCAGCCCCTCTGTTCCTCGCCCTCTGTTTCAGCCCCTCTGTTTCAACCCCTCTGTTTCAGCCCCTCTGTTTCATCCCCTCTGTTTCAGCCCCACTGTTTCTCGCCCTCTGTTTATCGCCCTCTGTTTCAGCCCCTCTGTTTCAGCCCCTCTGTTTCAGCCTCGCTGTTTCTCGCCCACTGTTTCAGCCCCTCTGTTTCAGCACCTCTGTTTCAGCCCCTCTGTTTCAGCCCCTCTGTTTCAGCCCCTCTGTTTCTCGCCCTCTGTTTCTCGCCCTCTGTTTCTCGCCCTCTGTTTCTCGCCCTCTGTTTCAGCCCCTCTGTTTCAGCCCCTGTGTTTCAGCCCCTCTGTTTCAGCCCCTCTGATTCTCACCCTTTGTTTCTCGCCCTCTGTTTCTCGCCCTCTGTTTCAAACCCTCTGTTTCTCGCCCTCTGTTTCAGCCCCTCTGTTTCAGCCCCTCTGTTTCATCCCCTCTGTTTCAGCCCCACTGTTTCTCGCCCTCTGTTTATCGCCCTCTGTTTCAGCCCCTCTGTTTCAGCCCCTCTGTTTCAGCCTCGCTGTTTCTCGCCCACTGTTTCAGCCCCTCTGTTTCAGCACCTCTGTTTCAGCCCCTCTGTTTCAGCCCCTCTGTTTCAGCCCCTCTGTTTCTCGCCCTCTGTTTCTCGCCCTCTGTTTCTCGCCCTCTGTTTCTCGCCCTCTGTTTCAGCCCCTCTGTTTCAGCCCCGCTGTTTCTCGCCCTCTGTTTCAGCCCCTCTGTTTCAGCCCCTCTGTTTCTCGCCCTCTGTTTCTCGCCCTCTGTTTCTCGCCCTCTGTGTCAGCCCCTCTGTTTCAGCCCCTCTGTTTCAGCCCCTCTGTTTCTCGCCCTCTGTTTCTCGCCCTCTGCTTCTCGCCCTCTGTTTCCCGCCCTCTGTTTCTCGCCCTCTGTTTCAGCCCCTCTGATTCAGCCCCTCTGGTTCAGCCCCTCTGTTTCTCGCCCTCTGTTTCAGCCCCTCTGTTTCAGCCCCTCTGTTTCAGCCCCTCTGTTTCAGCCCCTCTGTTTCTCGCCCTCTGTTTCAGCCCCTCAGTTTCAGCCACTCTGTTTCAGCCCCTCTGTTTCAGCCCGTCTGTTTCAGCCCCTCTGTTTCAGGCACTCTGTTTCAGCCCCTCTGTTTCTCGCCCTCTCTTTCTCGCCCTCTGTTTCTCGCCCTCTGTTTCAGCCCCTCTGTTTCAGCCCCTCGGTTTCAGCCCCTCTTTTTCAGCCCCTCTGTTTCTCGCCCTCTGTTTCAGCCCCTCTGTTTCAGCCCCTCTCTTTCAGCCCCTCTGTTTCAGCCCCTCTGTTTCAGCCCCTCTGTTTCTCGCCCTCTGTTTCTCGCCCTCAGTGTCAGCCCCTCTGTTTCAGCTCCTCTGTTTCAGCCCCTCTGTTTCAGCCCGTCTGTTTCAGCCCCTCTGTTTCAGCCACTCTGTTTCAGCCACTCTGTTTCAGCCCCTCTGTTTCAGCCCGTCTGTTTCAGCCCCTCTGTTTCAGGCACTCTGTTTCAGCCCCTCTGTTTCTCGCCCTCTCTTTCTCGCCCTCTGTTTCTCGCCCTCTGTTTCAGCCCCTCTGTTTCAGCCCCTCGGTTTCAGCCCCTCTGTTTCAGCCCCTCTGTTTCTCGCCCTCTGTTTCAGCCCCTCTGTTTCAGCCCCTCTCTTTCTCGCCCTCTGTTTCTCGCCCTCTGTTTCAGCCCCTCTGTTTCAGCCCCTCGGTTTCAGCCCCTCTGTTTCAGCCCCTCTGTTTCTCGCCCTCTGTTTCAGCCCCTCTGTTTCAGCCCCTCTCTTTCAGCCCCTCTGTTTCAGCCCCTCTGTTTCAGCCCCTCTGTTTCTCGCCCTCTGTTTCTCGCCCTCTGTGTCAGCCCGTCTGTTTCAGCCCCTCTGTTTCAGCCCCTCTGTTTCTCGCCCTCTTTTTCTCGCCCTCTGTTTCTCTCCCTCTGTTTCTCGCCCTCTGTTTCAGCCCCTCTGTTTCACCCCCTCTGTTTCAGCCCCTCAGTTTCAGCCCCTCTGCTTCTCGCCCTCTGTTTCAGCCCCTCTGTTTCAGCCCCTCTGTTTCAGCCCCTCTGTTTCAGCCCCTCTGTTTCTCGCCCTCTGTTTCTCACCCTCTGTGTCAGCCCCTCTGTTTCAGCCACTCTGTTTCAGCCCCTCTGTTTCAGCCCATCTGTTTCAGCCCCTCTGTTTCAGCCACTCTGTTTCAGCCCCTCTGTTTCTCGCCCTCTGTTTCTCGCCCTCTGTTTCAGCCCCTCTGTTTCAGCCCCTCTGTTTCAGCCCCTCTGTTTCAGCCCCTCTGTTTCAGCCAGTCTGTTTCTCGCCCTCTGTTTCTCGCCGTCTGTTTCTCGCCCTCTGTTTCAGCCCCTCTGTTTCAGCCCCTCTGTTTCAGCCCCTCTGTTTCAGCCTCTCTGATTCAGCCCCTCTGTTTCAGCCCCTCTGTTTCAGCCAGTCTATTTCTCACTCTCTGTTTCTCGTCGTCTGTTTCTCGCCCTCTGTTTCAGCCCCTCTGTTTCAGCCCCTCTGTTTCTCGCCCTCTGTTTCAGCCCCTCTGTTTCAGCCCCTCTGTTTCTCGCCCTCTGTTTCAGCCCCTCTGTTCCTCGCCCTCTGTTTCAGCCCCTCTGTTTCAGCCCCTCTGTTTCAGCCCCTCTGTTTCATCCCCTCTGTTTCAGCCCCACTGTTTCTCGCCCTCTGTTTATCGCCCTCTGTTTCAGCCCCTCTGTTTCAGCCCCTCTGTTTCAGCCTCGCTGTTTCTCGCCCACTGTTTCAGCCCCTCTGTTTCAGCACCTCTGTTTCAGCCCCTCTGTTTCTCGCCCTCTGTTTCTCGCCCTCTGTTTCTCGCCCTCTGTTTCTCGCCCTCTGTTTCAGCCCCTCTGTTTCAGCCCCTCTGTTTCAGCCCCTCTGTTTCAGCCCCTCTGTTTCAGCTGCTCTGTTTCAGACCCTCTGTTTCAGCCCCTCTGTTTCTCGCCCTCTGTTTCTCGCCCTCTGTTTCAGCCCCTCTGTTTGAGCCCCGCTGTTTCTCGCCCTCTCTTTCTCGCCCACTGTTTCTCGCCCTCTGTTTCTCGCCCTCTGTTAGGGCCCCTCTGTTTCAGCCCCTCTGTTTCAGCCCCTCTGTTTCTCGCCCTCTGTTTCTCGCCCTCTGTTTCAGCCCCTCTGTTTCTCGCCATCTGTATCAGCCCCTCTCTTTCAGCCCCTCTGTTTCAGCCCCTCTGTTTCAGCCCCTCTGTTTCAGCACCTCTGTTTCAGCCCCTCTGTTTCTCGCCCTCTGTTTCTCGCCCTCTGTTTCTCGCCCTCTGTTTCTCGCCCTCTGTTTCAGCCCCTCTGTTTCTCGCCCTTTGTTTCTCGCCCTCTGTGTCAGCCCCTCTGATTCGCCCCTGCTGTTTCTCGCCCTCTGTTTCAGCCCCTCTGTTTCAGCCCCTCTGTTTCAGCCCCTCTGTTTCAGCCGCTCTGTTTCAGACCCTCTGTTTCAGCCCCTCTGTTTCTCGCCCTCTGTTTCTCGCCCTCTGTTTCAGCCCCTCTGTTTGAGCCCCGCTGTTTCTCGCCCTCTCTTTCTCGCCCACTGTTTCTCGCCCTCTGTTTCTCGCCCTCTGTTAGGGCCCCTCTGTTTCAGCCCCTCTGTTTCAGCCCCTCTGTTTCTCGCCCTCTGTTTCTCGCCCTCTGTTTCAGCCCCTCTGTTTCTCGCCATCTGTTTCAGCCCCTCTCTTTCAGCCCCTGTGTTTCAGCCCCTCTGTTTCAGCCCCTCTGTTTCAGCACCTCTGTTTCAGCCCCTCTGTTTCTCGCCCTATGTTTCTCGCCCTATGTTTCTCGCCCTCTGTTTCTCGCCCTCTGTTTCAGCCCCTCTGTTTCTCGCCCTTTGTTTCTCGCCCTCTGTGTCAGCCCCTCTGATTCGCCCCTGCTGTTTCTCGCCCTCTGTTTCAGCCCCTCTGTTTCAGCCCGTCTGTTTCACCCCCTCTGTTACAGCACCTCTGTTTCAGCCCCTCTGTTTCTCGCTCTCTGTTTCAGCCCCTCTGTTTCTCGCCCTCTGTTTCAGCCCCTCTGTTTCAGCCCCTCTGTTTCAGCCCCTCTGTTTCAGCCCCTCTGATTCAGCCACTCTATTTCCGCCCCTCTTTTTCTCGCCCTCTGTTTCAGCCCCTCTGTTTCTCGCTCTCTGTTTCAGCCCCTCTGTTTCAGGCACTCTGTTTCAGCCCCTCTGTTTCTCGCCCTCTCTTTCTCGCCCTCTGTTTCTCGCCCTCTGTTTCAGCCCCTCTGTTTCAGCCCCTCGGTTTCAGCCCCTCTTTTTCAGCCCCTCTGTTTCTCGCCCTCTGTTTCAGCCCCTCTGTTTCAGCCCCTCTCTTTCAGCCCCTCTGTTTCAGCCCCTCTGTTTCAGCCCCTCTGTTTCTCGCCCTCTGTTTCTCGCCCTCAGTGTCAGCCCCTCTGTTTCAGCTCCTCTGTTTCAGCCCCTCTGTTTCAGCCCGTCTGTTTCAGCCCCTCTGTTTCAGCCACTCTGTTTCAGCCACTCTGTTTCAGCCCCTCTGTTTCAGCCCGTCTGTTTCAGCCCCTCTGTTTCAGGCACTCTGTTTCAGCCCCTCTGTTTCTCGCCCTCTCTTTCTCGCCCTCTGTTTCTCGCCCTCTGTTTCAGCCCCTCTGTTTCAGCCCCTCGGTTTCAGCCCCTCTGTTTCAGCCCCTCTGTTTCTCGCCCTCTGTTTCAGCCCCTCTGTTTCAGCCCCTCTCTTTCTCGCCCTCTGTTTCTCGCCCTCTGTTTCAGCCCCTCTGTTTCAGCCCCTCGGTTTCAGCCCCTCTGTTTCAGCCCCTCTGTTTCTCGCCCTCTGTTTCAGCCCCTCTGTTTCAGCCCCTCTCTTTCAGCCCCTCTGTTTCAGCCCCTCTGTTTCAGCCCCTCTGTTTCTCGCCCTCTGTTTCTCGCCCTCTGTGTCAGCCCGTCTGTTTCAGCCCCTCTGTTTCAGCCCCTCTGTTTCTCGCCCTCTTTTTCTCGCCCTCTGTTTCTCTCCCTCTGTTTCTCGCCCTCTGTTTCAGCCCCTCTGTTTCACCCCCTCTGTTTCAGCCCCTCAGTTTCAGCCCCTCTGCTTCTCGCCCTCTGTTTCAGCCCCTCTGTTTCAGCCCCTCTGTTTCAGCCCCTCTGTTTCAGCCCCTCTGTTTCTCGCCCTCTGTTTCTCACCCTCTGTGTCAGCCCCTCTGTTTCAGCCACTCTGTTTCAGCCCCTCTGTTTCAGCCCATCTGTTTCAGCCCCTCTGTTTCAGCCACTCTGTTTCAGCCCCTCTGTTTCTCGCCCTCTGTTTCTCGCCCTCTGTTTCAGCCCCTCTGTTTCAGCCCCTCTGTTTCAGCCCCTCTGTTTCAGCCCCTCTGTTTCAGCCAGTCTGTTTCTCGCCCTCTGTTTCTCGCCGTCTGTTTCTCGCCCTCTGTTTCAGCCCCTCTGTTTCAGCCCCTCTGTTTCAGCCCCTCTGTTTCAGCCTCTCTGATTCAGCCCCTCTGTTTCAGCCCCTCTGTTTCAGCCAGTCTATTTCTCACTCTCTGTTTCTCGTCGTCTGTTTCTCGCCCTCTGTTTCAGCCCCTCTGTTTCAGCCCCTCTGTTTCTCGCCCTCTGTTTCAGCCCCTCTGTTTCAGCCCCTCTGTTTCTCGCCCTCTGTTTCAGCCCCTCTGTTCCTCGCCCTCTGTTTCAGCCCCTCTGTTTCAGCCCCTCTGTTTCAGCCCCTCTGTTTCATCCCCTCTGTTTCAGCCCCACTGTTTCTCGCCCTCTGTTTATCGCCCTCTGTTTCAGCCCCTCTGTTTCAGCCCCTCTGTTTCAGCCTCGCTGTTTCTCGCCCACTGTTTCAGCCCCTCTGTTTCAGCACCTCTGTTTCAGCCCCTCTGTTTCTCGCCCTCTGTTTCTCGCCCTCTGTTTCTCGCCCTCTGTTTCTCGCCCTCTGTTTCAGCCCCTCTGTTTCAGCCCCTCTGTTTCAGCCCCTCTGTTTCAGCCCCTCTGTTTCAGCTGCTCTGTTTCAGACCCTCTGTTTCAGCCCCTCTGTTTCTCGCCCGCTGTTTCTCGCCCTCTGTTTCAGCCCCTCTGTTTGAGCCCCGCTGTTTCTCGCCCTCTCTTTCTCGCCCACTGTTTCTCGCCCTCTGTTTCTCGCCCTCTGTTAGGGCCCCTCTGTTTCAGCCCCTCTGTTTCAGCCCCTCTGTTTCTCGCCCTCTGTTTCTCGCCCTCTGTTTCAGCCCCTCTGTTTCTCGCCATCTGTATCAGCCCCTCTCTTTCAGCCCCTCTGTTTCAGCCCCTCTGTTTCAGCCCCTCTGTTTCAGCACCTCTGTTTCAGCCCCTCTGTTTCTCGCCCTCTGTTTCTCGCCCTCTGTTTCTCGCCCTCTGTTTCTCGCCCTCTGTTTCAGCCCCTCTGTTTCTCGCCCTTTGTTTCTCGCCCTCTGTGTCAGCCCCTCTGATTCGCCCCTGCTGTTTCTCGCCCTCTGTTTCAGCCCCTCTGTTTCAGCCCCTCTGTTTCAGCCCCTCTGTTTCAGCCGCTCTGTTTCAGACCCTCTGTTTCAGCCCCTCTGTTTCTCGCCCTCTGTTTCTCGCCCTCTGTTTCAGCCCCTCTGTTTCAGCCCCTCTGTTTCAGCCCCTCTGTTTCAGCCCCTCTGTTTCAGCCAGTCTGTTTCTCGCCCTCTGTTTCTCGCCGTCTGTTTCTCGCCCTCTGTTTCAGCCCCTCTGTTTCAGCCCCTCTGTTTCAGCCCCTCTGTTTCAGCCTCTCTGATTCAGCCCCTCTGTTTCAGCCCCTCTGTTTCAGCCAGTCTATTTCTCACTCTCTGTTTCTCGTCGTCTGTTTCTCGCCCTCTGTTTCAGCCCCTCTGTTTCAGCCCCTCTGTTTCTCGCCCTCTGTTTCAGCCCCTCTGTTTCAGCCCCTCTGTTTCTCGCCCTCTGTTTCAGCCCCTCTGTTCCTCGCCCTCTGTTTCAGCCCCTCTGTTTCAGCCCCTCTGTTTCAGCCCCTCTGTTTCATCCCCTCTGTTTCAGCCCCACTGTTTCTCGCCCTCTGTTTATCGCCCTCTGTTTCAGCCCCTCTGTTTCAGCCCCTCTGTTTCAGCCTCGCTGTTTCTCGCCCACTGTTTCAGCCCCTCTGTTTCAGCACCTCTGTTTCAGCCCCTCTGTTTCTCGCCCTCTGTTTCTCGCCCTCTGTTTCTCGCCCTCTGTTTCTCGCCCTCTGTTTCAGCCCCTCTGTTTCAGCCCCTCTGTTTCAGCCCCTCTGTTTCAGCCCCTCTGTTTCAGCTGCTCTGTTTCAGACCCTCTGTTTCAGCCCCTCTGTTTCTCGCCCTCTGTTTCTCGCCCTCTGTTTCAGCCCCTCTGTTTGAGCCCCGCTGTTTCTCGCCCTCTCTTTCTCGCCCACTGTTTCTCGCCCTCTGTTTCTCGCCCTCTGTTAGGGCCCCTCTGTTTCAGCCCCTCTGTTTCAGCCCCTCTGTTTCTCGCCCTCTGTTTCTCGCCCTCTGTTTCAGCCCCTCTGTTTCTCGCCATCTGTATCAGCCCCTCTCTTTCAGCCCCTCTGTTTCAGCCCCTCTGTTTCAGCCCCTCTGTTTCAGCACCTCTGTTTCAGCCCCTCTGTTTCTCGCCCTCTGTTTCTCGCCCTCTGTTTCTCGCCCTCTGTTTCTCGCCCTCTGTTTCAGCCCCTCTGTTTCTCGCCCTTTGTTTCTCGCCCTCTGTGTCAGCCCCTCTGATTCGCCCCTGCTGTTTCTCGCCCTCTGTTTCAGCCCCTCTGTTTCAGCCCCTCTGTTTCAGCCCCTCTGTTTCAGCCGCTCTGTTTCAGACCCTCTGTTTCAGCCCCTCTGTTTCTCGCCCTCTGTTTCTCGCCCTCTGTTTCAGCCCCTCTGTTTGAGCCCCGCTGTTTCTCGCCCTCTCTTTCTCGCCCACTGTTTCTCGCCCTCTGTTTCTCGCCCTCTGTTAGGGCCCCTCTGTTTCAGCCCCTCTGTTTCAGCCCATCTGTTTCTCGCCCTCTGTTTCTCGCCCTCTGTTTCAGCCCCTCTGTTTCTCGCCATCTGTTTCAGCCCCTCTCTTTCAGCCCCTGTGTTTCAGCCCCTCTGTTTCAGCCCCTCTGTTTCAGCACCTCTGTTTCAGCCCCTCTGTTTCTCGCCCTATGTTTCTCGCCCTATGTTTCTCGCCCTCTGTTTCTCGCCCTCTGTTTCAGCCCCTCTGTTTCTCGCCCTTTGTTTCTCGCCCTCTGTGTCAGCCCCTCTGATTCGCCCCTGCTGTTTCTCGCCCTCTGTTTCAGCCCCTCTGTTTCAGCCCGTCTGTTTCACCCCCTCTGTTACAGCACCTCTGTTTCAGCCCCTCTGTTTCTCGCTCTCTGTTTCAGCCCCTCTGTTTCTCGCCCTCTGTTTCAGCCCCTCTGTTTCAGCCCCTCTGTTTCAGCCCCTCTGTTTCAGCCCCTCTGATTCAGCCACTCTATTTCCGCCCCTCTTTTTCTCGCCCTCTGTTTCAGCCCCTCTGTTTCTCGCTCTCTGTTTCAGCCCCTCTGTTTCAGGCACTCTGTTTCAGCCCCTCTGTTTCTCGCCCTCTCTTTCTCGCCCTCTGTTTCTCGCCCTCTGTTTCAGCCCCTCTGTTTCAGCCCCTCGGTTTCAGCCCCTCTTTTTCAGCCCCTCTGTTTCTCGCCCTCTGTTTCAGCCCCTCTGTTTCAGCCCCTCTCTTTCAGCCCCTCTGTTTCAGCCCCTCTGTTTCAGCCCCTCTGTTTCTCGCCCTCTGTTTCTCGCCCTCAGTGTCAGCCCCTCTGTTTCAGCTCCTCTGTTTCAGCCCCTCTGTTTCAGCCCGTCTGTTTCAGCCCCTCTGTTTCAGCCACTCTGTTTCAGCCACTCTGTTTCAGCCCCTCTGTTTCAGCCCGTCTGTTTCAGCCCCTCTGTTTCAGGCACTCTGTTTCAGCCCCTCTGTTTCTCGCCCTCTCTTTCTCGCCCTCTGTTTCTCGCCCTCTGTTTCAGCCCCTCTGTTTCAGCCCCTCGGTTTCAGCCCCTCTGTTTCAGCCCCTCTGTTTCTCGCCCTCTGTTTCAGCCCCTCTGTTTCAGCCCCTCTCTTTCTCGCCCTCTGTTTCTCGCCCTCTGTTTCAGCCCCTCTGTTTCAGCCCCTCGGTTTCAGCCCCTCTGTTTCAGCCCCTCTGTTTCTCGCCCTCTGTTTCAGCCCCTCTGTTTCAGCCCCTCTCTTTCAGCCCCTCTGTTTCAGCCCCTCTGTTTCAGCCCCTCTGTTTCTCGCCCTCTGTTTCTCGCCCTCTGTGTCAGCCCGTCTGTTTCAGCCCCTCTGTTTCAGCCCCTCTGTTTCTCGCCCTCTTTTTCTCGCCCTCTGTTTCTCTCCCTCTGTTTCTCGCCCTCTGTTTCAGCCCCTCTGTTTCACCCCCTCTGTTTCAGCCCCTCAGTTTCAGCCCCTCTGCTTCTCGCCCTCTGTTTCAGCCCCTCTGTTTCAGCCCCTCTGTTTCAGCCCCTCTGTTTCAGCCCCTCTGTTTCTCGCCCTCTGTTTCTCACCCTCTGTGTCAGCCCCTCTGTTTCAGCCACTCTGTTTCAGCCCCTCTGTTTCAGCCCATCTGTTTCAGCCCCTCTGTTTCAGCCACTCTGTTTCAGCCCCTCTGTTTCTCGCCCTCTGTTTCTCGCCCTCTGTTTCAGCCCCTCTGTTTCAGCCCCTCTGTTTCAGCCCCTCTGTTTCAGCCCCTCTGTTTCAGCCAGTCTGTTTCTCGCCCTCTGTTTCTCGCCGTCTGTTTCTCGCCCTCTGTTTCAGCCCCTCTGTTTCAGCCCCTCTGTTTCAGCCCCTCTGTTTCAGCCTCTCTGATTCAGCCCCTCTGTTTCAGCCCCTCTGTTTCAGCCAGTCTATTTCTCACTCTCTGTTTCTCGTCGTCTGTTTCTCGCCCTCTGTTTCAGCCCCTCTGTTTCAGCCCCTCTGTTTCTCGCCCTCTGTTTCAGCCCCTCTGTTTCAGCCCCTCTGTTTCTCGCCCTCTGTTTCAGCCCCTCTGTTCCTCGCCCTCTGTTTCAGCCCCTCTGTTTCAGCCCCTCTGTTTCAGCCCCTCTGTTTCATCCCCTCTGTTTCAGCCCCACTGTTTCTCGCCCTCTGTTTATCGCCCTCTGTTTCAGCCCCTCTGTTTCAGCCCCTCTGTTTCAGCCTCGCTGTTTCTCGCCCACTGTTTCAGCCCCTCTGTTTCAGCACCTCTGTTTCAGCCCCTCTGTTTCTCGCCCTCTGTTTCTCGCCCTCTGTTTCTCGCCCTCTGTTTCTCGCCCTCTGTTTCAGCCCCTCTGTTTCAGCCCCTCTGTTTCAGCCCCTCTGTTTCAGCCCCTCTGTTTCAGCTGCTCTGTTTCAGACCCTCTGTTTCAGCCCCTCTGTTTCTCGCCCGCTGTTTCTCGCCCTCTGTTTCAGCCCCTCTGTTTGAGCCCCGCTGTTTCTCGCCCTCTCTTTCTCGCCCACTGTTTCTCGCCCTCTGTTTCTCGCCCTCTGTTAGGGCCCCTCTGTTTCAGCCCCTCTGTTTCAGCCCCTCTGTTTCTCGCCCTCTGTTTCTCGCCCTCTGTTTCAGCCCCTCTGTTTCTCGCCATCTGTATCAGCCCCTCTCTTTCAGCCCCTCTGTTTCAGCCCCTCTGTTTCAGCCCCTCTGTTTCAGCACCTCTGTTTCAGCCCCTCTGTTTCTCGCCCTCTGTTTCTCGCCCTCTGTTTCTCGCCCTCTGTTTCTCGCCCTCTGTTTCAGCCCCTCTGTTTCTCGCCCTTTGTTTCTCGCCCTCTGTGTCAGCCCCTCTGATTCGCCCCTGCTGTTTCTCGCCCTCTGTTTCAGCCCCTCTGTTTCAGCCCCTCTGTTTCAGCCCCTCTGTTTCAGCCGCTCTGTTTCAGACCCTCTGTTTCAGCCCCTCTGTTTCTCGCCCTCTGTTTCTCGCCCTCTGTTTCAGCCCCTCTGTTTGAGCCCCGCTGTTTCTCGCCCTCTCTTTCTCGCCCACTGTTTCTCGCCCTCTGTTTCTCGCCCTCTGTTAGGGCCCCTCTGTTTCAGCCCCTCTGTTTCAGCCCCTCTGTTTCTCGCCCTCTGTTTCTCGCCCTCTGTTTCAGCCCCTCTGTTTCTCGCCATCTGTTTCAGCCCCTCTCTTTCAGCCCCTGTGTTTCAGCCCCTCTGTTTCAGCCCCTGTGTTTCAGCCCCTCTGTTTCAGCCCCTCTGTTTCAGCACCTCTGTTTCAGCCCCTCTGTTTCTCGCCCTATGTTTCTCGCCCTATGTTTCTCGCCCTCTGTTTCTCGCCCTCTGTTTCAGCCCCTCTGTTTCAGCCCCTCGGTTTCAGCCCCTCTGTTTCAGCCCCTCTGTTTCTCGCCCTCTGTTTCAGCCCCTCTGTTTCAGCCCCTCTCTTTCAGCCCCTCTGTTTCAGCCCCTCTGTTTCAGCCCCTCTGTTTCTCGCCCTCTGTTTCTCGCCCTCTGTGTCAGCCCGTCTGTTTCAGCCCCTCTGTTTCAGCCCCTCTGTTTCTCGCCCTCTTTTTCTCGCCCTCTGTTTCTCTCCCTCTGTTTCTCGCCCTCTGTTTCAGCCCCTCTGTTTCACCCCCTCTGTTTCAGCCCCTCAGTTTCAGCCCCTCTGCTTCTCGCCCTCTGTTTCAGCCCCTCTGTTTCAGCCCCTCTGTTTCAGCCCCTCTGTTTCAGCCCCTCTGTTTCTCGCCCTCTGTTTCTCACCCTCTGTGTCAGCCCCTCTGTTTCAGCCACTCTGTTTCAGCCCCTCTGTTTCAGCCCATCTGTTTCAGCCCCTCTGTTTCAGCCACTCTGTTTCAGCCCCTCTGTTTCTCGCCCTCTGTTTCTCGCCCTCTGTTTCAGCCCCTCTGTTTCAGCCCCTCTGTTTCAGCCCCTCTGTTTCAGCCCCTCTGTTTCAGCCAGTCTGTTTCTCGCCCTCTGTTTCTCGCCGTCTGTTTCTCGCCCTCTGTTTCAGCCCCTCTGTTTCAGCCCCTCTGTTTCAGCCCCTCTGTTTCAGCCTCTCTGATTCAGCCCCTCTGTTTCAGCCCCTCTGTTTCAGCCAGTCTATTTCTCACTCTCTGTTTCTCGTCGTCTGTTTCTCGCCCTCTGTTTCAGCCCCTCTGTTTCAGCCCCTCTGTTTCTCGCCCTCTGTTTCAGCCCCTCTGTTTCAGCCCCTCTGTTTCTCGCCCTCTGTTTCAGCCCCTCTGTTCCTCGCCCTCTGTTTCAGCCCCTCTGTTTCAGCCCCTCTGTTTCAGCCCCTCTGTTTCATCCCCTCTGTTTCAGCCCCACTGTTTCTCGCCCTCTGTTTATCGCCCTCTGTTTCAGCCCCTCTGTTTCAGCCCCTCTGTTTCAGCCTCGCTGTTTCTCGCCCACTGTTTCAGCCCCTCTGTTTCAGCACCTCTGTTTCAGCCCCTCTGTTTCTCGCCCTCTGTTTCTCGCCCTCTGTTTCTCGCCCTCTGTTTCTCGCCCTCTGTTTCAGCCCCTCTGTTTCAGCCCCTCTGTTTCAGCCCCTCTGTTTCAGCCCCTCTGTTTCAGCTGCTCTGTTTCAGACCCTCTGTTTCAGCCCCTCTGTTTCTCGCCCGCTGTTTCTCGCCCTCTGTTTCAGCCCCTCTGTTTGAGCCCCGCTGTTTCTCGCCCTCTCTTTCTCGCCCACTGTTTCTCGCCCTCTGTTTCTCGCCCTCTGTTAGGGCCCCTCTGTTTCAGCCCCTCTGTTTCAGCCCCTCTGTTTCTCGCCCTCTGTTTCTCGCCCTCTGTTTCAGCCCCTCTGTTTCTCGCCATCTGTATCAGCCCCTCTCTTTCAGCCCCTCTGTTTCAGCCCCTCTGTTTCAGCCCCTCTGTTTCAGCACCTCTGTTTCAGCCCCTCTGTTTCTCGCCCTCTGTTTCTCGCCCTCTGTTTCTCGCCCTCTGTTTCTCGCCCTCTGTTTCAGCCCCTCTGTTTCTCGCCCTTTGTTTCTCGCCCTCTGTGTCAGCCCCTCTGATTCGCCCCTGCTGTTTCTCGCCCTCTGTTTCAGCCCCTCTGTTTCAGCCCCTCTGTTTCAGCCCCTCTGTTTCAGCCGCTCTGTTTCAGACCCTCTGTTTCAGCCCCTCTGTTTCTCGCCCTCTGTTTCTCGCCCTCTGTTTCAGCCCCTCTGTTTGAGCCCCGCTGTTTCTCGCCCTCTCTTTCTCGCCCACTGTTTCTCGCCCTCTGTTTCTCGCCCTCTGTTAGGGCCCCTCTGTTTCAGCCCCTCTGTTTCAGCCCCTCTGTTTCTCGCCCTCTGTTTCTCGCCCTCTGTTTCAGCCCCTCTGTTTCTCGCCATCTGTTTCAGCCCCTCTCTTTCAGCCCCTGTGTTTCAGCCCCTCTGTTTCAGCCCCTCTGTTTCAGCACCTCTGTTTCAGCCCCTCTGTTTCTCGCCCTATGTTTCTCGCCCTATGTTTCTCGCCCTCTGTTTCTCGCCCTCTGTTTCAGCCCCTCTGTTTCTCGCCCTTTGTTTCTCGCCCTCTGTGTCAGCCCCTCTGATTCGCCCCTGCTGTTTCTCGCCCTCTGTTTCAGCCCCTCTGTTTCAGCCCGTCTGTTTCACCCCCTCTGTTACAGCACCTCTGTTTCAGCCCCTCTGTTTCTCGCTCTCTGTTTCAGCCCCTCTGTTTCTCGCCCTCTGTTTCAGCCCCTCTGTTTCAGCCCCTCTGTTTCAGCCCCTCTGTTTCAGCCCCTCTGATTCAGCCACTCTATTTCCGCCCCTCTTTTTCTCGCCCTCTGTTTCAGCCCCTCTGTTTCTCGCTCTCTGTTTCAGCCCCTCTGTTTCTCGCACTCTGTTTCAGTCCCTCTGTTTCAGCCCCTGTGTTTCAGCCCCTCTGTTTCAGCCCCTCTGTTTCTCACCCTCTGTTTCTCGCACTCTGTTTCAGACCCTCTGTTTCTCGCCCTCTGTTTCTCGCCCTCTGTTTCAGCCCCTCTGTTTCTCGCCCTCTGTTTCAGCCCCTCTGTTTCAGCCCCTCTGTTTCAGCCAGTCTGTTTCTCGCCCTCTGTTTCTCGCCGTCTGTTTCTCGCCCTCTGTTTCTCGCCCTCTGTTTCAGCCCCTCTGTTTCAGCCCCTCTCTTTCAGCCCCTCTGTTTCAGCCCCTCTGTTTCAGCCCCTCTGTTTCTCGCCCTCTGTTTCTCGCCCTCTGTGTCAGCCCCTCTGTTTCAGCCCCTCTGTTTCAGCCCCTCTGTTTCTCGCCCTCTGTTTCTCGCCCTCTGTTTCTCGCCCTCTGTTTCTCGCCCTCTGTTTCAGCCCCTCTGTTTCACCCCCTGTGTTTCAGCCCCTCAGTTTCAGCCCCTCTGCTTCTCGCCCTCTGTTTCAGCCCCTCTGTTTCAGCCCATCTGTTTCAGCCCCTCTGTTTCAGCCCCTCTGTTTCTCGCCCTCTGTTTCTCACCCTCTGTGTCAGCCCCTCTGTTTCAGCCACTCTGTTTCAGCCCCTCTGTTTCAGCCCATCTGTTTCAGCCCCTCTGTTTCAGCCACTCTGTTTCAGCCCCTCTGTTTCTCGCCCTCTGTTTCTCGCCCTCTGTTTCAGACCCTCTTTTTCAGCCCCTCCGTTTCAGCCCCTCTGTTTCAGCCCCTCTGTTTCAGCCCCTCTGTTTCTCGCCCTCTGTTTCAGCCCCTCTGTTTCAGCCCCTCTGTTTCAGTCCCTCTGTTTCAGCACCTCAGTTTCAGCCCCTCAGTTTCTCGCCATCTGTTACTCGCCAGCTGTTTCTCGCCCTCTGTTTCTCGCTCTCAGTTTCTCGCCCTTTGTTTCAGCCCCTCTGTTTGTCGCCCTCTGTTTCTCGCCCTCTGTTTCTCGCCCTCTGTTTCAGTCCCTCTGTTTCAGCCCCTCTGTTTCTCGCCCTCTGTTTCAGCCCCTCTGTTTCAGCCCCTCTGTTTCAGCCCCTCTGTTTCAGCCCTTGTGTTTCAGCCCCTCTGTTTCAGCCCCTCTGTTTCTCGCACTCTGTTTCAGCCCCTCTGTTTCTCGCTCTCTGTTTCAGCCCCTCTGTTTCTCGCTCTCTGTTTCAGCCCCTCTGTTTCTCGCCCTCTGTTTCAGCCCCTCTGTTTCAGCCCCTCTGTTTCAGCCCCTCTGATTCAGCCACTCTATTTCCGCCCCTCTTTTTCTCGCCCTCTGTTTCAGCCCCTCTGTTTCTCGCTCTCTGTTTCAGCCCCTCTGTTTCTCGCACTCTGTTTCAGCCCCTCTGTTTCAGCCCCTGTGTTTCAGCCCCTCTGTTTCAGCCCCTCTGTTTCTCACCCTTTGTTTCTCGCCCTCTGTTTCTCGCCCTCTGTTTCAAACCCTCTGTTTCTCGCCCTCTGTTTCAGCCCCTCTGTTTCTCGCCCTCTGTTTCAGCCCCTCTGTTTCAGCCCCTCTGTTTCAGCCCCTCTGTTTCAGCCCCTCTGTTTCAGCCAGTCTGTTTCTCGCCCTCTGTTTCTCGCCGTCTGTTTCTCGCCCTCTGTTTCAGCCCCTCTGTTTCAGCCCCTCTGTTTCAGCCCCTCTGTTTCAGCCTCTCTGATTCAGCCCCTCTGTTTCAGCCCCTCTGTTTCAGCCAGTCTATTTCTCACTCTCTGTTTCTCGTCGTCTGTTTCTCGCCCTCTGTTTCAGCCCCTCTGTTTCAGCCCCTCTGTTTCTCGCCCTCTGTTTCAGCCCCTCTGTTTCAGCCCCTCTGTTTCTCGCCCTCTGTTTCAGCCCCTCTGTTCCTCGCCCTCTGTTTCAGCCCCTCTGTTTCAGCCCCTCTGTTTCAGCCCCTCTGTTTCATCCCCTCTGTTTCAGCCCCACTGTTTCTCGCCCTCTGTTTATCGCCCTCTGTTTCAGCCCCTCTGTTTCAGCCCCTCTGTTTCAGCCTCGCTGTTTCTCGCCCACTGTTTCAGCCCCTCTGTTTCAGCACCTCTGTTTCAGCCCCTCTGTTTCTCGCCCTCTGTTTCTCGCCCTCTGTTTCTCGCCCTCTGTTTCTCGCCCTTTGTTTCAGCCCCTCTGTTTCAGCCCCTCTGTTTCAGCCCCTCTGTTTCAGCCCCTCTGTTTCAGCCGCTCTGTTTCAGACCCTCTGTTTCAGCCCCTCTGTTTCTCGCCCTCTGTTTCTCGCCCTCTGTTTCAGCCCCTCTGTTTGAGCCCCGCTGTTTCTCGCCCTCTCTTTCTCGCCCACTGTTTCTCGCCCTCTGTTTCTCGCCCTCTGTTAGGGCCCCTCTGTTTCAGCCCCTCTGTTTCAGCCCCTCTGTTTCTCGCCCTCTGTTTCTCGCCCTCTGTTTCAGCCCCTCTGTTTCTCGCCATCTATTTCAGCCCCTCTCTTTCAGCCCCTCTGTTTCAGCCCCTCTGTTTCAGCCCCTCTGTTTCAGCACCTCTGTTTCAGCCCCTCTGTTTCTCGCCCTCTGTTTCTCGCCCTCTGTTTCTCGCCCTCTGTTTCTCGCCCTCTGTTTCAGCCCCTCTGTTTCTCGCCCTTTGTTTCTCGCCCTCTGTGTCAGCCCCTCTGATTCGCCCCTGCTGTTTCTCGCCCTCTGTTTCAGCCCCTCTGTTTCAGCCCCTCTGTTTCAGCCCCTCTGTTTCAGCCCCTCTGTTTCAGCCGCTCTGTTTCAGACCCTCTGTTTCAGCCCCTCTGTTTCTCGCCCTCTGTTTCTCGCCCTCTGTGTCAGCCCTTCTGTTTCGCCCCTGCTGTTTCTCGCCCTCTGTTTCAGCCCCTCTGTTTCAGCCACTCTGTTTCACCCCCTCTGTTACAGCACCTCTGTTTCAGCCCCTCTGTTTCTCGCCCTCTCTTTCTCGCACTCTGTTTCTCGCCTTGTGTGTCTCGCCCTCTGTTTCAGCCCCTCTGATTCAGCCCCTCTGTTTCAGCCCCTCTGTTTCAGCCCCTCTGTTTCTAGCCCTCTGTTTCAGCCACTCTGTTTCTCGCCCTCTGTTTCAGCCCCTCTGTTTCAGCCCCTCTGTTTCAGCCCCTCTGTTTCAACCCCTCTGTTTCAGCCAGTCTGTTTCTCGCCCTCTGTTTCTCGCCGTCTGTTTCTCGCCCTCTGTTTCAGCCCCTCTGTTTCAGCCGCTCAGTTTCAGCCCCTCTGTTTCAGCCCCTCTGTTTCAGCACCTCTGTTTCAGCCCCTCTGTTTCAGCCCCTCTGTTTCAGCCAGTCAATTTCACGCCCTCTGTTTCTCGTCGTCTGTTTCTCGCCCTCTGTTTCAGCCCCTCTGTTTCAGCCCCTCTGTTTCTCGCCCTCTGTTTCAGCCTCTCTGTTTCAGCCCCTCTGTTTCTCCCCTCTGTTTCAGAGCCTCTGTTCCTCGCCCTCAGTTTCAGCCCCTCTGTTTCAGCCCCTCTGTTTCAGCCCCTCTGTTTCTCGCACTCTGTTTCTCGCCCTCTGTTTCAGCCCCTCTGTTTCAGCCCCTCTGTTTCAGCCCCTCTGTTTCAGCCCCTCTGTTTCTCGCCCTCTGTTTCTCGCCCTCTGTTTCTCGCCCTCTGTTTCAGCCCCTCTGTTTCAGCCCCTCTGTTTCAGCCCCTCTGTTTCAGCCCCTCTGTTTCAGCCCCTCTGTTTCTCGCCCTCTGTTTCTCGCCCTCTGTTTCTCGCCCTCCTTGTCAGCCCCTCTGTTTCAGCCCCTCTGTTTCAGCCCCTCTGTTTCTCGCCCTCTGTTTCTCGCCCTCTGCTTCTCGCCCTCTGTTTCCCGCCCTCTGTTTCTCGCCCTCTGTTTCAGCCCCTCTGATTCAGCCCCTCTGGTTCAGCCCCTCTGTTTCTCGCCCTCTGTTTCAGCCCCTCTGTTTCAGCCCCTCTGTTTCTGCCCCTCTGTTTCAGCCCCTCTGTTTCTCGCCCTCTGTTTCAGCCCCTCTGTTTCAGCCACTCTGTTTCAGCCCCTCTGTTTCAGCCCGTCTGTTTCAGCCCCTCTGTTTCAGGCACTCTGTTTCAGCCCCTCTGTTTCTCGCCCTCTCTTTCTCGCCCTCTGTTTCTCGCCCTCTGTTTCAGCCCCTCTGTTTCAGCCCCTCGGTTTCAGCCCCTCTTTTTCAGCCCCTCTGTTTCTCGCCCTCTGTTTCAGCCCCTCTGTTTCAGCCCCTCTCTTTCAGCCCCTCTGTTTCAGCCCCTCTGTTTCAGCCCCTCTGTTTCTCGCCCTCTGTTTCTCGCCCTCTGTGTCAGCCCCTCTGTTTCAGCTCCTCTGTTTCAGCCCCTCTGTTTCAGCCCGTCTGTTTCAGCCCCTCTGTTTCAGCCCCTCTGTTTCAGCCACTCTGTTTCAGCCCCTCTGTTTCAGCCCGTCTGTTTCAGCCCCTCTGTTTCAGGCACTCTGTTTCAGCCCCTCTGTTTCTCGCCCTCTCTTTCTCGCCCTCTGTTTCTCGCCCTCTGTTTCAGCCCCTCTGTTTCAGCCCCTCGGTTTCAGCCCCTCTGTTTCAGCCCCTCTGTTTCTCGCCCTCTGTTTCAGCCCCTCTGTTTCAGCCCCTCTCTTTCAGCCCCTCTGTTTCAGCCCCTCTGTTTCAGCCCCTCTGTTTCTCGCCCTCTGTTTCTCGCCCTCTGTGTCAGCCCCTCTGTTTCAGCCCCTCTGTTTCAGCCCCTCTGTTTCTCGCCCTCTGTTTCTCGCCCTCTGTTTCTCGCCAACTGTTTCAGCCCCTCTGTTTCTCGCCCTCTGTTTCTCACCCTCTGTGTCAGCCCCTCTGTTTCAGCCACTCTGTTTCAGCCCCTCTGTTTCAGCCCATCTGTTTCAGCCCCTCAGTTTCAGCCCCTCTGCTTCTCGCCCTCTGTTTCAGCCCCTCTGTTTCAGCCCCTCTGTTTCAGCCCCTCTGTTTCAGCCCCTCTGTTTCTCGCCCTCTGTTTCTCACCCTCTGTGTCAGCCCCTCTGTTTCAGCCACTCTGTTTCAGCCCCTCTGTTTCAGCCCATCTGTTTCAGCCCCTCTGTTTCAGCCACTCTGTTTCAGCCCCTCTGTTTCTCGCCCTCTGTTTCTCGCCCTCTGTTTCAGACCCTCTGTTTCAGCCCCTCTGTTTCAGCCCCTCTGTTTCAGCCCCTCTGTTTCTCGCCCTCTGTTTCAGCGCCTCTGTTTCAGCCCCTCTGTTTCAGTCCCTCTGTTTCAGCACCTCAGTTTCAGCCCCTCAGTTTCTCGCCATCTGTTACTCGCCAGCTGTTTCTCGCCCTCTGTTTCTCGCTCTCAGTTTCTCGCCCTTTGTTTCAGCCCCTCTGTTTGTCGCCCTCTGTTTCTCGCCCTCTGTTTCTCGCCCTCTGTTTCAGCCCCTCTGTTTCAACCCCTCTGTTTCTCGCCCTCTGTTTCAGCCCCTCTGTTTCAGCCCCTCTGTTTCAGCCCCTCTGTTTCAGCCCTTGTGTTTCAGCCCCTCTGTTTCAGCCCCTCTGTTTCTCGCACTCTGTTTCAGCCCCTCTGTTTCTCGCTCTCTTTTTCAGCCCCTCTGTTTCTCGCCCTCTGTTTCAGCCCCTCTGTTACAGCCCCTCTGTTTCAGCCCCTCTGATTCAGCCACTCTATTTCCGCCCCTCTTTTTCTCGCCCTCTGTTTCAGCCCCTCTGTTTCTCGCTCTCTGTTTCAGCCCCTCTGTTTCTCGCACTCTGTTTCAGCCCCTCTGTTTCAGCCCCTGTGTTTCAGCCCCTCTGTTTCAGCCCCTCTGTTTCTCACCCTTTGTTTCTCGCCCTCTGTTTCTCGCCCTCTGTTTCAAACCCTCTGTTTCTCGCCCTCTGTTTCAGCCCCTCTGTTTCTCGCCCTCTGTTTCAGCCCCTCTGTTTCAGCCCCTCTGTTTCAGCCCCTCTGTTTCAACCCCTCTGTTTCAGCCAGTCTGTTTCTCGCCCTCTGTTTCTCGCCGTCTGTTTCTCGCCCTCTGTTTCAGCCCCTCTGTTTCAGCCCCTCTGTTTCAGCCCCTCTGTTTCAGCCTCTCTGATTCAGCCCCTCTGTTTCAGCCCCTCTGTTTCAGCCAGTCTATTTCTCACTCTCTGTTTCTCGTCGTCTGTTTCTCGCCCTCTGTTTCAGCCCCTCTGTTTCAGCCCCTCTGTTTCTCGCCCTCTGTTTCAGCCCCTCTGTTTCAGCCCCTCTGTTTCTCGCCCTCTGTTTCAGCCCCTCTGTTCCTCGCCCTCTGTTTCAGCCCCTCTGTTTCAACCCCTCTGTTTCAGCCCCTCTGTTTCATCCCCTCTGTTTCAGCCCCACTGTTTCTCGCCCTCTGTTTATCGCCCTCTGTTTCAGCCCCTCTGTTTCAGCCCCTCTGTTTCAGCCTCGCTGTTTCTCGCCCACTGTTTCAGCCCCTCTGTTTCAGCACCTCTGTTTCAGCCCCTCTGTTTCAGCCCCTCTGTTTCAGCCCCTCTGTTTCTCGCCCTCTGTTTCTCGCCCTCTGTTTCTCGCCCTCTGTTTCTCGCCCTCTGTTTCAGCCCCTCTGTTTCAGCCCCTGTGTTTCAGCCCCTCTGTTTCAGCCCCTCTGATTCTCACCCTTTGTTTCTCGCCCTCTGTTTCTCGCCCTCTGTTTCAAACCCTCTGTTTCTCGCCCTCTGTTTCAGCCCCTCTGTTTCAGCCCCTCTGTTTCATCCCCTCTGTTTCAGCCCCACTGTTTCTCGCCCTCTGTTTATCGCCCTCTGTTTCAGCCCCTCTGTTTCAGCCCCTCTGTTTCAGCCTCGCTGTTTCTCGCCCACTGTTTCAGCCCCTCTGTTTCAGCACCTCTGTTTCAGCCCCTCTGTTTCAGCCCCTCTGTTTCAGCCCCTCTGTTTCTCGCCCTCTGTTTCTCGCCCTCTGTTTCTCGCCCTCTGTTTCTCGCCCTCTGTTTCAGCCCCTCTGTTTCAGCCCCGCTGTTTCTCGCCCTCTGTTTCAGCCCCTCTGTTTCAGCCCCTCTGTTTCTCGCCCTCTGTTTCTCGCCCTCTGTTTCTCGCCCTCTGTGTCAGCCCCTCTGTTTCAGCCCCTCTGTTTCAGCCCCTCTGTTTCTCGCCCTCTGTTTCTCGCCCTCTGCTTCTCGCCCTCTGTTTCCCGCCCTCTGTTTCTCGCCCTCTGTTTCAGCCCCTCTGATTCAGCCCCTCTGGTTCAGCCCCTCTGTTTCTCGCCCTCTGTTTCAGCCCCTCTGTTTCAGCCCCTCTGTTTCAGCCCCTCTGTTTCAGCCCCTCTGTTTCTCGCCCTCTGTTTCAGCCCCTCAGTTTCAGCCACTCTGTTTCAGCCCCTCTGTTTCAGCCCGTCTGTTTCAGCCCCTCTGTTTCAGGCACTCTGTTTCAGCCCCTCTGTTTCTCGCCCTCTCTTTCTCGCCCTCTGTTTCTCGCCCTCTGTTTCAGCCCCTCTGTTTCAGCCCCTCGGTTTCAGCCCCTCTTTTTCAGCCCCTCTGTTTCTCGCCCTCTGTTTCAGCCCCTCTGTTTCAGCCCCTCTCTTTCAGCCCCTCTGTTTCAGCCACTCTGTTTCAGCCCCTCTGTTTCAGCCCGTCTGTTTCAGCCCCTCTGTTTCAGGCACTCTGTTTCAGCCCCTCTGTTTCTCGCCCTCTCTTTCTCGCCCTCTGTTTCTCGCCCTCTGTTTCAGCCCCTCTGTTTCAGCCCCTCGGTTTCAGCCCCTCTGTTTCAGCCCCTCTGTTTCTCGCCCTCTGTTTCAGCCCCTCTGTTTCAGCCCCTCTCTTTCTCGCCCTCTGTTTCTCGCCCTCTGTTTCAGCCCCTCTGTTTCAGCCCCTCGGTTTCAGCCCCTCTGTTTCAGCCCCTCTGTTTCTCGCCCTCTGTTTCAGCCCCTCTGTTTCAGCCCCTCTCTTTCAGCCCCTCTGTTTCAGCCCCTCTGTTTCAGCCCCTCTGTTTCTCGCCCTCTGTTTCTCGCCCTCTGTGTCAGCCCGTCTGTTTCAGCCCCTCTGTTTCAGCCCCTCTGTTTCTCGCCCTCTTTTTCTCGCCCTCTGTTTCTCTCCCTCTGTTTCTCGCCCTCTGTTTCAGCCCCTCTGTTTCACCCCCTCTGTTTCAGCCCCTCAGTTTCAGCCCCTCTGCTTCTCGCCCTCTGTTTCAGCCCCTCTGTTTCAGCCCCTCTGTTTCAGCCCCTCTGTTTCAGCCCCTCTGTTTCTCGCCCTCTGTTTCTCACCCTCTGTGTCAGCCCCTCTGTTTCAGCCACTCTGTTTCACCCCCTCTGTTTCAGCCCATCTGTTTCAGCCCCTCTGTTTCAGCCACTCTGTTTCAGCCCCTCTGTTTCTCGCCCTCTGTTTCTCGCCCTCTGTTTCAGCCCCTCTGTTTCAGCCCCTCTGTTTCAGCCCCTCTGTTTCAGCCCCTCTGTTTCAGCCCCTCTGTTTCTCGCCCTCTGTTTCTCGCCGTCTGTTTCTCGCCCTCTGTTTCAGCCCCTCTGTTTCAGCCCCTCTGTTTCAGCCCCTCTGTTTCAGCCTCTCTGATTCAGCCCCTCTGTTTCAGCCCCTCTGTTTCAGCCAGTCTATTTCTCACTCTCTGTTTCTCGTCGTCTGTTTCTCGCCCTCTGTTTCAGCCCCTCTGTTTCAGCCCCTCTGTTTCTCGCCCTCTGTTTCAGCCCCTCTGTTTCAGCCCCTCTGTTTCTCGCCCTCTGTTTCAGCCCCTCTGTTCCTCGCCCTCTGTTTCAGCCCCTCTGTTTCAGACCCTCTGTTTCAGCCCCTCTGTTTCATCCCCTCTGTTTCAGCCCCACTGTTTCTCGCCCTCTGTTTATCGCCCTCTGTTTCAGCCCCTCTGTTTCAGCCCCTCTGTTTCAGCCTCGCTGTTTCTCGCCCACTGTTTCAGCCCCTCTGTTTCAGCACCTCTGTTTCAGCCCCTCTGTTTCTCGCCCTCTGTTTCTCGCCCTCTGTTTCTCGCCCTCTGTTTCTCGCCCTCTGTTTCAGCCCCTCTGTTTCAGCCCCTCTGTTTCAGCCCCTCTGTTTCAGCCCCTCTGTTTCAGCTGCTCTGTTTCAGACCCTCTGTTTCAGCCCCTCTGTTTCTCGCCCTCTGTTTCTCGCCCTCTGTTTCAGCCCCTCTGTTTGAGCCCCGCTGTTTCTCGCCCTCTCTTTCTCGCCCACTGTTTCTCGCCCTCTGTTTCTCGCCCTCTGTTAGGGCCCCTCTGTTTCAGCCCCTCTGTTTCAGCCCCTCTGTTTCTCGCCCTCTGTTTCTCGCCCTCTGTTTCAGCCCCTCTGTTTCTCGCCATCTGTATCAGCCCCTCTCTTTCAGCCCCTCTGTTTCAGCCCCTCTGTTTCAGCCCCTCTGTTTCAGCACCTCTGTTTCAGCCCCTCTGTTTCTCGCCCTCTGTTTCTCGCCCTCTGTTTCTCGCCCTCTGTTTCTCGCCCTCTGTTTCAGCCCCTCTGTTTCTCGCCCTTTGTTTCTCGCCCTCTGTGTCAGCCCCTCTGATTCGCCCCTGCTGTTTCTCGCCCTCTGTTTCAGCCCCTCTGTTTCAGCCCCTCTGTTTCAGCCCCTCTGTTTCAGCCGCTCTGTTTCAGACCCTCTGTTTCAGCCCCTCTGTGTCTCGCCCTCTGTTTCTCGCCCTCTGTTTCAGCCCCTCTGTTTGAGCCCCGCTGTTTCTCGCCCTCTCTTTCTCGCCCACTGTTTCTCGCCCTCTGTTTCTCGCCCTCTGTTAGGGCCCCTCTGTTTCAGCCCCTCTGTTTCAGCCCCTCTGTTTCTCGCCCTCTGTTTCTCGCCCTCTGTTTCAGCCCCTCTGTTTCTCGCCATCTGTTTCAGCCCCTCTCTTTCAGCCCTTGTGTTTCAGCCCCTCTGTTTCAGCCCCTCTGTTTCAGCACCTCTGTTTCAGCCCCTCTGTTTCTCGCCCTATGTTTCTCGCCCTATGTTACTCGCCCTCTGTTTCTCGCCCTCTGTTTCAGCCCCTCTGTTTCTCGCCCTTTGTTTCTCGCCCTCTGTGTCAGCCCCTCTGATTCGCCCCTGCTGTTTCTCGCCCTCTGTTTCAGCCCCTCTGTTTCAGCCCCTCTGTTTCAGCCCCTCTGTTTCAGCACCTCTGTTTCAGCCCCTCTGTTTCTCGCCCTCTGTTTCTCGCCCTCTGTTTCTCGCCCTCTGTTTCTCGCCCTCTGTTTCAGCCCCTCTGTTTCTCGTCCTTTGTTTCTCGCCCTCTGTGTCAGCCCCTCTGATTCGCCCCTGCTGTTTCTCGCCCTCTGTTTCAGCCCCTCTGTTTCAGCCCCTCTGTTTCAGCCCCTCTGTTTCAGCCGCTCTGTTTCAGACCCTCTGTTTCAGCCCCTCTGTGTCTCGCCCTCTGTTTCTCGCCCTCTGTTTCAGCCCCTCTGTTTGAGCCCCGCTGTTTCTCGCCCTCTCTTTCTCGCCCACTGTTTCTCGCCCTCTGTTTCTCGCCCTCTGTTAGGGCCCCTCTGTTTCAGCCCCTCTGTTTCAGCCCCTCTGTTTCTCGCCCTCTGTTTCTCGCCCTCTGTTTCAGCCCCTCTGTTTCTCGCCATCTGTTTCAGCCCCTCTCTTTCAGCCCTTGTGTTTCAGCCCCTCTGTTTCAGCCCCTCTGTTTCAGCACCTCTGTTTCAGCCCCTCTGTTTCTCGCCCTATGTTTCTCGCCCTATGTTACTCGCCCTCTGTTTCTCGCCCTCTGTTTCAGCCTCTCTGTTTCTCGCCCTTTGTTTCTCGCCCTCTGTGTCAGCCCCTCTGATTCGCCCCTGCTGTTTCTCGCCCTCTGTTTCAGCCCCTCTGTTTCAGCCCGTCTGTTTCACCCCCTCTGTTACAGCACCTCTGTTTCAGCCCCTCTGTTTCTCGCTCTCTGTTTCAGCCCCTCTGTTTCTCGCCCTCTGTTTCAGCCCCTCTGTTTCAGCCCCTCTGTTTCAGCCCCTCTGTTTCAGCCCCTCTGATTCAGCCACTCTATTTCCGCCCCTCTTTTTCTCGCCCTCTGTTTCAGCCCCTCTGTTTCTCGCTCTCTGTTTCAGCCCCTCTGTTTCAGGCACTCTGTTTCAGCCCCTCTGTTTCTCGCCCTCTCTTTCTCGCCCTCTGTTTCTCGCCCTCTGTTTCAGCCCCTCTGTTTCAGCCCCTCGGTTTCAGCCCCTCTTTTTCAGCCCCTCTGTTTCTCGCCCTCTGTTTCAGCCCCTCTGTTTCAGCCCCTCTCTTTCAGCCCCTCTGTTTCAGCCCCTCTGTTTCAGCCCCTCTGTTTCTCGCCCTCTGTTTCTCGCCCTCAGTGTCAGCCCCTCTGTTTCAGCTCCTCTGTTTCAGCCCCTCTGTTTCAGCCCGTCTGTTTCAGCCCCTCTGTTTCAGCCACTCTGTTTCAGCCACTCTGTTTCAGCCCCTCTGTTTCAGCCCGTCTGTTTCAGCCCCTCTGTTTCAGGCACTCTGTTTCAGCCCCTCTGTTTCTCGCCCTCTCTTTCTCGCCCTCTGTTTCTCGCCCTCTGTTTCAGCCCCTCTGTTTCAGCCCCTCGGTTTCAGCCCCTCTGTTTCAGCCCCTCTGTTTCTCGCCCTCTGTTTCAGCCCCTCTGTTTCAGCCCCTCTCTTTCTCGCCCTCTGTTTCTCGCCCTCTGTTTCAGCCCCTCTGTTTCAGCCCCTCGGTTTCAGCCCCTCTGTTTCAGCCCCTCTGTTTCTCGCCCTCTGTTTCAGCCCCTCTGTTTCAGCCCCTCTCTTTCAGCCCCTCTGTTTCAGCCCCTCTGTTTCAGCCCCTCTGTTTCTCGCCCTCTGTTTCTCGCCCTCTGTGTCAGCCCGTCTGTTTCAGCCCCTCTGTTTCAGCCCCTCTGTTTCTCGCCCTCTTTTTCTCGCCCTCTGTTTCTCTCCCTCTGTTTCTCGCCCTCTGTTTCAGCCCCTCTGTTTCACCCCCTCTGTTTCAGCCCCTCAGTTTCAGCCCCTCTGCTTCTCGCCCTCTGTTTCAGCCCCTCTGTTTCAGCCCCTCTGTTTCAGCCCCTCTGTTTCAGCCCCTCTGTTTCTCGCCCTCTGTTTCTCACCCTCTGTGTCAGCCCCTCTGTTTCAGCCTCTCTGTTTCAGCCCCTCTGTTTCAGCCCATCTGTTTCAGCCCCTCTGTTTCAGCCACTCTGTTTCAGCCCCTCTGTTTCTCGCCCTCTGTTTCTCGCCCTCTGTTTCAGCCCCTCTGTTTCAGCCCCTCTGTTTCAGCCCCTCTGTTTCAGCCCCTCTGTTTCAGCCAGTCTGTTTCTCGCCCTCTGTTTCTCGCCGTCTGTTTCTCGCCCTCTGTTTCAGCCCCTCTGTTTCAGCCCCTCTGTTTCAGCCCCTCTGTTTCAGCCTCTCTGATTCAGCCCCTCTGTTTCAGCCCCTCTGTTTCAGCCAGTCTATTTCTCACTCTCTGTTTCTCGTCGTCTGTTTCTCGCCCTCTGTTTCAGCCCCTCTGTTTCAGCCCCTCTGTTTCTCGCCCTCTGTTTCAGCCCCTCTGTTTCAGCCCCTCTGTTTCTCGCCCTCTGTTTCAGCCCCTCTGTTCCTCGCCCTCTGTTTCAGCCCCTCTGTTTCAGCCCCTCTGTTTCAGCCCCTCTGTTTCATCCCCTCTGTTTCAGCCCCACTGTTTCTCGCCCTCTGTTTATCGCCCTCTGTTTCAGCCCCTCTGTTTCAGCCCCTCTGTTTCAGCCTCGCTGTTTCTCGCCCACTGTTTCAGCCCCTCTGTTTCAGCACCTCTGTTTCAGCCCCTCTGTTTCTCGCCCTCTGTTTCTCGCCCTCTGTTTCTCGCCCTCTGTTTCTCGCCCTCTGTTTCAGCCCCTCTGTTTCAGCCCCTCTGTTTCAGCCCCTCTGTTTCAGCCCCTCTGTTTCAGCTGCTCTGTTTCAGACCCTCTGTTTCAGCCCCTCTGTTTCTCGCCCTCTGTTTCTCGCCCTCTGTTTCAGCCCCTCTGTTTGAGCCCCGCTGTTTCTCGCCCTCTCTTTCTCGCCCACTGTTTCTCGCCCTCTGTTTCTCGCCCTCTGTTAGGGCCCCTCTGTTTCAGCCCCTCTGTTTCAGCCCCTCTGTTTCTCGCCCTCTGTTTCTCGCCCTCTGTTTCAGCCCCTCTGTTTCTCGCCATCTGTATCAGCCCCTCTCTTTCAGCCCCTCTGTTTCAGCCCCTCTGTTTCAGCCCCTCTGTTTCAGCACCTCTGTTTCAGCCCCTCTGTTTCTCGCCCTCTGTTTCTCGCCCTCTGTTTCTCGCCCTCTGTTTCTCGCCCTCTGTTTCAGCCCCTCTGTTTCTCGCCCTTTGTTTCTCGCCCTCTGTGTCAGCCCCTCTGATTCGCCCCTGCTGTTTCTCGCCCTCTGTTTCAGCCCCTCTGTTTCAGCCCCTCTGTTTCAGCCCCTCTGTTTCAGCCGCTCAGTTTCAGACCCTCTGTTTCAGCCCCTCTGTTTCTCGCCCTCTGTTTCTCGCCCTCTGTTTCAGCCCCTCTGTTTGAGCCCCGCTGTTTCTCGCCCTCTCTTTCTCGCCCACTGTTTCTCGCCCTCTGTTTCTCGCCCTCTGTTAGGGCCCCTCTGTTTCAGCCCCTCTGTTTCAGCCCCTCTGTTTCTCGCCCTCTGTTTCTCGCCCTCTGTTTCAGCCCCTCTGTTTCTCGCCATCTGTTTCAGCCCCTCTCTTTCAGCCCCTGTGTTTCAGCCCCTCTGTTTCAGCCCCTCTGTTTCAGCACCTCTGTTTCAGCCCCTCTGTTTCTCGCCCTCTGTTTCTCGCCCTATGTTTCTCGCCCTCTGTTTCTCGCCCTCTGTTTCAGCCCCTCTGTTTCTCGCCCTTTGTTTCTCGCCCTCTGTGTCAGCCCCTCTGATTCGCCCCTGCTGTTTCTCGCCCTCTGTTTCAGCCCCTCTGTTTCAGCCCGTCTGTTTCACCCCCTCTGTTACAGCACCTCTGTTTCAGCCCCTCTGTTTCTCGCTCTCTGTTTCAGCCCCTCTGTTTCTCGCCCTCTGTTTCAGCCCCTCTGTTTCAGCCCCTCTGTTTCAGCCCCTCTGTTTCAGCCCCTCTGATTCAGCCACTCTATTTCCGCCCCTCTTTTTCTCGCCCTCTGTTTCAGCCCCTCTGTTTCTCGCTCTCTGTTTCAGCCCCTCTGTTTCTCGCACTCTGTTTCAGTCCCTCTGTTTCAGCCCCTGTGTTTCAGCCCCTCTGTTTCAGCCCCTCTGTTTCTCACCCTCTGTTTCTCGCACTCTGTTTCAGACCCTCTGTTTCTCGCCCTCTGTTTCTCGCCCTCTGTTTCAGCCCTCTGTTTCTCGCCCTCTGTTTCAGCCCCTCTGTTTCAGCCCCTCTGTTTCAGCCAGTCTGTTTCTCGCCCTCTGTTTCTCGCCGTCTGTTTCTCGCCCTCTGTTTCAGCCCCTCTGTTTCAGCCCCTCTGTTTCAGCCAGTCTATTTCTCACCCTCTGTTTCTCGTCGTCTGTTTCTCGCCCTCTGTTTCAGCCCCTCTGTTTCAGCCCCTCTGTTTCTCGCCCTCTGTTTCAGCCCCTCTGTTTCAGCCCCTCTGTTTCTCGCCCTCTGTTTCAGCCCCTCTGTTCCTCGCCCTCTGTTTCAGCCCCTCTGTTTCAGCCCCTCTGTTTCAGCCCCTCTGTTTCATCCCCTCTGTTTCAGCCCCACTGTTTCTCGCCCTCTGTTTATCGCCCTCTGTTTCAGCCCCTCTGTTTCAGCCCCTCTGTTTCAGCCCCGCTGTTTCTCGCCCACTGTTTCAGCCCCTCAGTTTCAGCACCTCTGTTTCAGCCCCTCTGTTTCTCGCCCTCTGTTTATCGCCCTCTGTTTCAGCCCCTCTGTTTGAGCCCCGCTGTTTCTCGCCCTCTCTTTCTTGCCCTCTGTTTCTCGCCCTCTGTTTCTCGCCCTCTGTTAGGGCCCCTCTGTTTCAGCCCCTCTGTTTCAGCCCCTCTGTTTCTCGCCCTCTGTTTCTCGCCCTCTGTTTCAGCCCCTCTGTTTCTCGCCCTCTGTTTCAGCCCCTCTCTTTCAGCCCCTCTGTTTCAGCCCCTCTGTTTCAGCCCCTCTGTTTCAGCACCTCTGTTTCAGCCCCTCTGTTTCTCGCCCTCTGTTTCTCGCCCTCTGTTTCTCGCCCTCTGTTTCTCGCCCTCTGTTTCAGCCCCTCTGTTTCTCGCCCTTTGTTTCTCGCCCTCTGTTTCAGCCCCTCTGTTTCGCCCCTGCTGTTTCTCGCCCTCTGTTTCAGCCCCTCTGTTTCAGCCACTCTGTTTCACACCCTCTGTTACAGCACCTCTGTTTCAGCCCCTCTGTTTCTCGCCCTCTCTTTCTCGCACTCTGTTTCTCGCCCTGTGTGTCTCGCCCTCTGTTTCAGCCCCTCTGATTCAGCCCCTCTGTTTCAGCCCCTCTGTTTCAGCCCCTCTGTTTCTAGCCCTCTGTTTTAGCCACTCTGTTTCTCGCCCTCTGTTTCAGCCCCTCTGTTTCAGCCCCTCTGTTTCAGCCCCTCTGTTTCAACCCCTCTGTTTCAGCCAGTCTGTTTCTCGCCCTCTGTTTCTCGCCGTCTGTTTCTCGCCCTCTGTTTCAGCCCCTCTGTTTCAGCCGCTCAGTTTCAGCCCCTCTGTTTCAGCCCCTCTGTTTCAGCACCTCTGTTTCAGCCCCTCTGTTTCAGCCCCTCTGTTTCAGCCAGTCAATTTCACGCCCTCTGTTTCTCGTCGTCTGTTTCTCGCCCTCTGTTTCAGCCCCTCTGTTTCAGCCCCTCTGTTTCTCGCCCTCTGTTTCAGCCTCTCTGTTTCAGCCCCTCTGTTTCTCCCCTCTGTTTCAGCCCCTCTGTTCCTCGCCCTCTGTTTCAGCCCCTCTGTTTCAGCCCGTCTGTTTCAGCCCCTCTGTTTCTCGCACTCTGTTTCTCGCCCTCTGTTTCAGCCCCTCTGTTTCAGCCCCTCTGTTTCAGCCCCTCTGTTTCTCGCCCTCTGTTTCTCGCCCTCTGTTTCTCGCCCTCTGTTTCTCGCCCTCTGTTTCAGCCCCTCTGTTTCAGCCCCTCTGTTTCAGCCCCTCTGTTTCAGCCCCTCTGTTTCAGCCCCTCTGTTTCTCGCCCTCTGTTTCTCGCCCTCTGTTTCTCGCCCTCTGTGTCAGCCCCTCTGTTTCAGCCCCTCTGTTTCAGCCCCTCTGTTTCTCGCCCTCTGTTTCTCGCCCTCTGTTTCCCGCCCTCTGTTTCTCGCCCTCTGTTTCAGCCCCTCTGATTCAGCCCCTCTGGTTCAGCCCCTCTGTTTCTCGCCCTCTGTTTCAGCCCCTCTGTTTCATCCCCTCTGTTTCAGCCCCTCTGTTTCTCGCCCTCTGTTTCAGCCCCTCAGTTTCAGCCACTCTGTTTCAGCCCCTCTGTTTCAGCCCGTCTGTTTCAGCCCCTCTGTTTCAGGCACTCTGTTTCAGCCCCTCTGTTTCTCGCCCTCTCTTTCTCGCCCTCTGTTTCTCGCCCTCTGTTTCAGCCCCTCTGTTTCAGCCCCTCGGTTTCAGCCCCTCTTTTTCAGCCTCTCTGTTTCTCGCCCTCTGTTTCAGCCCCTCTGTTTCAGCCCCTATCTTTCAGCCCCTCTGTTTCAGCCCCTCTGTTTCAGCCCCTCTGTTTCTCGCCCTCTGTTTCTCGCACTCAGTGTCAGCCCCTCTGTTTCAGCTCCTCTGTTTCAGCCCCTCTGTTTCAGCCCGTCTGTTTCAGCCCCTCTGTTTCAGCCACTCTGTTTCAGCCACTCTGTTTCAGCCCCTCTGTTTCAGCCCGTCTGTTTCAGCCCCTCTGTTTCAGGCACTCTGTTTCAGCCCCTCTGTTTCTCGCCCTCTCTTTCTCGCCCTCTGTTTCTCGCCCTCTGTTTCAGCCCCTCTGTTTCAGCCCCTCGGTTTCAGCCCCTCTGTTTCAGCCCCTCTGTTTCTCGCCCTCTGTTTCAGCCCCTCTGTTTCAGCCCCTCTCTTTCTCGCCCTCTGTTTCTCGCCCTCTGTTTCAGCCCCTCTGTTTCAGCCCCTCGGTTTCAGCCCCTCTGTTTCAGCCCCTCTGTTTCTCGCCCTCTGTTTCAGCCCCTCTGTTTCAGCCCCTCTCTTTCAGCCCCTCTGTTTCAGCCCCTCTGTTTCAGCCCCTCTGTTTCTCGCCCTCTGTTTCTCGCCCTCTGTGTCAGCCCGTCTGTTTCAGCCCCTCTGTTTCAGCCCCTCTGTTTCTCGCCCTCTGTTTCTCGCCCTCTGTTTCTCTCCCTCTGTTTCTCGCCCTCTGTTTCAGCCCCTCTGTTTCACCCCCTCTGTTTCAGCCCCTCAGTTTCAGCCCCTCTGCTTCTCGCCCTCTGTTTCAGCCCCTCTGTTTCAGCCCCTCTGTTTCAGCCCCTCTGTTTCAGCCCCTCTGTTTCTCGCCCTCTGTTTCTCACCCTCTGTGTCAGCCCCTCTGTTTCAGCCACTCTGTTTCAGCCCCTCTGTTTCAGCCCATCTGTTTCAGCCCCTCTGTTTCAGCCACTCTGTTTCAGCCCCTCTGTTTCTCGCCCTCTGTTTCTCGCCCTCTGTTTCAGCCCCTCTGTTTCAGCCCCTCTGTTTCAGCCCCTCTGTTTCAGCCCCTCTGTTTCAGCCAGTCTGTTTCTCGCCCTCTGTTTCTCGCCGTCTGTTTCTCGCCCTCTGTTTCAGCCCCTCTGTTTCAGCCCCTCTGTTTCAGCCCCTCTGTTTCAGCCTCTCTGATTCAGCCCCTCTGTTTCAGCCCCTCTGTTTCAGCCAGTCTATTTCTCACTCTCTGTTTCTCGTCGTCTGTTTCTCGCCCTCTGTTTCAGCCCCTCTGTTTCAGCCCCTCTGTTTCTCGCCCTCTGTTTCAGCCCCTCTGTTTCAGCCCCTCTGTTTCTCGCCCTCTGTTTCAGCCCCTCTGTTCCTCGCCCTCTGTTTCAGCCCCTCTGTTTCAGCCCCTCTGTTTCAGCCCCTCTGTTTCATCCCCTCTGTTTCAGCCCCACTGTTTCTCGCCCTCTGTTTATCGCCCTCTGTTTCAGCCCCTCTGTTTCAGCCCCTCTGTTTCAGCCTCGCTGTTTCTCGCCCACTGTTTCAGCCCCTCTGTTTCAGCACCTCTGTTTCAGCCCCTCTGTTTCTCGCCCTCTGTTTCTCGCCCTCTGTTTCTCGCCCTCTGTTTCTCGCCCTCTGTTTCAGCCCCTCTGTTTCAGCCCCTCTGTTTCAGCCCCTCTGTTTCAGCCGCTCTGTTTCAGACCCTCTGTTTCAGCCCCTCTGTTTCTCGCCCTCTGTTTCTCGCCCTCTGTTTCAGCCCCTCTGTTTGAGCCCCGCTGTTTCTCGCCCTCTCTTTCTCGCCCACTGTTTCTCGCCCTCTGTTTCTCGCCCTCTGTTAGGGCCCCTCTGTTTCAGCCCCTCTGTTTCAGCCCCTCTGTTTCTCGCCCTCTGTTTCTCGCCCTCTGTTTCAGCCCCTCTGTTTCTCGCCATCTGTATCAGCCCCTCTCTTTCAGCCCCTCTGTTTCAGCCCCTCTGTTTCAGCCCCTCTGTTTCAGCACCTCTGTTTCAGCCCCTCTGTTTCTCGCCCTCTGTTTCTCGCCCTCTGTTTCTCGCCCTCTGTTTCTCGCCCTCTGTTTCAGCCCCTCTGTTTCTCGCCCTTTGTTTCTCGCCCTCTGTGTCAGCCCCTCTGATTCGCCCCTGCTGTTTCTCGCCCTCTGTTTCAGCCCCTCTGTTTCAGCCCCTCTGTTTCAGCCCCTCTGTTTCAGCCGCTCTGTTTCAGACCCTCTGTTTCAGCCCCTCTGTTTCTCGCCCTCTGTTTCTCGCCCTCTGTTTCAGCCCCTCTGTTTGAGCCCCGCTGTTTCTCGCCCTCTCTTTCTCGCCCACTGTTTCTCGCCCTCTGTTTCTCGCCCTCTGTTAGGGCCCCTCTGTTTCAGCCCCTCTGTTTCAGCCCCTCTGTTTCTCGCCCTCTGTTTCTCGCCCTCTGTTTCAGCCCCTCTGTTTCTCGCCATCTGTTTCAGCCCCTCTCTTTCAGCCCCTGTGTTTCAGCCCCTCTGTTTCAGCCCCTCTGTTTCAGCACCTCTGTTTCAGCCCCTCTGTTTCTCGCCCTCTGTTTCTCGCCCTATGTTTCTCGCCCTCTGTTTCTCGCCCTCTGTTTCAGCCCCTCTGTTTCTCGCCCTTTGTTTCTCGCCCTCTGTGTCAGCCCCTCTGATTCGCCCCTGCTGTTTCTCGCCCTCTGTTTCAGCCCCTCTGTTTCAGCCCGTCTGTTTCACCCCCTCTGTTACAGCACCTCTGTTTCAGCCCCTCTGTTTCTCGCTCTCTGTTTCAGCCCCTCTGTTTCTCGCCCTCTGTTTCAGCCCCTCTGTTTCAGCCCCTCTGTTTCAGCCCCTCTGTTTCAGCCCCTCTGATTCAGCCACTCTATTTCCGCCCCTCTTTTTCTCGCCCTCTGTTTCAGCCCCTCTGTTTCTCGCTCTCTGTTTCAGCCCCTCTGTTTCTCGCACTCTGTTTCAGTCCCTCTGTTTCAGCCCCTGTGTTTCAGCCCCTCTGTTTCAGCCCCTCTGTTTCTCACCCTCTGTTTCTCGCACTCTGTTTCAGACCCTCTGTTTCTCGCCCTCTGTTTCTCGCCCTCTGTTTCAGCCCCTCTGTTTCTCGCCCTCTGTTTCAGCCCCTCTGTTTCAGCCCCTCTGTTTCAGCCAGTCTGTTTCTCGCCCTCTGTTTCTCGCCGTCTGTTTCTCGCCCTCTGTTTCAGCCCCTCTGTTTCAGCCCCTCTGTTTCAGCCAGTCTATTTCTCACCCTCTGTTTCTCGTCGTCTGTTTCTCGCCCTCTGTTTCAGCCCCTCTGTTTCAGCCCCTCTGTTTCTCGCCCTCTGTTTCAGCCCCTCTGTTTCAGCCCCTCTGTTTCTCGCCCTCTGTTTCAGCCCCTCTGTTCCTCGCCCTCTGTTTCAGCCCCTCTGTTTCAGCCCCTCTGTTTCAGCCCCTCTGTTTCATCCCCTCTGTTTCAGCCCCACTGTTTCTCGCCCTCTGTTTATCGCCCTCTGTTTCAGCCCCTCTGTTTCAGCCCCTCTGTTTCAGCCCCGCTGTTTCTCGCCCACTGTTTCAGCCCCTCAGTTTCAGCACCTCTGTTTCAGCCCCTCTGTTTCTCGCCCTCTGTTTATCGCCCTCTGTTTCAGCCCCTCTGTTTGAGCCCCGCTGTTTCTCGCCCTCTCTTTCTTGCCCTCTGTTTCTCGCCCTCTGTTTCTCGCCCTCTGTTAGGGCCCCTCTGTTTCAGCCCCTCTGTTTCAGCCCCTCTGTTTCTCGCCCTCTGTTTCTCGCCCTCTGTTTCAGCCCCTCTGTTTCTCGTCCTCTGTTTCAGCCCCTCTCTTTCAGCCCCTCTGTTTCAGCCCCTCTGTTTCAGCCCCTCTGTTTCAGCACCTCTGTTTCAGCCCCTCTGTTTCTCGCCCTCTGTTTCTCGCCCTCTGTTTCTCGCCCTCTGTTTCTCGCCCTCTGTTTCAGCCCCTCTGTTTCTCGCCCTTTGTTTCTCGCCCTCTGTTTCAGCCCCTCTGTTTCGCCCCTGCTGTTTCTCGCCCTCTGTTTCAGCCCCTCTGTTTCAGCCACTCTGTTTCACCCCCTCTGTTACAGCACCTCTGTTTCAGCCCCTCTGTTTCTCGCCCTCTCTTTCTCGCACTCTGTTTCTCGCCCTGTGTGTCTCGCCCTCTGTTTCAGCCCCTCTGATTCAGCCCCTCTGTTTCAGCCCCTCTGTTTCAGCCCCTCTGTTTCTAGCCCTCTGTTTCAGCCACTCTGTTTCTCGCCCTCTGTTTCAGCCCCTCTGTTTCAGCCCCTCTGTTTCAGCCCCTCTGTTTCAACCCCTCTGTTTCAGCCAGTCTGTTTCTCGCCCTCTGTTTCTCGCCGTCTGTTTCTCGCCCTCTGTTTCAGCCGCTCAGTTTCAGCCCCTCTGTTTCAGCCCCTCTGTTTCAGCACCTCTGTTTCAGCCCCTCTGTTTCAGCCCCTCTGTTTCAGCCAGTCAATTTCACGCCCTCTGTTTCTCGTCGTCTGTTTCTCGCCCTCTGTTTCAGCCCCTCTGTTTCAGCCCCTCTGTTTCTCGCCCTCTGTTTCAGCCTCTCTGTTTCAGCCCCTCTGTTTCTCCCCTCTGTTTCAGCCCCTCTGTTCCTCGCCCTCTGTTTCAGCCCCTCTGTTTCAGCCCCTCTGTTTCAGCCCCTCTGTTTCTCGCACTCTGTTTCTCGCCCTCTGTTTCAGCCCCTCTGTTTCAGCCCCTCTGTTTCAGCCCCTCTGTTTCTCGCCCTCTGTTTCTCGCCCTCTGTTTCTCGCCCTCTGTTTCAGCCCCTCTGTTTCAGCCCCTCTGTTTCAGCCCCTCTGTTTCAGCCCCTCTGTTTCAGCCCCTCTGTTTCTCGCCCTCTGTTTCTCGCCCTCTGTTTCTCGCCCTCTGTGTCAGCCCCTCTGTTTCAGCCCCTCTGTTTCAGCCCCTCTGTTTCTCGCCCTCTGTTTCTCGCCCTCTGCTTCTCGCCCTCTGTTTCCCGCCCTCTGTTTCTCGCCCTCTGTTTCAGCCCCTCTGATTCAGCCCCTCTGGTTCAGCCCCTCTGTTTCTCGCCCTCTGTTTCAGCCCCTCTGTTTCAGCCCCTCTGTTTCAGCCCCTCTGTTTCAGCCCCTCTGTTTCTCGCCCTCTGTTTCAGCCCCTCTGTTTCAGCCACTCTGTTTCAGCCCCTCTGTTTCAGCCCGTCTGTTTCAGCCTCTCTGTTTCAGGCACTCTGTTTCAGCCCCTCTGTTTCTCGCCCTCTCTTTCTCGCCCTCTGTTTCTCGCCCTCTGTTTCAGCCCCTCTGTTTCAGCCCCTCGGATTCAGCCCCTCTGTTTCAGCCCCTCTGTTTCTCGCCCTCTATATCAGCCCCTCTGTTTCAGCCCCTCTCTTTCAGCCCCTCTGTTTCAGCCCCTCTGTTTCTGCCCCTCTGTTTCTCGCCCTCTGTTTCTCGCCCTCTGTGTCAGCCCCTCTGTTTCAGCTCCTCTGTTTCAGCCCCTCTGTTTCAGCCCGTCTGTTTCAGCCCCTCTGTTTCAGCCCCTCTGTTTCAGCCACTCTGTTTCAGCCCCTCTGTTTCAGGCACTCTGTTTCAGCCCCTCTGTTTCTCGCCCTCTCTTTCTCGCCCTCTGTTTCTCGCCCTCTGTTTCAGCCCCTCTGTTTCAGCCCCTCTGTTTCAGCCCCTCTGTTTCAGCCCCTCTGTTTCTCGCCCTCTGTTTCAGCCCCTCTGTTTCAGCCCCTCTCTTTCAGCCCCTCTGTTTCAGCCCCTCTGTTTCAGCCCCTCTGTTTCTCGCCCTCTGTTTCTCGCCCTCTGTGTCAGCCCCTCTGTTTCAGCCCCTCTGTTTCAGCCCCTCTGTTTCTCGCCCTCTGTTTCTCGCCCTCTGTTTCTCGCCCTCTGTTTCTCGCCCTCTGTTTCAGCCCCTCTGTTTCTCGCCCTTTGTTTCTCGCCCTCTGTTTCAGCCCCTCTGTTTCGCCCCTGCTGTTTCTCGCCCTCTGTTTCAGCCCCTCTGTTTCAGCCACTCTGTTTCACCCCCTCTGTTACAGCACCTCTGTTTCAGCCCCTCTGTTTCTCGCCCTCTCTTTCTCGCACTCTGTTTCTCGCCCTGTGTGTCTCGCCCTCTGTTTCAGCCCCTCTGATTCAGCCCCTCTGTTTCAGCCCCTCTGTTTCAGCCCCTCTGTTTCTAGCCCTCTGTTTCAGCCACTCTGTTTCTCGCCCTCTGTTTCAGCCCCTCTGTTTCAGCCCCTCTGTTTCAGCCCCTCTGTTTCAACCCCTCTGTTTCAGCCAGTCTGTTTCTCGCCCTCTGTTTCTCGCCGTCTGTTTCTCGCCCTCTGTTTCAGCCGCTCAGTTTCAGCCCCTCTGTTTCAGCCCCTCTGTTTCAGCACCTCTGTTTCAGCCCCTCTGTTTCAGCCCCTCTGTTTCAGCCAGTCAATTTCACGCCCTCTGTTTCTCGTCGTCTGTTTCTCGCCCTCTGTTTCAGCCCCTCTGTTTCAGCCCCTCTGTTTCTCGCCCTCTGTTTCAGCCTCTCTGTTTCAGCCCCTCTGTTTCTCCCCTCTGTTTCAGCCCCTCTGTTCCTCGCCCTCTGTTTCAGCCCCTCTGTTTCAGCCCCTCTGTTTCAGCCCCTCTGTTTCTCGCACTCTGTTTCTCGCCCTCTGTTTCAGCCCCTCTGTTTCAGCCCCTCTGTTTCAGCCCCTCTGTTTCTCGCCCTCTGTTTCTCGCCCTCTGTTTCTCGCCCTCTGTTTCAGCCCCTCTGTTTCAGCCCCTCTGTTTCAGCCCCTCTGTTTCAGCCCCTCTGTTTCAGCCCCTCTGTTTCTCGCCCTCTGTTTCTCGCCCTCTGTTTCTCGCCCTCTGTGTCAGCCCCTCTGTTTCAGCCCCTCTGTTTCAGCCCCTCTGTTTCTCGCCCTCTGTTTCTCGCCCTCTGCTTCTCGCCCTCTGTTTCCCGCCCTCTGTTTCTCGCCCTCTGTTTCAGCCCCTCTGATTCAGCCCCTCTGGTTCAGCCCCTCTGTTTCTCGCCCTCTGTTTCAGCCCCTCTGTTTCAGCCCCTCTGTTTCAGCCCCTCTGTTTCAGCCCCTCTGTTTCTCGCCCTCTGTTTCAGCCCCTCTGTTTCAGCCACTCTGTTTCAGCCCCTCTGTTTCAGCCCGTCTGTTTCAGCCTCTCTGTTTCAGGCACTCTGTTTCAGCCCCTCTGTTTCTCGCCCTCTCTTTCTCGCCCTCTGTTTCTCGCCCTCTGTTTCAGCCCCTCTGTTTCAGCCCCTCGGATTCAGCCCCTCTGTTTCAGCCCCTCTGTTTCTCGCCCTCTATATCAGCCCCTCTGTTTCAGCCCCTCTCTTTCAGCCCCTCTGTTTCAGCCCCTCTGTTTCTGCCCCTCTGTTTCTCGCCCTCTGTTTCTCGCCCTCTGTGTCAGCCCCTCTGTTTCAGCTCCTCTGTTTCAGCCCCTCTGTTTCAGCCCGTCTGTTTCAGCCCCTCTGTTTCAGCCCCTCTGTTTCAGCCACTCTGTTTCAGCCCCTCTGTTTCAGGCACTCTGTTTCAGCCCCTCTGTTTCTCGCCCTCTCTTTCTCGCCCTCTGTTTCTCGCCCTCTGTTTCAGCCCCTCTGTTTCAGCCCCTCTGTTTCAGCCCCTCTGTTTCAGCCCCTCTGTTTCTCGCCCTCTGTTTCAGCCCCTCTGTTTCAGCCCCTCTCTTTCAGCCCCTCTGTTTCAGCCCCTCTGTTTCAGCCCCTCTGTTTCTCGCCCTCTGTTTCTCGCCCTCTGTGTCAGCCCCTCTGTTTCAGCCCCTCTGTTTCAGCCCCTCTGTTTCTCGCCCTCTGTTTCTCGCCCTCTGTTTCTCGCCCTCTGTTTCTCGCCCACTGTTTCAGCCCCTCTGTTTCACCCCCTCTGTTTCAGCCCCTCAGTTTCAGCCTCTCTGCTTCTCGCCCTCTGTTTCAGCCCCTCTGTTTCAGCCCCTCTGTTTCAGCCCCTCTGTTTCAGCCCCTCTGTTTCTCGCCCTCTGTTTCTCACCCTCTGTGTCAGCCCCTCTGTTTCAGCCACTCTGTTTCAGCCCCTCTGTTTCAGCCCATCTGTTTCAGCCCCTCTGTTTCAGCCCCTCTGTTTCAGTCCCTCTGTTTCAGCACCTCAGTTTCAGCCCCTCAGTTTCTCGCCATCTGTTACTCGCCAGCTGTTTCTCGCCCTCTGTTTCTCGCTCTCAGTTTCTCGCCCTCTGTTTCAGCCCCTCTGTTTGTCGCCCTCTGTTTCTCGCCCTCTGTTTCTCGCCCTCTGTTTCAGCCCCTCTGTTTCAGCCCCTCTGTTTCTCGCCCTCTGTTTCAGCCCCTCTGTTTCAGCCCCTCTGTTTCAGCCCCTCTGTTTCAGCCCCTGTGTTTCAGCCCCTCTGTTTCACCCCCTCTGTTTCTCGCACTCTGTTTCAGCCCCTCTGTTTCTCGCCCTCTGTTTCAGCCCCTCTGTTTCAGCCCCTCTGTTTCAGCCCCTCTGTTTCAGCCCCTCTGATTCAGCCACTCTATTTCCGCCCCTCTTTTTCTCGCCCTCTGTTTCAGCCCCTCTGTTTCTCGCTCTCTGTTTCAGCCCCTCTGTTTCTCGCACTCTGTTTCAGCCCCTCTGTTTCAGCCCCTGTGTTTCAGCCCCTCTGTTTCAGCCCCTCTGTTTCTCACCCTTTGTTTCTCGCCCTCTGTTTCTCGCCCACTGTTTCAAACCCTCTGTTTCTCGCCCTCTGTTTCAGCCCCTCTGTTTCTCGCCCTCTGTTTCAGCCCCTCTGTTTCAGCCCCTCTGTTTCAGCCCCTCTGTTTCAGCCCCTCTGTTTCAGCCAGTCTGTTTCTCGCCCTCTGTTTCTCGCCGTCTGTTTCTCGCCCTCTGTTTCAGCCCCTCTGTTTCAGCCCCTCTGTTTCAGCCCCTCTGTTTCAGCCTCTCTGATTCAGCCCCTCTGTTTCAGCCCCTCTGTTTCAGCCAGTCTATTTCTCACTCTCTGTTTCTCGTCGTCTGTTTCTCGCCGTCTGTTTCAGCCCCTCTGTTTCAGCCCCTCTGTTTCTCGCCCTCTGTTTCAGCCCCTCAGTTTCAGCCTCTCTGCTTCTCGCCCTCTGTTTCAGCCCCTCTGTTTCAGCCCCTCTGTTTCAGCCCCTCTGTTTCAGCCCCTCTGTTTCTCGCCCTCTGTTTCTCACCCTCTGTGTCAGCCCCTCTGTTTCAGCCACTCTGTTTCAGCCCCTCTGTTTCAGCCCATCTGTTTCAGCCCCTCTGTTTCAGCCCCTCTGTTTCAGTCCCTCTGTTTCAGCACCTCAGTTTCAGCCCCTCAGTTTCTCGCCATCTGTTACTCGCCAGCTGTTTCTCGCCCTCTGTTTCTCGCTCTCAGTTTCTCGCCCTCTGTTTCAGCCCCTCTGTTTGTCGCCCTCTGTTTCTCGCCCTCTGTTTCTCGCCCTCTGTTTCAGCCCCTCTGTTTCAGCCCCTCTGTTTCTCGCCCTCTGTTTCAGCCCCTCTGTTTCAGCCCCTCTGTTTCAGCCCCTCTGTTTCAGCCCCTGTGTTTCAGCCCCTCTGTTTCAGCCCCTCTGTTTCTCGCACTCTGTTTCAGCCCCTCTGTTTCTCGCCCTCTGTTTCAGCCCCTCTGTTTCAGCCCCTCTGTTTCAGCCCCTCTGTTTCAGCCCCTCTGATTCAGCCACTCTATTTCCGCCCCTCTTTTTCTCGCCCTCTGTTTCAGCCCCTCTGTTTCTCGCTCTCTGTTTCAGCCCCTCTGTTTCTCGCACTCTGTTTCAGCCTCTCTGTTTCAGCCCCTGTGTTTCAGCCCCTCTGTTTCAGCCCCTCTGTTTCTCACCCTTTGTTTCTCGCCCTCTGTTTCTCGCCCACTGTTTCAAACCCTCTGTTTCTCGCCCTCTGTTTCAGCCCCTCCGTTTCTCGCCCTCTGTTTCAGCCCCTCTGTTTCAGCCCCTCTGTTTCAGCCCCTCTGTTTCAGCCCCTCTGTTTCAGCCAGTCTGTTTCTCGCCCTCTGTTTCTCGCCGTCTGTTTCTCGCCCTCTGTTTCAGCCCCTCTGTTTCAGCCCCTCTGTTTCAGCCCCTCTGTTTCAGCCTCTCTGATTCAGCCCCTCTGTTTCAGCCCCTCTGTTTCAGCCAGTCTATTTCTCACTCTCTGTTTCTCGTCGTCTGTTTCTCGCCCTCTGTTTCAGCCCCTCTGTTTCAGCCCCTCTGTTTCTCGCCCTCTGTTTCAGCCCCTCTGTTTCAGCCCCTCTGTTTCTCGCCCTCTGTTTCAGCCCCTCTGTTCCTCGCCCTCTGTTTCAGCCCCTCTGTTTCAGACCCTCTGTTTCAGCCCCTCTGTTTCATCCCCTCTGTTTCAGCCCCACTGTTTCTCGCCCTCTGTTTATCGCCCTCTGTTTCAGCCCCTCTGTTTCAGTCCCTCTGTTTCAGCCTCGCTGTTTCTCGCCCACTGTTTCAGCCCCTCTGTTTCAGCACCTCTGTTTCAGCCCCTCTGTTTCTCGCCCTCTGTTTCTCGCCCTCTGTTTCTCGCCCTCTGTTTCTCGCCCTCTGTTTCAGCCCCTCTGTTTCAGCCCCTCTGTTTCAGCCCCTCTGTTTCTCGCCCTCTGTTTGATCCCCTCTGTTTCTCGCCCTCTGTTCCAGCCCCTCTGTTTCAGCCCCTCTGTTTCAGCCGCTCTGTTTCAGCCCCTCTGTTTCAGCCCCTCTGTTTCTCGCCCTCTGTTTCTCGCCCTCTGTTTCAGCCCCTCTGTTTCTCGCCATCTGTTTCAGCCCCTCTCTTTCAGCCCCTCTGTTTCAGCCCCTCTGTTTCAGCCCCTCTGTTTCAGCACCTCAGTTTCAGCCCCTCTGTTTCTCGCCCTCTGTTTCTCGCCCTCTGTTTCTCGCCCTCTGTTTCTCGCCCTCTGTTTCAGCCCCTCTGTTTCAGCCCCTCTCTTTCAGCCCCTCTGTTTCAGCCCCTCTGTTTCAGCCCCTCTGTTTCTCGCCCTCTGTTTCTCGCCCTCTGTGTCAGCCCCTCTGTTTCAGCCCCTCTGTTTCAGCCCCTCTGTTTCTCGCCCTCTGTTTCTCGCCCTCTGTTTCTCGCCCTCTGTTTCTCGCCCTCTGTTTCAGCCCCTCTGTTTCACCCCCTGTGTTTCAGCCCCTCAGTTTCAGCCCCTCTGCTTCTCGCCCTCTGTTTCAGCCCCTCTGTTTCAGCCCATCTGTTTCAGCCCCTCTGTTTCAGCCCCTCTGTTTCTCGCCCTCTGTTTCTCACCCTCTGTGTCAGCCCCTCTGTTTCAGCCACTCTGTTTCAGCCCCTCTGTTTCAGCCCATCTGTTTCAGCCCCTCTGTTTCAGCCAATCTGTTTCAGCCCCTCTGTTTCTCGCCCTCTGTTTCTCGCCCTCTGTTTCAGACCCTCTTTTTCAGCCCCTCCGTTTCAGCCCCTCTGTTTCAGCCCCTCTGTTTCAGCCCCTCTGTTTCTCGCCCTCTGTTTCAGCCCCTCTGTTTCAGCCCCTCTGTTTCAGTCCCTCTGTTTCAGCACCTCAGTTTCAGCCCCTCAGTTTCTCGCCATCTGTTACTCGCCAGCTGTTTCTCGCCCTCTGTTTCTCGCTCTCAGTTTCTCGCCCTCTGTTTCAGCCCCTCTGTTTGTCGCCCTCTGTTTCTCGCCCTCTGTTTCTCGCCCTCTGTTTCAGCCCCTCTGTTTCAGCCCCTCTGTTTCTCGCCCTCTGTTTCAGCCCCTCTGTTTCAGCCCCTCTGTTTCAGCCCCTCTGTTTCAGCCCTTGTGTTTCAGCCCCTCTGTTTCAGCCCCTCTGTTTCTCGCACTCTGTTTCAGCCCCTCTGTTTCTCGCTCTCTGTTTCAGCCCCTCTGTTTCTCGCTCTCTGTTTCAGCCCCTCTGTTTCTCGCCCTCTGTTTCAGCCCCTCTGTTTCAGCCCCTCTGTTTCAGCCCCTCTGTTTCAGCCCCTCTGATTCAGCCACTCTATTTCCGCCCCTCTTTTTCTCGCCCTCTGTTTCAGCCCCTCTGTTTCTCGCTCTCTGTTTCAGCCCCTCTGTTTCTCGCACTCTGTTTCAGCCCCTCTGTTTCAGCCCCTGTGTTTCAGCCCCTCTGTTTCAGCCCCTCTGTTTCTCACCCTTTGTTTCTCGCCCTCTGTTTCTCGCCCTCTGTTTCAAACCCTCTGTTTCTCGCCCTCTGTTTCAGCCCCTCTGTTTCTCGCCCTCTGTTTCAGCCCCTCTGTTTCAGCCCCTCTGTTTCAGCCCCTCTGTTTCAGCCCCTCTGTTTCAGCCAGTCTGTTTCTCGCCCTCTGTTTCTCGCCGTCTGTTTCTCGCCCTCTGTTTCAGCCCCTCTGTTTCAGCCCCTCTGTTTCAGCCCCTCTGTTTCAGCCTCTCTGATTCAGCCCCTCTGTTTCAGCCCCTCTGTTTCAGCCAGTCTATTTCTCACTCTCTGTTTCTCGTCGTCTGTTTCTCGCCCTCTGTTTCAGCCCCTCTGTTTCAGCCCCTCTGTTTCTCGCCCTCTGTTTCAGCCCCTCTGTTTCAGCCCCTCTGTTTCTCGCCCTCTGTTTCAGCCCCTCTGTTCCTCGCCCTCTGTTTCAGCCCCTCTGTTTCAGCCCCTCTGTTTCAGCCCCTCTGTTTCATCCCCTCTGTTTCAGCCCCACTGTTTCTCGCCCTCTGTTTATCGCCCTCTGTTTCAGCCCCTCTGTTTCAGCCCCTCTGTTTCAGCCTCGAATTTCTCGCCCACTGTTTCAGCCCCTCTGTTTCAGCACCTCTGTTTCAGCCCCTCTGTTTCTCGCCCTCTGTTTCTCGCCCTCTGTTTCTCGCCCTCTGTTTCTCGCCCTTTGTTTCAGCCCCTCTGTTTCAGCCCCTCTGTTTCAGCCCCTCTGTTTCAGCCCCTCTGTTTCAGCCGCTCTGTTTCAGACCCTCTGTTTCAGCCCCTCTGTTTCTCGCCCTCTGTTTCTCGCCCTCTGTTTCAGCCCCTCTGTTTGAGCCCCGCTGTTTCTCGCCCTCTCTTTCTCGCCCACTGTTTCTCGCCCTCTGTTTCTCGCCCTCTGTTAGGGCCCCTCTGTTTCAGCCCCTCTGTTTCAGCCCCTCTGTTTCTCGCCCTCTGTTTCTCGCCCTCTGTTTCAGCCCCTCTGTTTCTCGCCATCTGTTTCAGCCCCTCTCTTTCAGCCCCTCTGTTTCAGCCCCTCTGTTTCAGCCCCTCTGTTTCAGCACCTCTGTTTCAGCCCCTCTGTTTCTCGCCCTCTGTTTCTCGCCCTCTGTTTCACGCCCTCTGTTTCTCGCCCTCTGTTTCAGCCCCTCTGTTTCTCGCCCTTTGTTTCTCGCCCTCTGTGTCAGCCCCTCTGATTCGCCCCTGCTGTTTCTCGCCCTCTGTTTCAGCCCCTCTGTTTCAGCCCCTCTGTTTCAGCCCCTCTGTTTCAGCCCCTCTGTTTCAGCCGCTCTGTTTCAGACCCTCTGTTTCAGCCCCTCTGTTTCTCGCCCTCTGTTTCTCGCCCTCTGTGTCAGCCCTTCTGTTTCGCCCCTGCTGTTTCTCGCCCTCTGTTTCAGCCCCTCTGTTTCAGCCACTCTGTTTCACCCCCTCTGTTACAGCACCTCTGTTTCAGCCCCTCTGTTTCTCGCCCTCTCTTTCTCGCACTCTGTTTCTCGCCTTGTGTGTCTCGCCCTCTGTTTCAGCCCCTCTGATTCAGCCCCTCTGTTTCAGCCCCTCTGTTTCAGCCCCTCTGTTTCTAGCCCTCTGTTTCAGCCACTCTGTTTCTCGCCCTCTGTTTCAGCCCCTCTGTTTCAGCCCCTCTGTTTCAGCCCCTCTGTTTCAACCCCTCTGCTTCAGCCAGTCTGTTTCTCGCCCTCTGTTTCTCGCCGTCTGTTTCTCGCCCTCTGTTTCAGCCCCTCTGTTTCAGCCGCTCAGTTTCAGCCCCTCTGTTTCAGCCCCTCTGTTTCAGCACCTCTGTTTCAGCCCCTCTGTTTCAGCCCCTCTGTTTCAGCCAGTCAATTTCACGCCCTCTGTTTCTCGTCGTCTGTTTCTCCCCCTCTGTTTCAGCCCCTCTGTTTCAGCCCCTCTGTTTCTCGCCCTCTGTTTCAGCCTCTCTGTTTCAGCCCCTCTGTTTCTCCCCTCTGTTTCAGCCCCTCTGTTCCTCGCCCTCTGTTTCAGCCCCTCTGTTTCAGCCCCTCTGTTTCAGCCCCTCTGTTTCTCGCACTCTGTTTCTCGCCCTCTGTTTCAGCCCCTCTGTTTCAGCCCCTCTGTTTCAGCCCCTCTGTTTCAGCCCCTCTGTTTCTCGCCCTCTGTTTCTCGCCCTCTGTTTCTCGCCCTCTGTTTCAGCCCCTCTGTTTCAGCCCCTCTGTTACAGCCCCTCTGTTTCAGCCCCTCAGTTTCAGCCCCTCTGCTTCTCGCCCTCTGTTTCAGCCCCTCTGTTTCTCGCCATCTGTTTCAGCCCCTCTCTTTCAGCCCCTCTGTTTCAGCCCCTCTGTTTCAGCCCCTCTGTTTCAGCACCTCAGTTTCAGCCCCTCTGTTTCTCGCCCTCTGTTTCTCGCCCTCTGTTTCTCGCCCTCTGTTTCTCGCCCTCTGTTTCAGCCCCTCTGTTTCAGCCCCTCTCTTTCAGCCCCTCTGTTTCAGCCCCTCTGTTTCAGCCCCTCTGTTTCTCGCCCTCTGTTTCTCGCCCTCTGTGTCAGCCCCTCTGTTTCAGCCCCTCTGTTTCAGCCCCTCTGTTTCTCGCCCTCTGTTTCTCGCCCTCTGTTTCTCGCCCTCTGTTTCTCGCCCTCTGTTTCAGCCCCTCTGTTTCACCCCCTGTGTTTCAGCCCCTCAGTTTCAGCCCCTCTGCTTCTCGCCCTCTGTTTCAGCCCCTATGTTTCAGCCCATCTGTTTCAGCCCCTCTGTTTCAGCCCCTCTCTTTCTCGCCCTCTGTTTCTCACCCTCTGTGTCAGCCCCTCTGTTTCAGCCACTCTGTTTCAGCCCCTCTGTTTCAGCCCATCTGTTTCAGCCCCTCTGTTTCAGCCACTCTGTTTCAGCCCCTCTGTTTCTCGCCCTCTGTTTCTCGCCCTCTGTTTCAGACCCTCTTTTTCAGCCCCTCCGTTTCAGCCCCTCTGTTTCAGCCCCTCTGTTTCAGCCCCTCTGTTTCTCGCCCTCTGTTTCAGCCCCTCTGTTTCAGCCCCTCTGTTTCAGTCCCTCTGTTTCAGCACCTCAGTTTCAGCCCCTCAGTTTCTCGCCATCTGTTTCTCGCCCTCTGTGTCAGCCCTTCTGTTTCGCCCCTGCTGTTTCTCTCCCTCTGTTTCAGCCCCTCTGTTTCAGCCACTCTGTTTCACCCCCTCTGTTACAGCACCTCTGTTTCAGCCCCTCTGTTTCTCGCCCTCTCTTTCTCGCACTCTGTTTCTCGCCTTGTGTGTCTCGCCCTCTGTTTCAGCCCCTCTGATTCAGCCCCTCTGTTTCAGCCCCTCTGTTTCAGCCCCTCTGTTTCTAGCCCTCTGTTTCAGCCACTCTGTTTCTCGCCCTCTGTTTCAGCCCCTCTGTTTCAGCCCCTCTGTTTCAGCCCCTCTGTTTCAACCCCTCTGCTTCAGCCAGTCTGTTTCTCGCCCTCTGTTTCTCGCCGTCTGTTTCTCGCCCTCTGTTTCAGCCCCTCTGTTTCAGCCGCTCAGTTTCAGCCCCTCTGTTTCAGCCCCTCTGTTTCAGCACCTCTGTTTCAGCCCCTCTGTTTCAGCCCCTCTGTTTCAGCCAGTCAATTTCACGCCCTCTGTTTCTCGTCGTCTGTTTCTCGCCCTCTGTTTCAGCCCCTCTGTTTCAGCCCCTCTGTTTCTCGCCCTCTGTTTCAGCCTCTCTGTTTCAGCCCCTCTGTTTCTCCCCTCTGTTTCAGCCCCTCTGTTCCTCGCCCTCTGTTTCAGCCCCTCTGTTTCAGCCCCTCTGTTTCAGCCCCTCTGTTTCTCGCACTCTGTTTCTCGCCCTCTGTTTCAGCCCCTCTGTTTCAGCCCCTCTGTTTCAGCCCCTCTGTTTCAGCCCCTCTGTTTCTCGCCCTCTGTTTCTCGCCCTCTGTTTCTCGCCCTCTGTTTCAGCCCCTCTGTTTCAGCCCCTCTGTTTCAGCCCCTCTGTTTCAGCCCCTCAGTTTCAGCCCCTCTGCTTCTCGCCCTCTGTTTCAGCCCCTCTGTTTCTCGCCATCTGTTTCAGCCCCTCTCTTTCAGCCCCTCTGTTTCAGCCCCTCTGTTTCAGCCCCTCTGTTTCAGCACCTCAGTTTCAGCCCCTCTGTTTCTCGCCCTCTGTTTCTCGCCCTCTGTTTCTCGCCCTCTGTTTCTCGCCCTCTGTTTCAGCCCCTCTGTTTCAGCCCCTCTCTTTCAGCCCCTCTGTTTCAGCCCCTCTGTTTCAGCCCCTCTGTTTCTCGCCCTCTGTTTCTCGCCCTCTGTGTCAGCCCCTCTGTTTCAGCCCCTCTGTTTCAGCCCCTCTGTTTCTCGCCCTCTGTTTCTCGCCCTCTGTTTCTCGCCCTCTGTTTCTCGCCCTCTGTTTCAGCCCCTCTGTTTCACCCCCTGTGTTTCAGCCCCTCAGTTTCTGCCCCTCTGCTTCTCGCCCTCTGTTTCAGCCCCTCTGTTTCAGCCCATCTGTTTCAGCCCCTCTGTTTCAGCCCCTCTGTTTCTCGCCCTCTGTTTCTCACCCTCTGTGTCAGCCCCTCTGTTTCAGCCACTCTGTTTCAGCCCCTCTGTTTCAGCCCATCTGTTTCAGCCCCTCTGTTTCAGCCACTCTGTTTCAGCCCCTCTGTTTCTCGCCCTCTGTTTCTCGCCCTCTGTTTCAGACCCTCTTTTTCAGCCCCTCCGTTTCAGCCCCTCTGTTTCAGCCCCTCTGTTTCAGCCCCTCTGTTTCTCGCCCTCTGTTTCAGCCCCTCTGTTTCAGCCCCTCTGTTTCAGTCCCTCTGTTTCAGCACCTCAGTTTCAGCCCCTCAGTTTCTCGCCATCTGTTACTCGCCAGCTGTTTCTCGCCCTCTGTTTCTCGCTCTCAGTTTCTCGCCCTCTGTTTCAGCCCCTCTGTTTGTCGCCCTCTGTTTCTCGCCCTCTGTTTCTCGCCCTCTGTTTCAGCCCCTCTGTTTCAGCCCCTCTGTTTCTCGCCCTCTGTTTCAGCCCCTCTGTTTCAGCCCCTCTGTTTCAGCCCCTCTGTTTCAGCCCTTGTGTTTCAGCCCCTCTGTTTCAGCCCCTCTGTTTCTCGCACTCTATTCAGCCCCTCTGTTTCTCGCTCTCTGTTTCAGCCCCTCTGTTTCTCGCTCTCTGTTTCAGCCCCTCTGTTTCTCGCCCTCTGTTTCAGCCCCTCTGTTTCAGCCCCTCTGTTTCAGCCCCTCTGTTTCAGCCCCTCTGATTCAGCCACTCTATTTCCGCCCCTCTTTTTCTCGCCCTCTGTTTCAGCCCCTCTGTTTCTCGCTCTCTGTTTCAGCCCCTCTGTTTCAGCCCCTCTGTTTCTCGCCCTCTGTTTCAGCCCCTCTGTTTCTCGCCCTCTGTTTCAGCCCCTCTGTTTCAGCCCCTCCGTTTCAGCCCCTCTGTTTCAGCCCCTCTGTTTCAGCCCCTCTGTTTCTCGCCCTCTGTTTCAGCCCCTCTGTTTCAGCCCCTCTGTTTCAGCCCCTGTGTTTCAGCCCCTCTGTTTCAGCCCCTCTGTTTCTCACCCTTTGTTTCTCGCCCTCTGTTTCTCGCCCTCTGTTTCAAACCCTCTGTTTCTCGCCCTCTGTTTCAGCCCCTCTGTTTCTCGCCCTCTGTTTCAGCCCCTCTGTTTCAGCCCCTCTGTTTCAGCCCCTCTGTTTCAGCCCCTCTGTTTCAGCCAGTCTGTTTCTCGCCCTCTGTTTCTCGCCGTCTGTTTCTCGCCCTCTGTTTCAGCCCCTCTGTTTCAGCCCCTCTGTTTCAGCCCCTCTGTTTCAGCCTCTCTGATTCAGCCCCTCTGTTTCAGCCCCTCTGTTTCAGCCAGTCTATTTCTCACTCTCTGTTTCTCGTCGTCTGTTTCTCGCCCTCTGTTTCAGCCCCTCTGTTTCAGCCCCTCTGTTTCTCGCCCTCTGTTTCAGCCCCTCTGTTTCAGCCCCTCTGTTTCTCGCCCTCTGTTTCAGCCCCTCTGTTCCTCGCCCTCTGTTTCAGCCCCTCTGTTTTAGCCCCTCTGTTTCAGCCCCTCTGTTTCATCCCCTCTGTTTCAGCCCCACTGTTTCTCGCCCTCTGTTTATCGCCCTCTGTTTCAGCCCCTCTGTTTCAGCCCCTCTGTTTCAGCCTCGCTGTTTCTCGCCCACTGTTTCAGCCCCTCTGTTTCAGCACCTCTGTTTCAGCCCCTCTGTTTCTCGCCCTCTGTTTCTCGCCCTCTGTTTCTCGCCCTCTGTTTCTCGCCCTTTGTTTCAGCCCCTCTGTTTCAGCCCCTCTGTTTCAGCCCCTCTGTTTCAGCCCCTCTGTTTCAGCCGCTCTGTTTCAGACCCTCTGTTTCAGCCCCTCTGTTTCTCGCCCTCTGTTTCTCGCCCTCTGTTTCAGCCCCTCTGTTTGAGCCCCGCTGTTTCTCGCCCTCTCTTTCTCGCCCACTGTTTCTCGCCCTCTGTTTCTCGCCCTCTGTTAGGGCCCCTCTGTTTCAGCCCCTCTGTTTCAGCCCCTCTGTTTCTCGCCCTCTGTTTCTCGCCCTCTGTTTCAGCCCCTCTGTTTCTCGCCATCTGTTTCAGCCCCTCTCTTTCAGCCCCTCTGTTTCAGCCCCTCTGTTTCAGCCCCTCTGTTTCAGCACCTCTGTTTCAGCCCCTCTGTTTCTCGCCCTCTGTTTCTCGCCCTCTGTTTCTCGCCCTCTGTTTCTCGCCCTCTGTTTCAGCCCCTCTGTTTCTCGCCCTTTGTTTCTCGCCCTCTGTGTCAGCCCCTCTGATTCGCCCCTGCTGTTTCTCGCCCTCTGTTTCAGCCCCTCTGTTTCAGCCCCTCTGTTTCAGCCCCTCTGTTTCAGCCCCTCTGTTTCAGCCGCTCTGTTTCAGACCCTCTGTTTCAGCCCCTCTGTTTCTCGCCCTCTGTTTCTCGCCCTCTGTGTCAGCCCTTCTGTTTCGCCCCTGCTGTTTCTCGCCCTCTGTTTCAGCCCCTCTGTTTCAGCCACTCTGTTTCACCCCCTCTGTTACAGCACCTCTGTTTCAGCCCCTCTGTTTCTCGCCCTCTCTTTCTCGCACTCTGTTTCTCGCCTTGTGTGTCTCGCCCTCTGTTTCAGCCCCTCTGATTCAGCCCCTCTGTTTCAGCCCCTCTGTTTCAGCCCCTCTGTTTCTAGCCCTCTGTTTCAGCCACTCTGTTTCTCGCCCTCTGTTTCAGCCCCTCTGTTTCAGCCCCTCTGTTTCAGCCCCTCTGTTTCAACCCCTCTGCTTCAGCCAGTCTGTTTCTCGCCCTCTGTTTCTCGCCGTCTGTTTCTCGCCCTCTGTTTCAGCCCCTCTGTTTCAGCCGCTCAGTTTCAGCCCCTCTGTTTCAGCCCCTCTGTTTCAGCACCTCTGTTTCAGCCCCTCTGTTTCAGCCCCTCTGTTTCAGCCAGTCAATTTCACGCCCTCTGTTTCTCGTCGTCTGTTTCTCGCCCTCTGTTTCAGCCCCTAAGGTTCAGCCCCTCTGTTTCTCGCCCTCTGTTTCAGCCTCTCTGTTTCAGCCCCTCTGTTTCTCCCCTCTGTTTTCAGCCCCTCTGTTCCTCGCCCTCTGTTTCAGCCCCTCTGTTTCAGCCCCTCTGTTTCAGCCCCTCTGTTTCTCGCACTCTGTTTCTCGCCCTCTGTTTCAGCCCCTCTGTTTCAGCCCCTCTGTTTCAGCCCCTCTGTTTCAGCCCCTCTGTTTCTCGCCCTCTGTTTCTCGCCCTCTGTTTCTCGCCCTCTGTTTCAGCCCCTCTGTTTCAGCCCCTCTGTTTCAGCCCCTCTGTTTCAGCCCCTCTGTTTCAGCCCCTCTGTTTCTCGCCCTCTGTTTCTCGCCCTCTGTTTCTCGCCCTCCTTGTCAGCCCCTCTGTTTCAGCCCCTCTGTTTCAGCCCCTCTGTTTCTCGCCCTCTGTTTCTCGCCCTCTGCTTCTCGCCCTCTGTTTCCCGCCCTCTGTTTCTCGCCCTCTGTTTCAGCCCCGCTGATTCAGCCCCTCTGGTTCAGCCCCTCTGTTTCTCGCCCTCTGTTTCAGCCCCTCTGTTTCAGCCCCTCTGTTTCAGCCCCTCTGTTTCAGCCCCTCTGTTTCTCGCCCTCTGTTTCAGCCCCTCAGTTTCAGCCACTCTGTTTCAGCCCCTCTGTTTCAGCCCGTCTGTTTCAGCCCCTCTGTTTCAGGCACTCTGTTTCAGCCCCTCTGTTTCTCGCCCTCTCTTTCTCGCCCTCTGTTTCTCGCCCTCTGTTTCAGCCCCTCTGTTTCAGCCCCTCGGTTTCAGCCCCTCTTTTTCAGCCCCTCTGTTTCTCGCCCTCTGTTTCAGCCCCTCTGTTTCAGCCCCTCTCTTTCAGCCCCTCTGTTTCAGCCCCTCTGTTTCAGCCCCTCTGTTTCTCGCCCTCTGTTTCTCGCCCTCTGTGTCAGCCCCTCTGTTTCAGCTCCTCTGTTTCAGCCCCTCTGTTTCAGCCCGTCTGTTTCAGCCCCTCTGTTTCAGCCCCTCTGTTTCAGCCACTCTGTTTCAGCCCCTCTGTTTCAGCCCGTCTGTTTCAGCCCCTCTGTTTCAGGCACTCTGTTTCAGCCCCTCTGTTTCTCGCCCTCTCTTTCTCGCCCTCTGTTTCTCGCCCTCTGTTTCAGCCCCTCTGTTTCAGCCCCTCGGTTTCAGCCCCTCTGTTTCAGCCCCTCTGTTTCTCGCCCTCTGTTTCAGCCCCTCTGTTTCAGCCCCTCTCTTTCAGCCCCACTGTTTCAGCCCCTCTGTTTCAGCCCCTCTGTTTCTCGCCCTCTGTTTCTCGCCCTCTGTGTCAGCCCCTCTGTTTCAGCCCCTCTGTTTCAGCCCCTCTGTTTCTCGCCCTCTGTTTCTCGCCCTCTGTTTCTCGCCCTCTGTTTCAGCCCCTCTGTTTCTCGCCCTCTGTTTCTCACCCTCTGTGTCAGCCCCTCTGTTTCAGCCACTCTGTTTCAGCCCCTCTGTTTCAGCCCATCTGTTTCAGCCCCTCAGTTTCAGCCCCTCTGCTTCTCGCCCTCTGTTTCAGCCCCTCTGTTTCAGCCCCTCTGTTTCAGCCCCTCTGTTTCAGCCCCTCTGTTTCTCGCCCTCTGTTTCTCACCCTCTGTGTCAGCCCCTCTGTTTCAGCCACTCTGTTTCAGCCCCTCTGTTTCAGCCCATCTGTTTCAGCCCCTCTGTTTCAGCCACTCTGTTTCAGCCCCTCTGTTTCTCGCCCTCTGTTTCTCGCCCTCTGTTTCAGACCCTCTGTTTCAGCCCCTCCGTTTCAGCCCCTCTGTTTCAGCCCCTCTGTTTCAGCCCCTCTGTTTCTCGCCCTCTGTTTCAGCGCCTCTGTTTCAGCCCCTCTGTTTCAGTCCCTCTGTTTCAGCACCTCAGTTTCAGCCCCTCAGTTTCTCGCCATCTGTTACTCGCCAGCTGTTTCTCGCCCTCTGTTTCTCGCTCTCAGTTTCTCGCCCTTTGTTTCAGCCCCTCTGTTTGTCGCCCTCTGTTTCTCGCCCTCTGTTTCTCGCCCTCTGTTTCAGCCCCTCTGTTTCAACCGCTCTGTTTCTCGCCCTCTGTTTCAGCCCCTCTGTTTCAGCCCCTCTGTTTCAGCCCCTCTGTTTCAGCCCTTGTGTTTCAGCCCCTCTGTTTCAGCCCCTCTGTTTCTCGCACTCTGTTTCAGCCCCTCTGTTTCTCGCTCTCTTTTTCAGCCCCTCTGTTTCTCGCCCTCTGTTTCAGCCCCTGTGTTACAGCCCCTCTGTTTCAGCCCCTCTGATTCAGCCACTCTATTTCCGCCCCTCTTTTTCTCGCCCTCTGTTTCAGCCCCTCTGTTTCTCGCTCTCTGTTTCAGCCCCTCTGTTTCTCGCACTCTGTTTCAGCCCCTCTGTTTCAGCCCCTGTGTTTCAGCCCCTCTGTTTCAGCCCCTCTGTTTCTCACCCTTTGTTTCTCGCCCTCTGTTTCTCGCCCTCTGTTTCAAACCCTCTGTTTCTCGCCCTCTGTTTCAGCCCCTCTGTTTCTCGCCCTCTGTTTCAGCCCCTCTGTTTCAGCCCCTCTGTTTCAGCCCCTCTGTTTCAACCCCTCTGTTTCAGCCAGTCTGTTTCTCGCCCTCTGTTTCTCGCCGTCTGTTTCTCGCCCTCTGTTTCAGCCCCTCTGTTTCAGCCCCTGTGTTTCAGCCCCTCTGTTTCAGCCTCTCTGTTTCAGCCGCTCTGTTTCAGACCCTCTGTTTCAGCCCCTCTGTTTCTCGCCCTCTGTTTCTCGCCCTCTGTGTCAGCCCTTCTGTTTCGCCCCTGCTGTTTCTCGCCCTCTGTTTCAGCCCCTCTGTTTCAGCCACTCTGTTTCACCCCCTCTGTTACAGCACCTCTGTTTCAGCCCCTCTGTTTCTCGCCCTCTCTTTCTAGCACTCTGTTTCTCGCCTTGTGTGTCTCGCCCTCTGTTTCAGCCCCTCTGATTCAGCCCCTCTGTTTCAGCCCCTCTGTTTCAGCCCCTCTGTTTCTAGCCCTCTGTTTCAGCCACTCTGTTTCTCGCCCTCTGTTTCAGCCCCTCTGTTTCAGCCCCTCTGTTTCAGCCCCTCTGTTTCAACCCCTCTGCTTCAGCCAGTCTGTTTCTCGCCCTCTGTTTCTCGCCGTCTGTTTCTCGCCCTCTGTTTCAGCCCCTCTGTTTCAGCCGCTCAGTTTCAGCCCCTCTGTTTCAGCCCCTCTGTTTCAGCACCTCTGTTTCAGCCCCTCTGTTTCAGCCCCTCTGTTTCAGCCAGTCAATTTCACGCCCTCTGTTTCTCGTCGTCTGTTTCTCGCCCTCTGTTTCAGCCCCTAAGGTTCAGCCCCTCTGTTTCTCGCCCTCTGTTTCAGCCTCTCTGTTTCAGCCCCTCTGTTTCTCCCCTCTGTTTTCAGCCCCTCTGTTCCTCGCCCTCTGTTTCAGCCCCTCTGTTTCAGCCCCTCTGTTTCAGCCCCTCTGTTTCTCGCACTCTGTTTCTCGCCCTCTGTTTCAGCCCCTCTGTTTCAGCCCCTCTGTTTCAGCCCCTCTGTTTCAGCCCCTCTGTTTCTCGCCCTCTGTTTCTCGCCCTCTGTTTCTCGCCCTCTGTTTCAGCCCCTCTGTTTCAGCCCCTCTGTTTCAGCCCCTCTGTTTCAGCCCCTCTGTTTCAGCCCCTCTGTTTCTCGCCCTCTGTTTCTCGCCCTCCTTGTCAGCCCCTCTGTTTCAGCCCCTCTGTTTCAGCCCCTCTGTTTCTCGCCCTCTGTTTCTCGCCCTCTGCTTCTCGCCCTCTGTTTCCCGCCCTCTGTTTCTCGCCCTCTGTTTCAGCCCCGCTGATTCAGCCCCTCTGGTTCAGCCCCTCTGTTTCTCGCCCTCTGTTTCAGCCCCTCTGTTTCAGCCCCTCTGTTTCAGCCCCTCTGTTTCAGCCCCTCTGTTTCTCGCCCTCTGTTTCAGCCCCTCAGTTTCAGCCACTCTGTTTCAGCCCCTCTGTTTCAGCCCGTCTGTTTCAGCCCCTCTGTTTCAGGCACTCTGTTTCAGCCCCTCTGTTTCTCGCCCTCTCTTTCTCGCCCTCTGTTTCTCGCCCTCTGTTTCAGCCCCTCTGTTTCAGCCCCTCGGTTTCAGCCCCTCTTTTTCAGCCCCTCTGTTTCTCGCCCTCTGTTTCAGCCCCTCTCTTTCAGCCCCTCTGTTTCAGCCCCTCTGTTTCAGCCCCTCTGTTTCTCGCCCTCTGTTTCTCGCCCTCTGTGTCAGCCCCTCTGTTTCAGCTCCTCTGTTTCAGCCCCTCTGTTTCAGCCCGTCTGTTTCAGCCCCTCTGTTTCAGCCCCTCTGTTTCAGCCACTCTGTTTCAGCCCCTCTGTTTCAGCCCGTCTGTTTCAGCCCCTCTGTTTCAGGCACTCTGTTTCAGCCCCTCTGTTTCTCGCCCTCTCTTTCTCGCCCTCTGTTTCTCGCCCTCTGTTTCAGCCCCTCTGTTTCAGCCCCTCGGTTTCAGCCCCTCTGTTTCAGCCCCTCTGTTTCTCGCCCTCTGTTTCAGCCCCTCTGTTTCAGCCCCTCTCTTTCAGCCCCACTGTTTCAGCCCCTCTGTTTCAGCCCCTCTGTTTCTCGCCCTCTGTTTCTCGCCCTCTGTGTCAGCCCCTCTGTTTCAGCCCCTCTGTTTCAGCCCCTCTGTTTCTCGCCCTCTGTTTCTCGCCCTCTGTTTCTCGCCCTCTGTTTCAGCCCCTCTGTTTCTCGCCCTCTGTTTCTCACCCTCTGTGTCAGCCCCTCTGTTTCAGCCACTCTGTTTCAGCCCCTCTGTTTCAGCCCATCTGTTTCAGCCCCTCAGTTTCAGCCCCTCTGCTTCTCGCCCTCTGTTTCAGCCCCTCTGTTTCAGCCCCTCTGTTTCAGCCCCTCTGTTTCAGCCCCTCTGTTTCTCGCCCTCTGTTTCTCACCCTCTGTGTCAGCCCCTCTGTTTCAGCCACTCTGTTTCAGCCCCTCTGTTTCAGCCCATCTGTTTCAGCCCCTCTGTTTCAGCCACTCTGTTTCAGCCCCTCTGTTTCTCGCCCTCTGTTTCTCGCCCTCTGTTTCAGACCCTCTGTTTCAGCCCCTCCGTTTCAGCCCCTCTGTTTCAGCCCCTCTGTTTCAGCCCCTCTGTTTCTCGCCCTCTGTTTCAGCGCCTCTGTTTCAGCCCCTCTGTTTCAGTCCCTCTGTTTCAGCACCTCAGTTTCAGCCCCTCAGTTTCTCGCCATCTGTTACTCGCCAGCTGTTTCTCGCCCTCTGTTTCTCGCTCTCAGTTTCTCGCCCTTTGTTTCAGCCCCTCTGTTTGTCGCCCTCTGTTTCTCGCCCTCTGTTTCTCGCCCTCTGTTTCAGCCCCTCTGTTTCAACCGCTCTGTTTCTCGCCCTCTGTTTCAGCCCCTCTGTTTCAGCCCCTCTGTTTCAGCCCCTCTGTTTCAGCCCTTGTGTTTCAGCCCCTCTGTTTCAGCCCCTCTGTTTCTCGCACTCTGTTTCAGCCCCTCTGTTTCTCGCTCTCTTTTTCAGCCCCTCTGTTTCTCGCCCTCTGTTTCAGCCCCTCTGTTACAGCCCCTCTGTTTCAGCCCCTCTGATTCAGCCACTCTATTTCCGCCCCTCTTTTTCTCGCCCTCTGTTTCAGCCCCTCTGTTTCTCGCTCTCTGTTTCAGCCCCTCTGTTTCTCGCACTCTGTTTCAGCCCCTCTGTTTCAGCCCCTGTGTTTCAGCCCCTCTGTTTCAGCCCCTCTGTTTCTCACCCTTTGTTTCTCGCCCTCTGTTTCTCGCCCTCTGTTTCAAACCCTCTGTTTCTCGCCCTCTGTTTCAGCCCCTCTGTTTCTCGCCCTCTGTTTCAGCCCCTCTGTTTCAGCCCCTCTGTTTCAGCCCCTCTGTTTCAACCCCTCTGTTTCAGCCAGTCTGTTTCTCGCCCTCTGTTTCTCGCCGTCTGTTTCTCGCCCTCTGTTTCAGCCCCTCTGTTTCAGCCCCTCTGTTTCAGCCCCTCTGTTTCAGCCTCTCTGATTCAGCCCCTCTGTTTCAGCCCCTCTGTTTCAGCCAGTCTATTTCTCACTCTCTGTTTCTCGTCGTCTGTTTCTCCCCCTCTGTTTCAGCCCCTCTGTTTCAGCCCCTCTGTTTCTCGCCCTCTGTTTCAGCCCCTCTGTTTCAGCCCCTCTGTTTCTCGCCCTCTGTTTCAGCCCCTCTGTTCCTCGCCCTCTGTTTCAGCCCCTCTGTTTCAACCCCTCTGTTTCAGCCCCTCTGTTTCATCCCCTCTGTTTCAGCCCCACTGTTTCTCGCCCTCTGTTTATCGCCCACTGTTTCAGCCCCTCTGTTTCAGCCCCTCTGTTTCAGCCTCGCTGTTTCTCGCCCACTGTTTCAGCCCCTCTGTTTCAGCACCTCTGTTTCAGCCCCTCTGTTTCAGCCCCTCTGTTTCAGCCCCTCTGTTTCTCGCCCTCTGTTTCTCGCCCTCTGTTTCTCGCCCTCTGTTTCTCGCCCTCTGTTTCAGCCCCTCTGTTTCAGCCCCTGTGTTTCAGCCCCTCTGTTTCAGCCCCTCTGTTTCTCACCCTTTGTTTCTCGCCCTCTGTTTCTCGCCCTCTGTTTCAAACCCTCTGTTTCTCGCCCTCTGTTTCAGCCCCTCTGTTTCTCGCCCTCTGTTTCAGCCCCTCTGTTTCAGCCCCTCTGTTTCAGCCCCTCTGTTTCAGCCAGTCTGTTTCTCGCCCTCTGTTTCTCGCCGTCTGTTTCTCGCCCTCTGTTTCAGCCCCTCTGTTTCAGCCCCTCTGTTTCAGCCCCTCTGTTTCAGCCTCTCTGATTCAGCCCCTCTGTTTCAGCCCCTCTGTTTCAGCCAGTCTATTTCTCACTCTCTGTTTCTCGTCGTCTGTTTCTCGCCCTCTGTTTCAGCCCCTCTGTTTCAGCCCCTCTGTTTCTCGCCCTCTGTTTCAGCCCCTCTGTTTCAGCCCCTCTGTTTCTCGCCCTCTGTTTCAGCCCCTCTGTTCCTCGCCCTCTGTTTCAGCCCCTCTGTTTCAGCCCCTCTGTTTCAGACCCTCTGTTTCATCCCCTCTGTTTCAGCCCCACTGTTTCTCGCCCTCTGTTTATCGCCCTCTGTTTCAGCCCCTCTGTTTCAGCCCCTCTGTTTCAGCCTCGCTGTTTCTCGCCCACTGTTTCAGCCCCTCTGTTTCAGCACCTCTGTTTCAGCCCCTCTTTTTCAGCCCCTCTGTTTCAGCCCCTCTGTTTCTCGCCCTCTGTTTCTCGCCCTCTGTTTCTCGCCCTCTGTTTCTCGCCCTCTGTTTCAGCCCCTCTGTTTCAGCCCCTCTGTTTCAGCCCCTCTGTTTCAGCCCCTCTGTTTCTCGCCCTCTGTTTCTCGCCCTCTGTTTCTCGCCCTCTGTGTCAGCCCCTCTGTTTCAGCCCCTCTGTTTCAGCCCCTCTGTTTCTCGCCCTCTGTTTCTCGCCCTCTGCTTCTCGCCCTCTGTTTCCCGCCCTCTGTTTCTCGCCCTCTGTTTCAGCCCCTCTGATTCAGCCCCTCTGGTTCAGCCCCTCTGTTTCTCGCCCTCTGTTTCAGCCCCTCTGTTTCAGCCCCTCTGTTTCAGCCCCTCTGTTTCTCGCACTCTGTTTCTCGCCCTCTGTTTCAGCCCCTCTGTTTCAGCCCCTCTGTTTCAGCCCCTCTGTTTCAGCCCCTCTGTTTCTCGCCCTCTGTTTCTCGCCCTCTGTTTCTCGCCCTCTGTTTCAGCCCCTCTGTTTCAGCCCCTCTGTTTCAGCCCCTCTGTTTCAGCCCCTCTGTTTCAGCCCCTCTGTTTCTCGCCCTCTGTTTCTCGCCCTCTGTTTCTCGCCCTCCTTGTCAGCCCCTCTGTTTCAGCCCCTCTGTTTCAGCCCCTCTGTTTCTCGCCCTCTGTTTCTCGCCCTCAGCTTCTCGCCCTCTGTTTCCCGCCCTCTGTTTCTCGCCCTCTGTTTCAGCCCCGCTGATTCAGCCCCTCTGGTTCAGCCCCTCTGTTTCTCGCCCTCTGTTTCAGCCCCTCTGTTTCAGCCCCTCTGTTTCAGCCCCTCTGTTTCAGCCCCTCTGTTTCTCGCCCTCTGTTTCTCGCCCTCTGCTTCTCGCCCTCTGTTTCCCGCCCTCTGTTTCTCGCCCTCTGTTTCAGCCCCTCTGATTCAGCCCCTCTGGTTCAGCCCCTCTGTTTCTCGCCCTCTGTTTCAGCCCCTCTGTTTCAGCCCCTCTGTTTCAGCCCCTCTGTTTCAGCCCCTCTGTTTCTCGCCCTCTGTTTCAGCCCCTCTGTTTCAGCCCCTCTGTTTCAGCCCCTCTGTTTCAGCCCCTCTGTTTCTCGCCCTCTGTTTCTCGCCCTCTGTTTCTCGCCCTCTGTTTCAGCCCCTCTGTTTCAGCCCCTCTGTTTCAGCCCCTCTGTTTCAGCCCCTCTGTTTCTCGCCCTCTGTTTCTCGCCCTCTGTTTCTCGCCCTCCTTGTCAGCCCCTCTGTTTCAGCCCCTCTGTTTCAGCCCCTCTGTTTCTCGCCCTCTGTTTCTCGCCCTCTGCTTCTCGCCCTCTGTTTCCCGCCCTCTGTTTCTCGCCCTCTGTTTCAGCCCCGCTGATTCAGCCCCTCTGGTTCAGCCCCTCTGTTTCTCGCCCTCTGTTTCAGCCCCTCTGTTTCAGCCCCTCTGTTTCAGCCCCTCTGTTTCAGCCCCTCTGTTTCTCGCCCTCTGTTTCAGCCCCTCAGTTTCAGCCACTCTGTTTCAGCCCCTCTGTTTCAGCCCGTCTGTTTCAGCCCCTCTGTTTCAGGCACTCTGTTTCAGCCCCTCTGTTTCTCGCCCTCTCTTTCTCGCCCTCTGTTTCTCGCCCTCTGTTTCAGCCCCTCTGTTTCAGCCCCTCGGTTTCAGCCCCTCTTTTTCAGCCCCTCTGTTTCTCGCCCTCTGTTTCAGCCCCTCTGTTTCAGCCCCTCTCTTTCAGCCCCTCTGTTTCAGCCCCTCTGTTTCAGCCCCTCTGTTTCTCGCCCTCTGTTTCTCGCCCTCTGTGTCAGCCCCTCTGTTTCAGCTCCTCTGTTTCAGCCCCTCTGTTTCAGCCCGTCTGTTTCAGCCCCTCTGTTTCAGCCCCTCTGTTTCAGCCACTCTGTTTCAGCCCCTCTGTTTCAGCCCGTCTGTTTCAGCCCCTCTGTTTCAGGCACTCTGTTTCAGCCCCTCTGTTTCTCGCCCTCTCTTTCTCGCCCTCTGTTTCTCGCCCTCTGTTTCAGCCCCTCTGTTTCAGCCCCTCGGTTTCAGCCCCTCTGTTTCAGCCCCTCTGTTTCTCGCCCTCTGTTTCAGCCCCTCTGTTTCAGCCCCTCTCTTTCAGCCCCACTGTTTCAGCCCCTCTGTTTCAGCCCCTCTGTTTCTCGCCCTCTGTTTCTCGCCCTCTGTGTCAGCCCCTCTGTTTCAGCCCCTCTGTTTCAGCCCCTCTGTTTCTCGCCCTCTGTTTCTCGCCCTCTGTTTCTCGCCCTCTGTTTCAGCCCCTCTGTTTCTCGCCCTCTGTTTCTCACCCTCTGTGTCAGCCCCTCTGTTTCAGCCACTCTGTTTCAGCCCCTCTGTTTCAGCCCATCTGTTTCAGCCCCTCAGTTTCAGCCCCTCTGCTTCTCGCCCTCTGTTTCAGCCCCTCTGTTTCAGCCCCTCTGTTTCAGCCCCTCTGTTTCAGCCCCTCTGTTTCTCGCCCTCTGTTTCTCACCCTCTGTGTCAGCCCCTCTGTTTCAGCCACTCTGTTTCAGCCCCTCTGTTTCAGCCCATCTGTTTCAGCCCCTCTGTTTCAGCCACTCTGTTTCAGCCCCTCTGTTTCTCGCCCTCTGTTTCTCGCCCTCTGTTTCAGACCCTCTGTTTCAGCCCCTCCGTTTCAGCCCCTCTGTTTCAGCCCCTCTGTTTCAGCCCCTCTGTTTCTCGCCCTCTGTTTCAGCGCCTCTGTTTCAGCCCCTCTGTTTCAGTCCCTCTGTTTCAGCACCTCAGTTTCAGCCCCTCAGTTTCTCGCCATCTGTTACTCGCCAGCTGTTTCTCGCCCTCTGTTTCTCGCTCTCAGTTTCTCGCCCTTTGTTTCAGCCCCTCTGTTTGTCGCCCTCTGTTTCTCGCCCTCTGTTTCTCGCCCTCTGTTTCAGCCCCTCTGTTTCAACCGCTCTGTTTCTCGCCCTCTGTTTCAGCCCCTCTGTTTCAGCCCCTCTGTTTCAGCCCCTCTGTTTCAGCCCTTGTGTTTCAGCCCCTCTGTTTCAGCCCCTCTGTTTCTCGCACTCTGTTTCAGCCCCTCTGTTTCTCGCTCTCTTTTTCAGCCCCTCTGTTTCTCGCCCTCTGTTTCAGCCCCTCTGTTACAGCCCCTCTGTTTCAGCCCCTCTGATTCAGCCACTCTATTTCCGCCCCTCTTTTTCTCGCCCTCTGTTTCAGCCCCTCTGTTTCTCGCTCTCTGTTTCAGCCCCTCTGTTTCTCGCACTCTGTTTCAGCCCCTCTGTTTCAGCCCCTGTGTTTCAGCCCCTCTGTTTCAGCCCCTCTGTTTCTCACCCTTTGTTTCTCGCCCTCTGTTTCTCGCCCTCTGTTTCAAACCCTCTGTTTCTCGCCCTCTGTTTCAGCCCCTCTGTTTCTCGCCCTCTGTTTCAGCCCCTCTGTTTCAGCCCCTCTGTTTCAGCCCCTCTGTTTCAACCCCTCTGTTTCAGCCAGTCTGTTTCTCGCCCTCTGTTTCTCGCCGTCTGTTTCTCGCCCTCTGTTTCAGCCCCTCTGTTTCAGCCCCTCTGTTTCAGCCCCTCTGTTTCAGCCTCTCTGATTCAGCCCCTCTGTTTCAGCCCCTCTGTTTCAGCCAGTCTATTTCTCACTCTCTGTTTCTCGTCGTCTGTTTCTCGCCCTCTGTTTCAGCCCCTCTGTTTCAGCCCCTCTGTTTCTCGCCCTCTGTTTCAGCCCCTCTGTTTCTCGCCCTCTGTTTCAGCCCCTCTGTTCCTCGCCCTCTGTTTCAGCCCCTCTGTTTCAACCCCTCTGTTTCAGCCCCTCTGTTTCATCCCCTCTGTTTCAGCCCCACTGTTTCTCGCCCTCTGTTTATCGCCCTCTGTTTCAGCCCCTCTGTTTCAGCCCCTCTGTTTCAGCCTCGCTGTTTCTCGCCCACTGTTTCAGCCCCTCTGTTTCAGCACCTCTGTTTCAGCCCCTCTGTTTCAGCCCCTCTGTTTCAGCCCCTCTGTTTCTCGCCCTCTGTTTCTCGCCCTCTGTTTCTCGCCCTCTGTTTCTCGCCCTCTGTTTCAGCCCCTCTGTTTCAGCCCCTGTGTTTCAGCCCCTCTGTTTCAGCCCCTCTGTTTCTCACCCTTTGTTTCTCGCCCTCTGTTTCTCGCCCTCTGTTTCAAACCCTCTGTTTCTCGCCCTCTGTTTCAGCCCCTCTGTTTCTCGCCCTCTGTTTCAGCCCCTCTGTTTCAGCCCCTCTGTTTCAGCCCCTCTGTTTCAGCCAGTCTGTTTCTCGCCCTCTGTTTCTCGCCGTCTGTTTCTCGCCCTCTGTTTCAGCCCCTCTGTTTCAGCCCCTCTGTTTCAGCCCCTCTGTTTCAGCCTCTCTGATTCAGCCCCTCTGTTTCAGCCCCTCTGTTTCAGCCAGTCTATTTCTCACTCTCTGTTTCTCGTCGTCTGTTTCTCGCCCTCTGTTTCAGCCCCTCTGTTTCAGCCCCTCTGTTTCTCGCCCTCTGTTTCAGCCCCTCTGTTTCAGCCCCTCTGTTTCTCGCCCTCTGTTTCAGCCCCTCTGTTCCTCGCCCTCTGTTTCAGCCCCTCTGTTTCAGCCCCTCTGTTTCAGACCCTCTGTTTCATCCCCTCTGTTTCAGCCCCACTGTTTCTCGCCCTCTGTTTATCGCCCTCTGTTTCAGCCCCTCTGTTTCAGCCCCTCTGTTTCAGCCTCGCTGTTTCTCGCCCACTGTTTCAGCCCCTCTGTTTCAGCACCTCTGTTTCAGCCCCTCTGTTTCAGCCCCTCTGTTTCAGCCCCTCTGTTTCTCGCCCTCTGTTTCTCGCCCTCTGTTTCTCGCCCTCTGTTTCTCGCCCTCTGTTTCAGCCCCTCTGTTTCAGCCCCTCTGTTTCAGCCCCTCTGTTTCAGCCCCTCTGTTTCTCGCCCTCTGTTTCTCGCCCTCTGTTTCTCGCCCTCTGTGTCAGCCCCTCTGTTTCAGCCCCTCTGTTTCAGCCCCTCTGTTTCTCGCCCTCTGTTTCTCGCCCTCTGCTTCTCGCCCTCTGTTTCCCGCCCTCTGTTTCTCGCCCTCTGTTTCAGCCCCTCTGATTCAGCCCCTCTGGTTCAGCCCCTCTGTTTCTCGCCCTCTGTTTCAGCCCCTCTGTTTCAGCCCCTCTGTTTCAGCCCCTCTGTTTCAGCCCCTCTGTTTCTCGCCCTCTGTTTCAGCCCCTCAGTTTCAGCCACTCTGTTTCAGCCCCTCTGTTTCAGCCCGTCTGTTTCAGCCCCTCTGTTTCAGGCACTCTGTTTCAGCCCCTCTGTTTCTCGCCCTCTCTTTCTCGCCCTCTGTTTCTCGCCCTCTGTTTCAGCCCCTCTGTTTCAGCCCCTCGGTTTCAGCCCCTCTTTTTCAGCCCCTCTGTTTCTCGCCCTCTGTTTCAGCCCCTCTGTTTCAGCCGCTCTCTTTCAGCCCCTCTGTTTCAGCCCCTCTGTTTCTCTCCCTCTGTTTCTCGCCCTCTGTTTCTCGCCCTCAGTGTCAGCCCCTCTGTTTCAGCTCCTCTGTTTCAGCCCCTCTGTTTCAGCCCGTCTGTTTCAGCCCCTCTGTTTCAGCCCCTCTGTTTCAGCCACTCTGTTTCAGCCCCTCTGTTTCAGCCCGTCTGTTTCAGCCCCTCTGTTTCAGGCACTCTGTTTCAGCCCCTCTGTTTCTCGCCCTCTCTTTCTCGCCATCTGTTTCTCGCCCTCTGTTTCAGCCCCTCTGTTTCAGCCCCTCGGTTTCAGCCCCTCTGTTTCAGCCCCTCTGTTTCTCGCCCTCTGTTTCAGCCCCTCTGTTTCAGCCCCTCTCTTTCTCGCCCTCTGTTTCTCGCCCTCTGTTTCAGCCCCTCTGTTTCAGCCCCTCGGTTTCAGCCCCTCTGTTTCAGCCCCTCTGTTTCTCGCCCTCTGTTTCAGCCCCTCTGTTTCAGCCCCTCTGTTTCAGCCCCTCTGTTTCAGCCCCTCTGTTTCAGCCCCTCTGTTTCTCGCCCTCTGTTTCTCGCCCTCTGTGTCAGCCCCTCTGTTTCAGCCCCTCTGTTTCAGCCCCTCTGTTTCTCGCCCTCTGTTTCTCGCCCTCTGTTTCTCTCCCTCTGTTTCTCGCCCTCTGTTTCAGCCCTTCTGTTTCACCCCCTCTGTTTCAGCCCCTCAGTTTCAGCCCCTCTGCTTCTCGCCCTCTGTTTCAGCCCCTCTGTTTCAGCCCCTCTGTTTCAGCCCCTCTGTTTCAGCCCCTCTGTTTCTCGCCCTCTGTTTCTCACCCTCTGTGTCAGCCCCTCTGTTTCAGCCACTCTGTTTCAGCCCCTCTGTTTCAGCCCATCTGTTTCAGCCCCTCTGTTTCAGCCACTCTGTTTCAGCCCCTCTGTTTCTCGCCCTCTGTTTCTCGCCCTCTGTTTCAGCCCCTCTGTTTCAGCCCCTCTGTTTCAGCCCCTCTGTTTCAGCCCCTCTGTTTCAGCCAGTCTGTTTCTCGCCCTCTGTTTCTCGCCGTCTGTTTCTCGCCCTCTGTTTCAGCCCCTCTGTTTCAGCCCCTCTGTTTCAGCCCCTCTGTTTCAGCCTCTCTGATTCAGCCCCTCTGTTTCAGCCCCTCTGTTTCAGCCAGTCTATTTCTCACTCTCTGTTTCTCGTCGTCTGTTTCTCGCCCTCTGTTTCAGCCCCTCTGTTTCAGCCCCTCTGTTTCTCGCCCTCTGTTTCAGCCCCTCTGTTTCAGCCCCTCTGTTTCTCGCCCTCTGTTTCAGCCCCTCTGTTCCTCGCCCTCTGTTTCAGCCCCTCTGTTTCAGCCCCTCTGTTTCAGCCCCTCTGTTTCATCCCCTCTGTTTCAGCCCCACTGTTTCTCGCCCTCTGTTTATCGCCCTCTGTTTCAGCCCCTCTGTTTCAGCCCCTCTGTTTCAGCCTCGCTGTTTCTCGCCCATTGTTTCAGCCCCTCTGTTTCAGCACCTCTGTTTCAGCCCCTCTGTTTCTCGCCCTCTGTTTCTCGCCCTCTGTTTCTCGCCCTCTGTTTCTCGCCCTCTGTTTCAGCCCCTCTGTTTCAGCCCCTCTGTTTCAGCCCCTCTGTTTCAGCCCCTCTGTTTCAGCCGCTCTGTTTCAGACCCTCTGTTTCAGCCCCTCTGTTTCTCGCCCTCTGTTTCTCGCCCTCTGTTTCAGCCCCTCTGTTTGAGCCCCGCTGTTTCTCGCCCTCTCTTTCTCGCCCACTGTTTCTCGCCCTCTGTTTCTCGCCCTCTGTTAGGGCCCCTCTGTTTCAGCCCCTCTGTTTCAGCCCCTCTGTTTCTCGCCCTCTGTTTCTCGCCCTCTGTTTCAGCCCCTCTGTTTCTCGCCATCTGTATCAGCCCCTCTCTTTCAGCCCCTCTGTTTCAGCCCCTCTGTTTCAGCCCCTCTGTTTCAGCACCTCTGTTTCAGCCCCTCTGTTTCTCGCCCTCTGTTTCTCGCCCTCTGTTTCTCGCCCTCTGTTTCTCGCCCTCTGTTTCAGCCCCTCTGTTTCTCGCCCTTTGTTTCTCGCCCTCTGTGTCAGCCCCTCTGATTCGCCCCTGCTGTTTCTCGCCCTCTGTTTCAGCCCCTCTGTTTCAGCCCCTCTGTTTCAGCCCCTCTGTTTCAGCCCCTCTGTTTCTCGCCCTCTGTTTCTCGCCCTCTGTTTCAGCCCCTCTGTTTGAGCCCCGCTGTTTCTCGCCCTCTCTTTCTCGCCCACTGTTTCTCGCCCTCTGTTTCTCGCCCTCTGTTAGGGCCCCTCTGTTTCAGCCCCTCTGTTTCAGCCCCTCTGTTTCTCGCCCTCTGTTTCTCGCCCTCTGTTTCAGCCCCTCTGTTTCTCGCCATCTGTTTCAGCCCCTCTCTTTCAGCCCCTGTGTTTCAGCCCCTCTGTTTCAGCCCCTCTGTTTCAGCACCTCTGTTTCAGCCCCTCTGTTTCTCGCCCTCTGTTTCTCGCCCTATGTTTCTCGCCCTCTGTTTCTCGCCCTCTGTTTCAGCCCCTCTGTTTCTCGCCCTTTGTTTCTCGCCCTCTGTGTCAGCCCCTCTGATTCGCCCCTGCTGTTTCTCGCCCTCTGTTTCAGCCCCTCTGTTTCAGCCCGTCTGTTTCACCCCCTCTGTTACAGCACCTCTGTTTCAGCCCCTCTGTTTCTCGCTCTCTGTTTCAGCCCCTCTGTTTCTCGCCCTCTGTTTCAGCCCCTCTGTTTCAGCCCCTCTGTTTCAGCCCCTCTGTTTCAGCCCCTCTGATTCAGCCACTCTATTTCCGCCCCTCTTTTTCTCGCCCTCTGTTTCAGCCCCTCTGTTTCTCGCTCTCTGTTTCAGCCCCTCTGTTTCTCGCACTCTGTTTCAGTCCCTCTGTTTCAGCCCCTGTGTTTCAGCCCCTCTGTTTCAGCCCCTCTGTTTCTCACCCTCTGTTTCTCGCACTCTGTTTCAGACCCTCTGTTTCTCGCCCTCTGTTTCTCGCCCTCTGTTTCAGCCCCTCTGTTTCTCGCCCTCTGTTTCAGCCCCTCTGTTTCAGCCCCTCTGTTTCAGCCAGTCTGTTTCTCGCCCTCTGTTTCTCGCCGTCTGTTTCTCGCCCTCTGTTTCAGCCCCTCTGTTTCAGCCCCTCTGTTTCAGCCAGTGTATTTCTCACCCTCTGTTTCTCGTCGTCTGTTTCTCGCCCTCTGTTTCAGCCCCTCTGTTTCAGCCCCTCTGTTTCTCGCCCTCTGTTTCAGCCCCTCTGTTTCAGCCCCTCTGTTTCTCGCCCTCTGTTTCAGCCCCTCTGTTCCTCGCCCTCTGTTTCAGCCCCTCTGTTTCTCGCCCTCTGTTTCAGCCCTTCTGTTTCACCCCCTCTGTTTCAGCCCCTCAGTTTCAGCCCCTCTGCTTCTCGCCCTCTGTTTCAGCCCCTCTGTTTCAGCCCCTCTGTTTCAGCCCCTCTGTTTCAGCCCCTCTGTTTCTCGCCCTCTGTTTCTCACCCTCTGTGTCAGCCCCTCTGTTTCAGCCACTCTGTTTCAGCCCCTCTGTTTCAGCCCATCTGTTTCAGCCCCTCTGTTTCAGCCACTCTGTTTCAGCCCCTCTGTTTCTCGCCCTCTGTTTCTCGCCCTCTGTTTCAGCCCCTCTGTTTCAGCCCCTCTGTTTCAGCCCCTCTGTTTCAGCCCCTCTGTTTCAGCCAGTCTGTTTCTCGCCCTCTGTTTCTCGCCGTCTGTTTCTCGCCCTCTGTTTCAGCCCCTCTGTTTCAGCCCCTCTGTTTCAGCCCCTCTGTTTCAGCCTCTCTGATTCAGCCCCTCTGTTTCAGCCCCTCTGTTTCAGCCAGTCTATTTCTCACTCTCTGTTTCTCGTCGTCTGTTTCTCGCCCTCTGTTTCAGCCCCTCTGTTTCAGCCCCTCTGTTTCTCGCCCTCTGTTTCAGCCCCTCTGTTTCAGCCCCTCTGTTTCTCGCCCTCTGTTTCAGCCCCTCTGTTCCTCGCCCTCTGTTTCAGCCCCTCTGTTTCAGCCCCTCTGTTTCAGCCCCTCTGTTTCATCCCCTCTGTTTCAGCCCCACTGTTTCTCGCCCTCTGTTTATCGCCCTCTGTTTCAGCCCCTCTGTTTCAGCCCCTCTGTTTCAGCCTCGCTGTTTCTCGCCCATTGTTTCAGCCCCTCTGTTTCAGCACCTCTGTTTCAGCCCCTCTGTTTCTCGCCCTCTGTTTCTCGCCCTCTGTTTCTCGCCCTCTGTTTCTCGCCCTCTGTTTCAGCCCCTCTGTTTCAGCCCCTCTGTTTCAGCCCCTCTGTTTCAGCCCCTCTGTTTCAGCCGCTCTGTTTCAGACCCTCTGTTTCAGCCCCTCTGTTTCTCGCCCTCTGTTTCTCGCCCTCTGTTTCAGCCCCTCTGTTTGAGCCCCGCTGTTTCTCGCCCTCTCTTTCTCGCCCACTGTTTCTCGCCCTCTGTTTCTCGCCCTCTGTTAGGGCCCCTCTGTTTCAGCCCCTCTGTTTCAGCCCCTCTGTTTCTCGCCCTCTGTTTCTCGCCCTCTGTTTCAGCTCCTCTGTTTCTCGCCATCTGTATCAGCCCCTCTCTTTCAGCCCCTCTGTTTCAGCCCCTCTGTTTCAGCCCCTCTGTTTCAGCACCTCTGTTTCAGCCCCTCTGTTTCTCGCCCTCTGTTTCTCGCCCTCTGTTTCTCGCCCTCTGTTTCTCGCCCTCTGTTTCAGCCCCTCTGTTTCTCGCCCTTTGTTTCTCGCCCTCTGTGTCAGCCCCTCTGATTCGCCCCTGCTGTTTCTCGCCCTCTGTTTCAGCCCCTCTGTTTCAGCCCCTCTGTTTCAGCCCCTCTGTTTCAGCCCCTCTGTTTCTCGCCCTCTGTTTCTCGCCCTCTGTTTCAGCCCCTCTGTTTGAGCCCCGCTGTTTCTCGCCCTCTCTTTCTCGCCCACTGTTTCTCGCCCTCTGTTTCTCGCCCTCTGTTAGGGCCCCTCTGTTTCAGCCCCTCTGTTTCAGCCCCTCTGTTTCTCGCCCTCTGTTTCTCGCCCTCTGTTTCAGCCCCTCTGTTTCTCGCCATCTGTTTCAGCCCCTCTCTTTCAGCCCCTGTGTTTCAGCCCCTCTGTTTCAGCCCCTCTGTTTCAGCACCTCTGTTTCAGCCCCTCTGTTTCTCGCCCTCTGTTTCTCGCCCTATGTTTCTCGCCCTCTGTTTCTCGCCCTCTGTTTCAGCCCCTCTGTTTCTCGCCCTTTGTTTCTCGCCCTCTGTGTCAGCCCCTCTGATTCGCCCCTGCTGTTTCTCGCCCTCTGTTTCAGCCCCTCTGTTTCAGCCCGTCTGTTTCACCCCCTCTGTTACAGCACCTCTGTTTCAGCCCCTCTGTTTCTCGCTCTCTGTTTCAGCCCCTCTGTTTCTCGCCCTCTGTTTCAGCCCCTCTGTTTCAGCCCCTCTGTTTCAGCCCCTCTGTTTCAGCCCCTCTGATTCAGCCACTCTATTTCCGCCCCTCTTTTTCTCGCCCTCTGTTTCAGCCCCTCTGTTTCTCGCTCTCTGTTTCAGCCCCTCTGTTTCTCGCACTCTGTTTCAGTCCCTCTGTTTCAGCCCCTGTGTTTCAGCCCCTCTGTTTCAGCCCCTCTGTTTCTCACCCTCTGTTTCTCGCACTCTGTTTCAGACCCTCTGTTTCTCGCCCTCTGTTTCTCGCCCTCTGTTTCAGCCCCTCTGTTTCTCGCCCTCTGTTTCAGCCCCTCTGTTTCAGCCCCTCTGTTTCAGCCAGTCTGTTTCTCGCCCTCTGTTTCTCGCCGTCTGTTTCTCGCCCTCTGTTTCAGCCCCTCTGTTTCAGCCCCTCTGTTTCAGCCAGTCTATTTCTCACCCTCTGTTTCTCGTCGTCTGTTTCTCGCCCTCTGTTTCAGCCCCTCTGTTTCAGCCCCTCTGTTTCTCGCCCTCTGTTTCAGCCCCTCTGTTTCAGCCCCTCTGTTTCTCGCCCTCTGTTTCAGCCCCTCTGTTCCTCGCCCTCTGTTTCAGCCCCTCTGTTTCAGCCCCTCTGTTTCAGCCCCTCTGTTTCATCCCCTCTGTTTCAGCCCCACTGTTTCTCGCCCTCTGTTTATCGCCCTCTGTTTCAGCCCCTCTGTTTCAGCCCCTCTGTTTCAGCCCCGCTGTTTCTCGCCCACTGTTTCAGCCCCTCAGTTTCAGCACCTCTGTTTCAGCCCCTCTGTTTCTCGCCCTCTGTTTATCGCCCTCTGTTTCAGCCCCTCTGTTTGAGCCCCGCTGTTTCTCGCCCTCTCTTTCTCGCCCTCTGTTTCTCGCCCTCTGTTTCTCGCCCTCTGTTAGGGCCCCTCTGTTTCAGCCCCTCTGTTTCAGCCCCTCTGTTTCAGCCCCTCTGTTTCAGCCCCTCTGTTTCAGCCAGTCTGTTTCTCGCCCTCTGTTTCTCGCCGTCTGTTTCTCGCCCTCTGTTTCAGCCCCTCTGTTTCAGCCCCTCTGTTTCAGCCCCTCTGTTTCAGCCTCTCTGATTCAGCCACTCTGTTTCAGCCCCTCTGTTTCAGCCAGTCTATTTCTCACTCTCTGTTTCTCGTCGTCTGTTTCTCGCCCTCTGTTTCAGCCCCTCTGTTTCAGCCCCTCTGTTTCTCGCCCTCTGTTTCAGCCCCTCTGTTTCAGCCCCTCTGTTTCTCGCCCTCTGTTTCAGCCCCTCTGTTCCTCGCCCTCTGTTTCAGCCCCTCTGTTTCAACCCCTCTGTTTCAGCCCCTCTGTTTCATCCCCTCTGTTTCAGCCCCACTGTTTCTCGCCCTCTGTTTATCGCCCTCTGTTTCAGCCCCTCTGTTTCAGCCCCTCTGTTTCAGCCTCGCTGTTTCTCGCCCACTGTTTCAGCCCCTCTGTTTCAGCACCTCTGTTTCAGCCCCTCTGTTTCAGCCCCTCTGTTTCAGCCCCTCTGTTTCTCGCCCTCTGTTTCTCGCCCTCTGTTTCTCGCCCTCTGTTTCTCGCCCTCTGTTTCAGCCCCTCTGTTTCAGCCCCTGTGTTTCAGCCCCTCTGTTTCAGCCCCTCTGTTTCTCACCCTTTGTTTCTCGCCCTCTGTTTCTCGCCCTCTGTTTCAAACCCTCTGTTTCTCGCCCTCTGTTTCAGCCCCTCTGTTTCTCGCCCTCTGTTTCAGCCCCTCTGTTTCAGCCCCTCTGTTTCAGCCCCTCTGTTTCAGCCAGTCTGTTTCTCGCCCTCTGTTTCTCGCCGTCTGTTTCTCGCCCTCTGTTTCAGCCCCTCTGTTTCAGCCCCTCTGTTTCAGCCCCTCTGTTTCAGCCTCTCTGATTCAGCCCCTCTGTTTCAGCCCCTCTGTTTCAGCCAGTCTATTTCTCACTCTCTGTTTCTCGTCGTCTGTTTCTCGCCCTCTGTTTCAGCCCCTCTGTTTCAGCCCCTCTGTTTCTCGCCCTCTGTTTCAGCCCCTCTGTTTCAGCCCCTCTGTTTCTCGCCCTCTGTTTCAGCCCCTCTGTTCCTCGCCCTCTGTTTCAGCCCCTCTGTTTCAGCCCCTCTGTTTCAGACCCTCTGTTTCATCCCCTCTGTTTCAGCCCCACTGTTTCTCGCCCTCTGTTTATCGCCCTCTGTTTCAGCCCCTCTGTTTCAGCCCCTCTGTTTCAGCCTCGCTGTTTCTCGCCCACTGTTTCAGCCCCTCTGTTTCAGCACCTCTGTTTCAGCCCCTCTGTTTCAGCCCCTCTGTTTCAGCCCCTCTGTTTCTCGCCCTCTGTTTCTCGCCCTCTGTTTCTCGCCCTCTGTTTCTCGCCCTCTGTTTCAGCCCCTCTGTTTCAGCCCCTCTGTTTCAGCCCCTCTGTTTCAGCCCCTCTGTTTCTCGCCCTCTGTTTCTCGCCCTCTGATTCTCGCCCTCTGTGTCAGCCCCTCTGTTTCAGCCCCTCTGTTTCAGCCCCTCTGTTTCTCGCCCTCTGTTTCTCGCCCTCTGCTTCTCGCCCTCTGTTTCCCGCCCTCTGTTTCTCGCCCTCTGTTTCAGCCCCTCTGATTCAGCCCCTCTGGTTCAGCCCCTCTGTTTCTCGCCCTCTGTTTCAGCCCCTCTGTTTCAGCCCCTCTGTTTCAGCCCCTCTGTTTCAGCCCCTCTGTTTCTCGCCCTCTGTTTCAGCCCCTCAGTTTCAGCCACTCTGTTTCAGCCCCTCTGTTTCAGCCCGTCTGTTTCAGCCCCTCTGTTTCAGGCACTCTGTTTCAGCCCCTCTGTTTCTCGCCCTCTCTTTCTCGCCCTCTGTTTCTCGCCCTCTGTTTCAGCCCCTCTGTTTCAGCCCCTCGGTTTCAGCCCCTCTTTTTCAGCCCCTCTGTTTCTCGCCCTCTGTTTCAGCTCCTCTGTTTCAGCCGCTCTCTTTCAGCCCCTCTGTTTCAGCCCCTCTGTTTCAGCCCCTCTGTTTCTCGCCCTCTGTTTCTCGCCCTCAGTGTCAGCCCCTCTGTTTCAGCTCCTCTGTTTCAGCCCCTCTGTTTCAGCCCGTCTGTTTCAGCCCCTCTGTTTCAGCCCCTCTGTTTCAGCCACTCTGTTTCAGCCCCTCTGTTTCAGCCCGTCTGTTTCAGCCCCTCTGTTTCAGGCACTCTGTTTCAGCCCCTCTGTTTCTCGCCCTCTCTTTCTCGCCCTCTGTTTCTCGCCCTCTGTTTCAGCCCCTCTGTTTCAGCCCCTCGGTTTCAGCCCCTCTGTTTCAGCCCCTCTGTTTCTCGCCCTCTGTTTCAGCCCCTCTGTTTCAGCCCCTCTCTTTCTCGCCCTCTGTTTCTCGCCCTCTGTTTCAGCCCCTCTGTTTCAGCCCCTCGGTTTCAGCCCCTCTGTTTCAGCCCCTCTGTTTCTCGCCCTCTGTTTCAGCCCCTCTGTTTCAGCCCCTCTCTTTCAGCCCCTCTGTTTCAGCCCCTCTGTTTCAGCCCCTCTGTTTCTCGCCCTCTGTTTCTCGCCCTCTGTGTCAGCCCCTCTGTTTCAGCCCCTCTGTTTCAGCCCCTCTGTTTCTCGCCCTCTGTTTCTCGCCCTCTGTTTCTCTCCCTCTGTTTCTCGCCCTCTGTTTCAGCCCTTCTGTTTCACCCCCTCTGTTTCAGCCCCTCAGTTTCAGCCCCTCTGCTTCTCGCCCTCTGTTTCAGCCCCTCTGTTTCAGCCCCTCTGTTTCAGCCCCTCTGTTTCAGCCCCTCTGTTTCTCGCCCTCTGTTTCTCACCCTCTGTGTCAGCCCCTCTGTTTCAGCCACTCTGTTTCAGCCCCTCTGTTTCAGCCCATCTGTTTCAGCCCCTCTGTTTCAGCCACTCTGTTTCAGCCCCTCTGTTTCTCGCCCTCTGTTTCTCGCCCTCTGTTTCAGCCCCTCTGTTTCAGCCCCTCTGTTTCAGCCCCTCTGTTTCAGCCCCTCTGTTTCAGCCAGTCTGTTTCTCGCCCTCTGTTTCTCGCCGTCTGTTTCTCGCCCTCTGTTTCAGCCCCTCTGTTTCAGCCCCTCTGTTTCAGCCCCTCTGTTTCAGCCTCTCTGATTCAGCCCCTCTGTTTCAGCCCCTCTGTTTCAGCCAGTCTATTTCTCACTCTCTGTTTCTCGTCGTCTGTTTCTCGCCCTCTGTTTCAGCCCCTCTGTTTCAGCCCCTCTGTTTCTCGCCCTCTGTTTCAGCCCCTCTGTTTCAGCCCCTCTGTTTCTCGCCCTCTGTTTCAGCCCCTCTGTTCCTCGCCCTCTGTTTCAGCCCCTCTGTTTCAGCCCCTCTGTTTCAGCCCCTCTGTTTCATCCCCTCTGTTTCAGCCCCACTGTTTCTCGCCCTCTGTTTATCGCCCTCTGTTTCAGCCCCTCTGTTTCAGCCCCTCTGTTTCAGCCTCGCTGTTTCTCGGCCATTGTTTCAGCCCCTCTGTTTCAGCACCTCTGTTTCAGCCCCTCTGTTTCTCGCCCTCTGTTTCTCGCCCTCTGTTTCTCGCCCTCTGTTTCTCGCCCTCTGTTTCAGCCCCTCTGTTTCAGCCCCTCTGTTTCAGCCCCTCTGTTTCAGCCCCTCTGTTTCAGCCGCTCTGTTTCAGACCCTCTGTTTCAGCCCCTCTGTTTCTCGCCCTCTGTTTCTCGCCCTCTGTTTCAGCCCCTCTGTTTGAGCCCCGCTGTTTCTCGCCCTCTCTTTCTCGCCCACTGTTTCTCGCCCTCTGTTTCTCGCCCTCTGTTAGGGCCCCTCTGTTTCAGCCCCTCTGTTTCAGCCCCTCTGTTTCTCGCCCTCTGTTTCTCGCCCTCTGTTTCAGCCCCTCTGTTTCTCGCCATCTGTATCAGCCCCTCTCTTTCAGCCCCTCTGTTTCAGCCCCTCTGTTTCAGCCCCTCTGTTTCAGCACCTCTGTTTCAGCCCCTCTGTTTCTCGCCCTCTGTTTCTCGCCCTCTGTTTCTCGCCCTCTGTTTCTCGCCCTCTGTTTCAGCCCCTCTGTTTCTCGCCCTTTGTTTCTCGCCCTCTGTGTCAGCCCCTCTGATTCGCCCCTGCTGTTTCTCGCCCTCTGTTTCAGCCCCTCTGTTTCAGCCCCTCTGTTTCAGCCCCTCTGTTTCAGCCCCTCTGTTTCAGCCGCTCTGTTTCAGACCCTCTGTTTCAGCCCCTCTGTTTCTCGCCCTCTGTTTCTCGGCCTCTGTTTCAGCCCCTCTGTTTGAGCCCCGCTGTTTCTCGCCCTCTCTTTCTCGCCCACTGTTTCTCGCCCTCTGTTTCTCGCCCTCTGTTAGGGCCCCTCTGTTTCAGCCCCTCTGTTTCAGCCCCTCTGTTTCTCGCCCTCTGTTTCTCGCCCTCTGTTTCAGCCCCTCTGTTTCTCGCCATCTGTTTCAGCCCCTCTCTTTCAGCCCCTGTGTTTCAGCCCCTCTGTTTCAGCCCCTCTGTTTCAGCACCTCTGTTTCAGCCCCTCTGTTTCTCGCCCTCTGTTTCTCGCCCTATGTTTCTCGCCCTCTGTTTCTCGCCCTCTGTTTCAGCCCCTCTGTTTCTCGCCCTTTGTTTCTCGCCCTCTGTGTCAGCCCCTCTGATTCGCCCCTGCTGTTTCTCGCCCTCTGTTTCAGCCCCTCTGTTTCAGCCCGTCTGTTTCACCCCCTCTGTTACAGCACCTCTGTTTCAGCCCCTCTGTTTCTCGCTCTCTGTTTCAGCCCCTCTGTTTCTCGCCCTCTGTTTCAGCCCCTCTGTTTCAGCCCCTCTGTTTCAGCCCCTCTGTTTCAGCCCCTCTGATTCAGCCACTCTATTTCCGCCCCTCTTTTTCTCGCCCTCTGTTTCAGCCCCTCTGTTTCTCGCTCTCTGTTTCAGCCCCTCTGTTTCTCGCACTCTGTTTCAGTCCCTCTGTTTCAGCCCCTCTGTTTCAGCCCCTCTGTTTCAGCCCCTCTGTTTCAGCCCCTCTGTTTCTCGCCCTCTGTTTCTCGCCCTCTGTTTCTCGCCCTCTGTTTCAGCCCCTCTGTTTCAGCCCCTCTGTTTCAGCCCCTCTGTTTCAGCCCCTCTGTTTCAGCCCCTCTGTTTCTCGCCCTCTGTTTCTCGCCCTCTGTTTCTCGCCCTCCTTGTCAGCCCCTCTGTTTCAGCCCCTCTGTTTCAGCCCCTCTGTTTCTCGCCCTCTGTTTCTCGCCCTCAGCTTCTCGCCCTCTGTTTCCCGCCCTCTGTTTCTCGCCCTCTGTTTCAGCCCCGCTGATTCAGCCCCTCTGGTTCAGCCCCTCTGTTTCTCGCCCTCTGTTTCAGCCCCTCTGTTTCAGCCCCTCTGTTTCAGCCCCTCTGTTTCAGCCCCTCTGTTTCTCGCCCTCTGTTTCTCGCCCTCTGCTTCTCGCCCTCTGTTTCCCGCCCTCTGTTTCTCGCCCTCTGTTTCAGCCCCTCTGATTCAGCCCCTCTGGTTCAGCCCCTCTGCTTCTCGCCCTCTGTTTCAGCCCCTCTGTTTCAGCCCCTCTGTTTCAGCCCCTCTGTTTCAGCCCCTCTGTTTCTCGCCCTCTGTTTCAGCCCCTCTGTTTCAGCCCCTCTGTTTCAGCCCCTCTGTTTCAGCCCCTCTGTTTCTCGCCGTCTGTTTCTCGCCCTCTGTTTCTCGCCCTCTGTTTCAGCCCCTCTGTTTCAGCCCCTCTGTTTCAGCCCCTCTGTTTCAGCCCCTCTGTTTCTCGCCCTCTGTTTCTCGCCCTCTGTTTCTCGCCCTCCTTGTCAGCCCCTCTGTTTCAGCCCCTCTGTTTCAGCCCCTCTGTTTCTCGCCCTCTGTTTCTCGCCCTCTGCTTCTCGCCCTCTGTTTCCCGCCCTCTGTTTCTCGCCCTCTGTTTCAGCCCCGCTGATTCAGCCCCTCTGGTTCAGCCCCTCTGTTTCTCGCCCTCTGTTTCAGCCCCTCTGTTTCAGCCCCTCTGTTTCAGCCCCTCTGTTTCAGCCCCTCTGTTTCTCGCCCTCTGTTTCAGCCCCTCAGTTTCAGCCACTCTGTTTCAGCCCCTCTGTTTCAGCCCGTCTGTTTCAGCCCCTCTGTTTCAGGCACTCTGTTTCAGCCCCTCTGTTTCTCGCCCTCTCTTTCTCGCCCTCTGTTTCTCGCCCTCTGTTTCAGCCCCTCTGTTTCAGCCCCTCGGTTTCAGCCCCTCTTTTTCAGCCCCTCTGTTTCTCGCCCTCTGTTTCAGCCCCTCTGTTTCAGCCCCTCTCTTTCAGCCCCTCTGTTTCAGCCCCTCTGTTTCAGCCCCTCTGTTTCTCGCCCTCTGTTTCTCGCCCTCTGTGTCAGCCCCTCTGTTTCAGCTCCTCTGTTTCAGCCCCTCTGTTTCAGCCCGTCTGTTTCAGCCCCTCTGTTTCAGCCCCTCTGTTTCAGCCACTCTGTTTCAGCCCCTCTGTTTCAGCCCGTCTGTTTCAGCCCCTCTGTTTCAGGCACTCTGTTTCAGCCCCTCTGTTTCTCGCCCTCTCTTTCTCGCCCTCTGTTTCTCGCCCTCTGTTTCAGCCCCTCTGTTTCAGCCCCTCGGTTTCAGCCCCTCTGTTTCAGGCCCCTCTGTTTCTCGCCCTCTGTTTCAGCCCCTCTGTTTCAGCCCCTCTCTTTCAGCCCCACTGTTTCAGCCCCTCTGTTTCAGCCCCTCTGTTTCTCGCCCTCTGTTTCTCGCCCTCTGTGTCAGCCCCTCTGTTTCAGCCCCTCTGTTTCAGCCCCTCTGTTTCTCGCCCTCTGTTTCTCGCCCTCTGTTTCTCGCCCTCTGTTTCAGCCCCTCTGTTTCTCGCCCTCTGTTTCTCACCCTCTGTGTCAGCCCCTCTGTTTCAGCCACTCTGTTTCAGCCCCTCTGTTTCAGCCCATCTGTTTCAGCCCCTCAGTTTCAGCCCCTCTGCTTCTCGCCCTCTGTTTCAGCCCCTCTGTTTCAGCCCCTCTGTTTCAGCCCCTCTGTTTCAGCCCCTCTGTTTCTCGCCCTCTGTTTCTCACCCTCTGTGTCAGCCCCTCTGTTTCAGCCACTCTGTTTCAGCCCCTCTGTTTCAGCCCATCTGTTTCAGCCCCTCTGTTTCAGCCACTCTGTTTCAGCCCCTCTGTTTCTCGCCCTCTGTTTCTCGCCCTCTGTTTCAGACCCTCTGTTTCAGCCCCTCCGTTTCAGCCCCTCTGTTTCAGCCCCTCTGTTTCAGCCCCTCTGTTTCTCGCCCTCTGTTTCAGCGCCTCTGTTTCAGCCCCTCTGTTTCAGTCCCTCTGTTTCAGCACCTCAGTTTCAGCCCCTCAGTTTCTCGCCATCTGTTACTCGCCAGCTGTTTCTCGCCCTCTGTTTCTCGCTCTCAGTTTCTCGCCCTTTGTTTCAGCCCCTCTGTTTGTCGCCCTCTGTTTCTCGCCCTCTGTTTCTCGCCCTCTGTTTCAGCCCCTCTGTTTCAACCGCTCTGTTTCTCGCCCTCTGTTTCAGCCCCTCTGTTTCAGCCCCTCTGTTTCAGCCCCTCTGTTTCAGCCCTTGTGTTTCAGCCCCTCTGTTTCAGCCCCTCTGTTTCTCGCACTCTGTTTCAGCCCCTCTGTTTCTCGCTCTCTTTTTCAGCCCCTCTGTTTCTCGCCCTCTGTTTCAGCCCCTCTGTTACAGCCCCTCTGTTTCAGCCCCTCTGATTCAGCCACTCTATTTCCGCCCCTCTTTTTCTCGCCCTCTGTTTCAGCCCCTCTGTTTCTCGCTCTCTGTTTCAGCCCCTCTGTTTCTCGCACTCTGTTTCAGCCCCTCTGTTTCAGCCCCTGTGTTTCAGCCCCTCTGTTTCAGCCCCTCTGTTTCTCACCCTTTGTTTCTCGCCCTCTGTTTCTCGCCCTCTGTTTCAAACCCTCTGTTTCTCGCCCTCTGTTTCAGCCCCTCTGTTTCTCGCCCTCTGTTTCAGCCCCTCTGTTTCAGCCCCTCTGTTTCAGCCCCTCTGTTTCAACCCCTCTGTTTCAGCCAGTCTGTTTCTCGCCCTCTGTTTCTCGCCGTCTGTTTCTCGCCCTCTGTTTCAGCCCCTCTGTTTCAGCCCCTCTGTTTCAGCCCCTCTGTTTCAGCCTCTCTGATTCAGCCCCTCTGTTTCAGCCCCTCTGTTTCAGCCAGTCTATTTCTCACTCTCTGTTTCTCGTCGTCTGTTTCTCGCCCTCTGTTTCAGCCCCTCTGTTTCAGCCCCTCTGTTTCTCGCCCTCTGTTTCAGCCCCTCTGTTTCAGCCCCTCTGTTTCTCGCCCTCTGTTTCAGCCCCTCTGTTCCTCGCCCTCTGTTTCAGCCCCTCTGTTTCAACCCCTCTGTTTCAGCCCCTCTGTTTCATCCCCTCTGTTTCAGCCCCACTGTTTCTCGCCCTCTGTTTATCGCCCTCTGTTTCAGCCCCTCTGTTTCAGCCCCTCTGTTTCAGCCTCGCTGTTTCTCGCCCACTGTTTCAGCCCCTCTGTTTCAGCACCTCTGTTTCAGCCCCTCTGTTTCAGCCCCTCTGTTTCAGCCCCTCTGTTTCTCGCCCTCTGTTTCTCGCCCTCTGTTTCTCGCCCTCTGTTTCTCGCCCTCTGTTTCAGCCCCTCTGTTTCAGCCCCTGTGTTTCAGCCCCTCTGTTTCAGCCCCTCTGTTTCTCACCCTTTGTTTCTCGCCCTCTGTTTCTCGCCCTCTGTTTCAAACCCTCTGTTTCTCGCCCTCTGTTTCAGCCCCTCTGTTTCTCGCCCTCTGTTTCAGCCCCTCTGTTTCAGCCCCTCTGTTTCAGCCCCTCTGTTTCAGCCAGTCTGTTTCTCGCCCTCTGTTTCTCGCCGTCTGTTTCTCGCCCTCTGTTTCAGCCCCTCTGTTTCAGCCCCTCTGTTTCAGCCCCTCTGTTTCAGCCTCTCTGATTCAGCCCCTCTGTTTCAGCCCCTCTGTTTCAGCCAGTCTATTTCTCACTCTCTGTTTCTCGTCGTCTGTTTCTCGCCCTCTGTTTCAGCCCCTCTGTTTCAGCCCCTCTGTTTCTCGCCCTCTGTTTCAGCCCCTCTGTTTCAGCCCCTCTGTTTCTCGCCCTCTGTTTCAGCCCCTCTGTTCCTCGCCCTCTGTTTCAGCCCCTCTGTTTCAGACCCTCTGTTTCAGACCCTCTGTTTCATCCCCTCTGTTTCAGCCCCACTGTTTCTCGCCCTCTGTTTATCGCCCTCTGTTTCAGCCCCTCTGTTTCAGCCCCTCTGTTTCAGCCTCGCTGTTTCTCGCCCACTGTTTCAGCCCCTCTGTTTCAGCACCTCTGTTTCAGCCCCTCTGTTTCAGCCCCTCTGTTTCAGCCCCTCTGTTTCTCGCCCTCTGTTTCTCGCCCTCTGTTTCTCGCCCTCTGTTTCTCGCCCTCTGTTTCAGCCCCTCTGTTTCAGCCCCTCTGTTTCAGCCCCTCTGTTTCAGCCCCTCTGTTTCTCGCCCTCTGTTTCTCGCCCTCTGTTTCTCGCCCTCTGTGTCAGCCCCTCTGTTTCAGCCCCTCTGTTTCAGCCCCTCTGTTTCTCGCCCTCTGTTTCTCGCCCTCTGCTTCTCGCCCTCTGTTTCCCGCCCTCTGTTTCTCGCCCTCTGTTTCAGCCCCTCTGATTCAGCCCCTCTGGTTCAGCCCCTCTGTTTCTCGCCCTCTGTTTCAGCCCCTCTGTTTCAGCCCCTCTGTTTCAGCCCCTCTGTTTCAGCCCCTCTGTTTCTCGCCCTCTGTTTCAGCCCCTCAGTTTCAGCCACTCTGTTTCAGCCCCTCTGTTTCAGCCCGTCTGTTTCAGCCCCTCTGTTTCAGGCACTCTGTTTCAGCCCCTCTGTTTCTCGCCCTCTCTTTCTCGCCCTCTGTTTCTCGCCCTCTGTTTCAGCCCCTCTGTTTCAGCCCCTCGGTTTCAGCCCCTCTTTTTCAGCCCCTCTGTTTCTCGCCCTCTGTTTCAGCCCCTCTGTTTCAGCCGCTCTCTTTCAGCCCCTCTGTTTCAGCCCCTCTGTTTCTCTCCCTCTGTTTCTCGCCCTCTGTTTCTCGCCCTCAGTGTCAGCCCCTCTGTTTCAGCTCCTCTGTTTCAGCCCCTCTGTTTCAGCCCGTCTGTTTCAGCCCCTCTGTTTCAGCCCCTCTGTTTCAGCCACTCTGTTTCAGCCCCTCTGTTTCAGCCCGTCTGTTTCAGCCCCTCTGTTTCAGGCACTCTGTTTCAGCCCCTCTGTTTCTCGCCCTCTCTTTCTCGCCATCTGTTTCTCGCCCTCTGTTTCAGCCCCTCTGTTTCAGCCCCTCGGTTTCAGCCCCTCTGTTTCAGCCCCTCTGTTTCTCGCCCTCTGTTTCAGCCCCTCTGTTTCAGCCCCTCTCTTTCTCGCCCTCTGTTTCTCGCCCTCTGTTTCAGCCCCTCTGTTTCAGCCCCTCGGTTTCAGCCCCTCTGTTTCAGCCCCTCTGTTTCTCGCCCTCTGTTTCAGCCCCTCTGTTTCAGCCCCTCTGTTTCAGCCCCTCTGTTTCAGCCCCTCTGTTTCAGCCCCTCTGTTTCTCGCCCTCTGTTTCTCGCCCTCTGTGTCAGCCCCTCTGTTTCAGCCCCTCTGTTTCAGCCCCTCTGTTTCTCGCCCTCTGTTTCTCGCCCTCTGTTTCTCTCCCTCTGTTTCTCGCCCTCTGTTTCAGCCCTTCTGTTTCACCCCCTCTGTTTCAGCCCCTCAGTTTCAGCCCCTCTGCTTCTCGCCCTCTGTTTCAGCCCCTCTGTTTCAGCCCCTCTGTTTCAGCCCCTCTGTTTCAGCCCCTCTGTTTCTCGCCCTCTGTTTCTCACCCTCTGTGTCAGCCCCTCTGTTTCAGCCACTCTGTTTCAGCCCCTCTGTTTCAGCCCATCTGTTTCAGCCCCTCTGTTTCAGCCACTCTGTTTCAGCCCCTCTGTTTCTCGCCCTCTGTTTCTCGCCCTCTGTTTCAGCCCCTCTGTTTCAGCCCCTCTGTTTCAGCCCCTCTGTTTCAGCCCCTCTGTTTCAGCCAGTCTGTTTCTCGCCCTCTGTTTCTCGCCGTCTGTTTCTCGCCCTCTGTTTCAGCCCCTCTGTTTCAGCCCCTCTGTTTCAGCCCCTCTGTTTCAGCCTCTCTGATTCAGCCCCTCTGTTTCAGCCCCTCTGTTTCAGCCAGTCTATTTCTCACTCTCTGTTTCTCGTCGTCTGTTTCTCGCCCTCTGTTTCAGCCCCTCTGTTTCAGCCCCTCTGTTTCTCGCCCTCTGTTTCAGCCCCTCTGTTTCAGCCCCTCTGTTTCTCGCCCTCTGTTTCAGCCCCTCTGTTCCTCGCCCTCTGTTTCAGCCCCTCTGTTTCAGCCCCTCTGTTTCAGCCCCTCTGTTTCATCCCCTCTGTTTCAGCCCCACTGTTTCTCGCCCTCTGTTTATCGCCCTCTGTTTCAGCCCCTCTGTTTCAGCCCCTCTGTTTCAGCCTCGCTGTTTCTCGCCCATTGTTTCAGCCCCTCTGTTTCAGCACCTCTGTTTCAGCCCCTCTGTTTCTCGCCCTCTGTTTCTCGCCCTCTGTTTCTCGCCCTCTGTTTCTCGCCCTCTGTTTCAGCCCCTCTGTTTCAGCCCCTCTGTTTCAGCCCCTCTGTTTCAGCCCCTCTGTTTCAGCCGCTCTGTTTCAGACCCTCTGTTTCAGCCCCTCTGTTTCTCGCCCTCTGTTTCTCGCCCTCTGTTTCAGCCCCTCTGTTTGAGCCCCGCTGTTTCTCGCCCTCTCTTTCTCGCCCACTGTTTCTCGCCCTCTGTTTCTCGCCCTCTGTTAGGGCCCCTCTGTTTCAGCCCCTCTGTTTCAGCCCCTCTGTTTCTCGCCCTCTGTTTCTCGCCCTCTGTTTCAGCCCCTCTGTTTCTCGCCATCTGTATCAGCCCCTCTCTTTCAGCCCCTCTGTTTCAGCCCCTCTGTTTCAGCCCCTCTGTTTCAGCACCTCTGTTTCAGCCCCTCTGTTTCTCGCCCTCTGTTTCTCGCCCTCTGTTTCTCGCCCTCTGTTTCTCGCCCTCTGTTTCAGCCCCTCTGTTTCTCGCCCTTTGTTTCTCGCCCTCTGTGTCAGCCCCTCTGATTCGCCCCTGCTGTTTCTCGCCCTCTGTTTCAGCCCCTCTGTTTCAGCCCCTCTGTTTCAGCCCCTCTGTTTCAGCCCCTCTGTTTCTCGCCCTCTGTTTCTCGCCCTCTGTTTCAGCCCCTCTGTTTGAGCCCCGCTGTTTCTCGCCCTCTCTTTCTCGCCCACTGTTTCTCGCCCTCTGTTTCTCGCCCTCTGTTAGGGCCCCTCTGTTTCAGCCCCTCTGTTTCAGCCCCTCTGTTTCTCGCCCTCTGTTTCTCGCCCTCTGTTTCAGCCCCTCTGTTTCTCGCCATCTGTTTCAGCCCCTCTCTTTCAGCCCCTGTGTTTCAGCCCCTCTGTTTCAGCCCCTCTGTTTCAGCACCTCTGTTTCAGCCCCTCTGTTTCTCGCCCTCTGTTTCTCGCCCTATGTTTCTCGCCCTCTGTTTCTCGCCCTCTGTTTCAGCCCCTCTGTTTCTCGCCCTTTGTTTCTCGCCCTCTGTGTCAGCCCCTCTGATTCGCCCCTGCTGTTTCTCGCCCTCTGTTTCAGCCCCTCTGTTTCAGCCCGTCTGTTTCACCCCCTCTGTTACAGCACCTCTGTTTCAGCCCCTCTGTTTCTCGCTCTCTGTTTCAGCCCCTCTGTTTCTCGCCCTCTGTTTCAGCCCCTCTGTTTCAGCCCCTCTGTTTCAGCCCCTCTGTTTCAGCCCCTCTGATTCAGCCACTCTATTTCCGCCCCTCTTTTTCTCGCCCTCTGTTTCAGCCCCTCTGTTTCTCGCTCTCTGTTTCAGCCCCTCTGTTTCTCGCACTCTGTTTCAGTCCCTCTGTTTCAGCCCCTGTGTTTCAGCCCCTCTGTTTCAGCCCCTCTGTTTCTCACCCTCTGTTTCTCGCACTCTGTTTCAGACCCTCTGTTTCTCGCCCTCTGTTTCTCGCCCTCTGTTTCAGCCCCTCTGTTTCTCGCCCTCTGTTTCAGCCCCTCTGTTTCAGCCCCTCTGTTTCAGCCAGTCTGTTTCTCGCCCTCTGTTTCTCGCCGTCTGTTTCTCGCCCTCTGTTTCAGCCCCTCTGTTTCAGCCCCTCTGTTTCAGCCAGTCTATTTCTCACCCTCTGTTTCTCGTCGTCTGTTTCTCGCCCTCTGTTTCAGCCCCTCTGTTTCAGCCCCTCTGTTTCTCGCCCTCTGTTTCAGCCCCTCTGTTTCAGCCCCTCTGTTTCTCGCCCTCTGTTTCAGCCCCTCTGTTCCTCGCCCTCTGTTTCAGCCCCTCTGTTTCAGCCCCTCTGTTTCAGCCCCTCTGTTTCATCCCCTCTGTTTCAGCCCCACTGTTTCTCGCCCTCTGTTTATCGCCCTCTGTTTCAGCCCCTCTGTTTCAGCCCCTCTGTTTCAGCCCCGCTGTTTCTCGCCCACTGTTTCAGCCCCTCAGTTTCAGCACCTCTGTTTCAGCCCCTCTGTTTCTCGCCCTCTGTTTATCGCCCTCTGTTTCAGCCCCTCTGTTTGAGCCCCGCTGTTTCTCGCCCTCTCTTTCTCGCCCTCTGTTTCTCGCCCTCTGTTTCTCGCCCTCTGTTAGGGCCCCTCTGTTTCAGCCCCTCTGTTTCAGCCCCTCTGTTTCAGCCCCTCTGTTTCAGCCCCTCTGTTTCAGCCAGTCTGTTTCTCGCCCTCTGTTTCTCGCCGTCTGTTTCTCGCCCTCTGTTTCAGCCCCTCTGTTTCAGCCCCTCTGTTTCAGCCCCTCTGTTTCAGCCTCTCTGATTCAGCCACTCTGTTTCAGCCCCTCTGTTTCAGCCAGTCTATTTCTCACTCTCTGTTTCTCGTCGTCTGTTTCTCGCCCTCTGTTTCAGCCCCTCTGTTTCAGCCCCTCTGTTTCTCGCCCTCTGTTTCAGCCCCTCTGTTTCAGCCCCTCTGTTTCTCGCCCTCTGTTTCAGCCCCTCTGTTCCTCGCCCTCTGTTTCAGCCCCTCTGTTTCAACCCCTCTGTTTCAGCCCCTCTGTTTCATCCCCTCTGTTTCAGCCCCACTGTTTCTCGCCCTCTGTTTATCGCCCTCTGTTTCAGCCCCTCTGTTTCAGCCCCTCTGTTTCAGCCTCGCTGTTTCTCGCCCACTGTTTCAGCCCCTCTGTTTCAGCACCTCTGTTTCAGCCCCTCTGTTTCAGCCCCTCTGTTTCAGCCCCTCTGTTTCTCGCCCTCTGTTTCTCGCCCTCTGTTTCTCGCCCTCTGTTTCTCGCCCTCTGTTTCAGCCCCTCTGTTTCAGCCCCTGTGTTTCAGCCCCTCTGTTTCAGCCCCTCTGTTTCTCACCCTTTGTTTCTCGCCCTCTGTTTCTCGCCCTCTGTTTCAAACCCTCTGTTTCTCGCCCTCTGTTTCAGCCCCTCTGTTTCTCGCCCTCTGTTTCAGCCCCTCTGTTTCAGCCCCTCTGTTTCAGCCCCTCTGTTTCAGCCAGTCTGTTTCTCGCCCTCTGTTTCTCGCCGTCTGTTTCTCGCCCTCTGTTTCAGCCCCTCTGTTTCAGCCCCTCTGTTTCAGCCCCTCTGTTTCAGCCTCTCTGATTCAGCCCCTCTGTTTCAGCCCCTCTGTTTCAGCCAGTCTATTTCTCACTCTCTGTTTCTCGTTCTCTGTTTCTCGCCCTCTGTTTCAGCCCCTCTGTTTCAGCCCCTCTGTTTCTCGCCCTCTGTTTCAGCCCCTCTGTTTCAGCCCCTCTGTTTCTCGCCCTCTGTTTCAGCCCCTCTGTTCCTCGCCCTCTGTTTCAGCCCCTCTGTTTCAGCCCCTCTGTTTCAGACCCTCTGTTTCATCCCCTCTGTTTCAGCCCCACTGTTTCTCGCCCTCTGTTTATCGCCCTCTGTTTCAGCCCCTCTGTTTCAGCCCCTCTGTTTCAGCCTCGCTGTTTCTCGCCCACTGTTTCAGCCCCTCTGTTTCAGCACCTCTGTTTCAGCCCCTCTGTTTCAGCCCCTCTGTTTCAGCCCCTCTGTTTCTCGCCCTCTGTTTCTCGCCCTCTGTTTCTCGCCCTCTGTTTCAGCCCCTCTGTTTCAGCCCCTCTGTTTCAGCCCCTCTGTTTCAGCCCCTCTGTTTCTCGCCCTCTGTTTCTCGCCCTCTGTTTCTCGCCCTCTGTGTCAGCCCCTCTGTTTCAGCCCCTCTGTTTCAGCCCCTCTGTTTCTCGCCCTCTGTTTCTCGCCCTCTGCTTCTCGCCCTCTGTTTCCCGCCCTCTGTTTCTCGCCCTCTGTTTCAGCCCCTCTGATTCAGCCCCTCTGGTTCAGCCCCTCTGTTTCTCGCCCTCTGTTTCAGCCCCTCTGTTTCAGCCCCTCTGTTTCAGCCCCTCTGTTTCAGCCCCTCTGTTTCTCGCCCTCTGTTTCAGCCCCTCAGTTTCAGCCACTCTGTTTCAGCCCCTCTGTTTCAGCCCGTCTGTTTCAGCCCCTCTGTTTCAGGCACTCTGTTTCAGCCCCTCTGTTTCTCGCCCTCTCTTTCTCGCCCTCTGTTTCTCGCCCTCTGTTTCAGCCCCTCTGTTTCAGCCCCTCGGTTTCAGCCCCTCTTTTTCAGCCCCTCTGTTTCTCGCCCTCTGTTTCAGCCCCTCTGTTTCAGCCGCTCTCTTTCAGCCCCTCTGTTTCAGCCCCTCTGTTTCAGCCCCTCTGTTTCTCGCCCTCTGTTTCTCGCCCTCAGTGTCAGCCCCTCTGTTTCAGCTCCTCTGTTTCAGCCCCTCTGTTTCAGCCCGTCTGTTTCAGCCCCTCTGTTTCAGCCCCTCTGTTTCAGCCACTCTGTTTCAGCCCCTCTGTTTCAGCCCGTCTGTTTCAGCCCCTCTGTTTCAGGCACTCTGTTTCAGCCCCTCTGTTTCTCGCCCTCTCTTTCTCGCCCTCTGTTTCTCGCCCTCTGTTTCAGCCCCTCTGTTTCAGCCCCTCGGTTTCAGCCCCTCTGTTTCAGCCCCTCTGTTTCTCGCCCTCTGTTTCAGCCCCTCTGTTTCAGCCCCTCTCTTTCTCGCCCTCTGTTTCTCGCCCTCTGTTTCAGCCCCTCTGTTTCAGCCCCTCGGTTTCAGCCCCTCTGTTTCAGCCCCTCTGTTTCTCGCCCTCTGTTTCAGCCCCTCTGTTTCAGCCCCTCTCTTTCAGCCCCTCTGTTTCAGCCCCTCTGTTTCAGCCCCTCTGTTTCTCGCCCTCTGTTTCTCGCCCTCTGTGTCAGCCCCTCTGTTTCAGCCCCTCTGTTTCAGCCCCTCTGTTTCTCGCCCTCTGTTTCTCGCCCTCTGTTTCTCTCCCTCTGTTTCTCGCCCTCTGTTTCAGCCCTTCTGTTTCACCCCCTCTGTTTCAGCCCCTCAGTTTCAGCCCCTCTGCTTCTCGCCCTCTGTTTCAGCCCCTCTGTTTCAGCCCCTCTGTTTCAGCCCCTCTGTTTCAGCCCCTCTGTTTCTCGCCCTCTGTTTCTCACCCTCTGTGTCAGCCCCTCTGTTTCAGCCACTCTGTTTCAGCCCCTCTGTTTCAGCCCATCTGTTTCAGCCCCTCTGTTTCAGCCACTCTGTTTCAGCCCCTCTGTTTCTCGCCCTCTGTTTCTCGCCCTCTGTTTCAGCCCCTCTGTTTCAGCCCCTCTGTTTCAGCCCCTCTGTTTCAGCCCCTCTGTTTCAGCCAGTCTGTTTCTCGCCCTCTGTTTCTCGCCGTCTGTTTCTCGCCCTCTGTTTCAGCCCCTCTGTTTCAGCCCCTCTGTTTCAGCCCCTCTGTTTCAGCCTCTCTGATTCAGCCCCTCTGTTTCAGCCCCTCTGTTTCAGCCAGTCTATTTCTCACTCTCTGTTTCTCGTCGTCTGTTTCTCGCCCTCTGTTTCAGCCCCTCTGTTTCAGCCCCTCTGTTTCTCGCCCTCTGTTTCAGCCCCTCTGTTTCAGCCCCTCTGTTTCTCGCCCTCTGTTTCAGCCCCTCTGTTCCTCGCCCTCTGTTTCAGCCCCTCTGTTTCAGCCCCTCTGTTTCAGCCCCTCTGTTTCATCCCCTCTGTTTCAGCCCCACTGTTTCTCGCCCTCTGTTTATCGCCCTCTGTTTCAGCCCCTCTGTTTCAGCCCCTCTGTTTCAGCCTCGCTGTTTCTCGGCCATTGTTTCAGCCCCTCTGTTTCAGCACCTCTGTTTCAGCCCCTCTGTTTCTCGCCCTCTGTTTCTCGCCCTCTGTTTCTCGCCCTCTGTTTCTCGCCCTCTGTTTCAGCCCCTCTGTTTCAGCCCCTCTGTTTCAGCCCCTCTGTTTCAGCCCCTCTGTTTCAGCCGCTCTGTTTCAGACCCTCTGTTTCAGCCCCTCTGTTTCTCGCCCTCTGTTTCTCGCCCTCTGTTTCAGCCCCTCTGTTTGAGCCCCGCTGTTTCTCGCCCTCTCTTTCTCGCCCACTGTTTCTCGCCCTCTGTTTCTCGCCCTCTGTTAGGGCCCCTCTGTTTCAGCCCCTCTGTTTCAGCCCCTCTGTTTCTCGCCCTCTGTTTCTCGCCCTCTGTTTCAGCCCCTCTGTTTCTCGCCATCTGTATCAGCCCCTCTCTTTCAGCCCCTCTGTTTCAGCCCCTCTGTTTCAGCCCCTCTGTTTCAGCACCTCTGTTTCAGCCCCTCTGTTTCTCGCCCTCTGTTTCTCGCCCTCTGTTTCTCGCCCTCTGTTTCTCGCCCTCTGTTTCAGCCCCTCTGTTTCTCGCCCTTTGTTTCTCGCCCTCTGTGTCAGCCCCTCTGATTCGCCCCTGCTGTTTCTCGCCCTCTGTTTCAGCCCCTCTGTTTCAGCCCCTCTGTTTCAGCCCCTCTGTTTCTCGCCCTTTGTTTCTCGCCCTCTGTGTCAGCCCCTCTGATTCGCCCCTGCTGTTTCTCGCCCTCTGTTTCAGCCCTTCTGTTTCACCCCCTCTGTTTCAGCCCCTCAGTTTCAGCCCCTCTGCTTCTCGCCCTCTGTTTCAGCCCCTCTGTTTCAGCCCCTCTGTTTCAGCCCCTCTGTTTCAGCCCCTCTGTTTCTCGCCCTCTGTTTCTCACCCTCTGTGTCAGCCCCTCTGTTTCAGCCACTCTGTTTCAGCCCCTCTGTTTCAGCCCATCTGTTTCAGCCCCTCTGTTTCAGCCACTCTGTTTCAGCCCCTCTGTTTCTCGCCCTCTGTTTCTCGCCCTCTGTTTCAGCCCCTCTGTTTCAGCCCCTCTGTTTCAGCCCCTCTGTTTCAGCCCCTCTGTTTCAGCCAGTCTGTTTCTCGCCCTCTGTTTCTCGCCGTCTGTTTCTCGCCCTCTGTTTCAGCCCCTCTGTTTCAGCCCCTCTGTTTCAGCCCCTCTGTTTCAGCCTCTCTGATTCAGCCCCTCTGTTTCAGCCCCTCTGTTTCAGCCAGTCTATTTCTCACTCTCTGTTTCTCGTCGTCTGTTTCTCGCCCTCTGTTTCAGCCCCTCTGTTTCAGCCCCTCTGTTTCTCGCCCTCTGTTTCAGCCCCTCTGTTTCAGCCCCTCTGTTTCTCGCCCTCTGTTTCAGCCCCTCTGTTCCTCGCCCTCTGTTTCAGCCCCTCTGTTTCAGCCCCTCTGTTTCAGCCCCTCTGTTTCATCCCCTCTGTTTCAGCCCCACTGTTTCTCGCCCTCTGTTTATCGCCCTCTGTTTCAGCCCCTCTGTTTCAGCCCCTCTGTTTCAGCCTCGCTGTTTCTCGGCCATTGTTTCAGCCCCTCTGTTTCAGCACCTCTGTTTCAGCCCCTCTGTTTCTCGCCCTCTGTTTCTCGCCCTCTGTTTCTCGCCCTCTGTTTCTCGCCCTCTGTTTCAGCCCCTCTGTTTCAGCCCCTCTGTTTCAGCCCCTCTGTTTCAGCCCCTCTGTTTCAGCCGCTCTGTTTCAGACCCTCTGTTTCAGCCCCTCTGTTTCTCGCCCTCTGTTTCTCGCCCTCTGTTTCAGCCCCTCTGTTTGAGCCCCGCTGTTTCTCGCCCTCTCTTTCTCGCCCACTGTTTCTCGCCCTCTGTTTCTCGCCCTCTGTTAGGGCCCCTCTGTTTCAGCCCCTCTGTTTCAGCCCCTCTGTTTCTCGCCCTCTGTTTCTCGCCCTCTGTTTCAGCCCCTCTGTTTCTCGCCATCTGTATCAGCCCCTCTCTTTCAGCCCCTCTGTTTCAGCCCCTCTGTTTCAGCCCCTCTGTTTCAGCACCTCTGTTTCAGCCCCTCTGTTTCTCGCCCTCTGTTTCTCGCCCTCTGTTTCTCGCCCTCTGTTTCTCGCCCTCTGTTTCAGCCCCTCTGTTTCTCGCCCTTTGTTTCTCGCCCTCTGTGTCAGCCCCTCTGATTCGCCCCTGCTGTTTCTCGCCCTCTGTTTCAGCCCCTCTGTTTCAGCCCCTCTGTTTCAGCCCCTCTGTTTCAGCCCCTCTGTTTCAGCCGCTCTGTTTCAGACCCTCTGTTTCAGCCCCTCTGTTTCTCGCCCTCTGTTTCTCGGCCTCTGTTTCAGCCCCTCTGTTTGAGCCCCGCTGTTTCTCGCCCTCTCTTTCTCGCCCACTGTTTCTCGCCCTCTGTTTCTCGCCCTCTGTTAGGGCCCCTCTGTTTCAGCCCCTCTGTTTCAGCCCCTCTGTTTCTCGCCCTCTGTTTCTCGCCCTCTGTTTCAGCCCCTCTGTTTCTCGCCATCTGTTTCAGCCCCTCTCTTTCAGCCCCTGTGTTTCAGCCCCTCTGTTTCAGCCCCTCTGTTTCAGCACCTCTGTTTCAGCCCCTCTGTTTCTCGCCCTCTGTTTCTCGCCCTATGTTTCTCGCCCTCTGTTTCTCGCCCTCTGTTTCAGCCCCTCTGTTTCTCGCCCTTTGTTTCTCGCCCTCTGTGTCAGCCCCTCTGATTCGCCCCTGCTGTTTCTCGCCCTCTGTTTCAGCCCCTCTGTTTCAGCCCGTCTGTTTCACCCCCTCTGTTACAGCACCTCTGTTTCAGCCCCTCTGTTTCTCGCTCTCTGTTTCAGCCCCTCTGTTTCTCGCCCTCTGTTTCAGCCCCTCTGTTTCAGCCCCTCTGTTTCAGCCCCTCTGTTTCAGCCCCTCTGATTCAGCCACTCTATTTCCGCCCCTCTTTTTCTCGCCCTCTGTTTCAGCCCCTCTGTTTCTCGCTCTCTGTTTCAGCCCCTCTGTTTCTCGCACTCTGTTTCAGTCCCTCTGTTTCAGCCCCTGTGTTTCAGCCCCTCTGTTTCAGCCCCTCTGTTTCTCACCCTCTGTTTCTCGCACTCTGTTTCAGACCCTCTGTTTCTCGCCCTCTGTTTCTCGCCCTCTGTTTCAGCCCCTCTGTTTCTCGCCCTCTGTTTCAGCCCCTCTGTTTCAGCCCCTCTGTTTCAGCCAGTCTGTTTCTCGCCCTCTGTTTCTCGCCGTCTGTTTCTCGCCCTCTGTTTCAGCCCCTCTGTTTCAGCCCCTCTGTTTCAGCCAGTCTATTTCTCACCCTCTGTTTCTCGTCGTCTGTTTCTCGCCCTCTGTTTCAGCCCCTCTGTTTCAGCCCCTCTGTTTCTCGCCCTCTGTTTCAGCCCCTCTGTTTCAGCCCCTCTGTTTCTCGCCCTCTGTTTCAGCCCCTCTGTTCCTCGCCCTCTGTTTCAGCCCCTCTGTTTCAGCCCCTCTGTTTCAGCCCCTCTGTTTCATCCCCTCTGTTTCAGCCCCACTGTTTCTCGCCCTCTGTTTATCGCCCTCTGTTTCAGCCCCTCTGTTTCAGCCCCTCTGTTTCAGCCCCGCTGTTTCTCGCCCACTGTTTCAGCCCCTCAGTTTCAGCACCTCTGTTTCAGCCCCTCTGTTTCTCGCCCTCTGTTTATCGCCCTCTGTTTCAGCCCCTCTGTTTGAGCCCCGCTGTTTCTCGCCCTCTCTTTCTCGCCCTCTGTTTCTCGCCCTCTGTTTCTCGCCCTCTGTTAGGGCCCCTCTGTTTCAGCCCCTCTGTTTCAGCCCCTCTGTTTCTCGCCCTCTGTTTCTCGCCCTCTGTTTCAGCCCCTCTGTTTCTCGCCCTCTGTTTCAGCCCCTCTCTTTCAGCCCCTCTGTTTCAGCCCCTCTGTTTCAGCCCCTCTGTTTCAGCACCTCTGTTTCAGCCCCTCTGTTTCTCGCCCTCTGTTTCTCGCCCTCTGTTTCTCGCCCTCTGTTTCTCGCCCTCTGTTTCAGCCCCTCTGTTTCTCGCCCTTTGTTTCTCGCCCTCTGTTTCAGCCCCTCTGTTTCGCCCCTGCTGTTTCTCGCCCTCTGTTTCAGCCCCTCTGTTTCAGCCCCTCTTTTTCAGCCCCTCTGTTTCAGCCCCTGTGTTTCAGCCCCTCTGTTTCAGCCCCTCTGTTTCTCGCACTCTGTTTCAGCCCCTCTGTTTCTCGCTCTCTGTTTCAGCCCCTCTGTTTCTCGCCCTCTGTTTCAGCCCCTCTGTTTCAGCCCCTCTGTTTCAGCCCCTCTGTTTCAGCCCCTCTGATTCAGCCACTCTATTTCCGCCCCTCTTTTTCTCGCCCTCTGTTTCAGCCCCTCTGTTTCTCGCTCTCTGTTTCTGCCCCTCTGTTTCTCGCACTCTGTTTCAGCCCCTCTGTTTCAGCCCCTGTGTTTCAGCCCCTCTGTTTCAGCCCCTCTGTTTCTCACCCTTTGTTTCTCGCCCTCTGTTTCTCGCCCTCTGTTTCAAACCCTCTGTTTCTCGCCCTCTGTTTCAGCCCCTCTGTTTCTCGCCCTCTGTTTCAGCCCCTCTGTTTCAGCCCCTCTGTTTCAGCCAGTCTGTTTCTCGCCCTCTGTTTCTCGCCGTCTGTTTCTCGCCCTCTGTTTCAGCCCCTCTGTTTCAGCCCCTCTGTTTCAGCCCCTCTGTTTCAGCCTCTCTGTTTCAGCCCCTCTGTTTCAGCCCCTCTGTTTCAGCCAGTCTATTTCTCACTCTCTGTTTCTCGTCGTCTGTTTCTCGCCCTCTGTTTCAGCCCCTCTGTTTCAGCCCCTCTGTTTCTCGCCCTCTGTTTCAGCCCCTCTGTTTCAGCCCCTCTGTTTCTCGCCCTCTGTTTGAGCCCCTCTGTTCCTCGCCCTCTGTTTCAGCCACTCTGTTTCAGCCCCTCTGTTTCAGCGCCTCTGTTTCATCCCCTCTGTTTCAGCCCCACTGTTTCTCGCCCTCTGTTTATCGCCCTCTGTTTCAGCCCCTCTGTTTCAGTCCCTCTGTTTCAGCCTCGCTGTTTCTCGCCCACTGTTTCAGCCCCTCTGTTTCAGCACCTCTGTTTCAGCCCCTCTGTTTCTCGCCCTCTGTTTCTCGCCCTCTGTTTCTCGCCCTTTGTTTCTCGCCCTCTGTTTCAGCCCCTCTGTTTCAGCCCCTCTGTTTCAGCCCCTCTGTTTCAGCCCCTCTGTTTCAGACCCTCTGTTTCAGCCCCTCTGTTTCTCGCCCTCTGTTTCTCGCCCTCTGTTTCAGCCCCTCTGTTTGAGCCCCGCTGTTTCTCGCCCTCTCTTTCTCGCCCTCTGTTTCTCGCCCTCTGTTTCTCGCCCTCTGTTAGGGCCCCTCTGTTTCAGCCCCTCTGTTTAAGCCCCTCTGTTTCTCGCCCTCTGTTTCTCGCCCTCTGTTTCAGCCCCTCTGTTTCTCGACCTCTGTTTCAGCCCCTCTCTTTCAGCCCCTCTGTTTCAGCCCCTCTGTTTCAGCCCCTCTGTTTCAGCACCTCTGTTTCAGCCCCTCTGTTTCTCGCCCTCTGTTTCTCGCCCTATGTTTCTCGCCCTCTGTTTCTCGCCCTCTGTTTCAGCCCCTCTCTTTCAGCCCCTCTGTTTCAGCCCCTCTGTTTCAGCCCCTCTGTTTCAGCACCTCTGTTTCAGCCCCTCTGTTTCTCGCACTCTGTTTCTCGCCCTATGTTTCTCGCCCTCTGTTTCTCGCCCTATGTTTCTCGCCCTCTGTTTCTCGCCCTCTGTTTCAGCCCCTCTGTTTGAGCCCCGCTGTTTCTCGCCCTCTCTTTCTCGCCCTCTGTTTCTCGCCCTCTGTTTCTCGCCCTCTGTTAGGGCCCCTCTGTTTCAGCCCCTCTGTTTAAGCCCCTCTGTTTCTCGCCCTCTGTTTCTCGCCCTCTGTTTCAGCCCCTCTGTTTCTCGACCTCTGTTTCAGCCCCTCTATTTCAGCCCCTCTGTTTCAGCCCCTCTGTTTCAGCCCCTCTGTTTCAGCACCTCTGTTTCAGCCCCTCTGTTTCTCGCCCTCTGTTTCTCGCCCTATGTTTCTCGCCCTCTGTTTCTCGCCCTATGTTTCTCGCCCTCTGTTTCTCGCCCTCTGTTTCAGCCCCTCTCTTTCAGCCCCTCTGTTTCAGCCCCTCTGTTTCAGCCCCTCTGTTTCAGCACCTCTGTTTCAGCCCCTCTGTTTCTCGCCCTCTGTTTCGGGCCCTATGTTTCTCGCCCTCTGTTTCTCGCCCTATGTTTCTCGCCCTCTGTTTCTCGCCCTCTGTTTCAGCCCCTCTGTTTCTCGCCCTTTGTTTCTCGCCCTCTGTGTCAGCCCCTCTGATTCGCCCCTGCTGTTTCTCGCCCTCTGTTTCAGCCCCTCTGTTTCAGCCCCTCTCTTTCACCCCCTCTGTTACAGCACCTCTGTTTCAGCCCCTCTGTTTCTCGCCCTCTGTTTCTCGCACTCTGTTTCTCGCCCTCTGTTTCTCGCCCTCTGTTTCTCGCCCTCTGTTTCTCAATCTCTGTTTCTCGCCCAGTGTTTCTCGCCCTCTGTTTCAGCCCCTCTGTTTCAGCCCCTCTGTTTCAGCCCCTCTGTTTCAGCCCCTCTGTTTCTCGCCCTCTGTTTCAGCCACTCTGTTTCTCGCCCTCTGTTTCAACTGCTCTGTTTCAGCCAGTCTGCTTCTCGCCCTCTGTTTCTCGCCGTCTGTTTCTCGCCCTCTGTTTCAGCCCCTCTGTTTCAGCCGCTCAGTTTCAGCCCCTCTGTTTCAGCACCTCTCTTTCAGCCTCTCTGTTTCAGCCCCTCTGTTTCAGCCCCTCTGTTTCAGCCAGTCAATTTCACGCCCACTGTTTCTCGTCGTCTGTTTCTCGCCCTCTGTTTCAGCCCCTCTGTTTCAACCCCTCTGTTTCTCGCCCTCTGTTTCAGCCTCTCTGTTTCAGCCCCTCTGTTTCTCACCTCTGTTTCAGCCCCTATGTTCCTCGCCCTCTGTTTCAGCCCCTCTGTTTCAGCCCCTCTGTTTCAGCCCCTCTGTTTCTCGCACTCTGTTTCTCGCCCTCTGTTTCAGCCCCTCTGTTTCAGCGCCTCTGTTTCAGCCCCTCTGTTTCAGCCCCTCTGTTTCTCGCCCTCTGTTTCTCGCCCTCTGTTTCTCGCCCTCTGTTTCAGCCCTTCTGTTTCAGCCCCTCTGTTTCAGCCCCTCTGTTTCAGCCGCACTGTTTCAGACCCTCTTTTTCAGCCCCTCTGTTTCTCGCCCTCTGTTTCTTGCCCTCTGTTTCAGCCCCTCTGTTTGAGCGCCGCTGTTTCTCCCCTCTGTTTCTCGCCCTCTGTTTCTCGCCCTCTGTTTCTCGCCCTCTGTTTCAGCCCCTCTGTTTCAGCCCACCTGTTTCAGCCCCTCTGTTTCAGCCCCGCTGTTTCTCGCCCTCTGTTTCTCGCCCTCTGTTTCAGCCCCTCTGTTTCTCGCCCTCTGTGTCAGCCCCTCTGTTTCAGCCCCACTGTTTCAGCCCCTCTGTTTCAGCCCCTCTGTTTCAGCACCTCTGTTTCAGCCCCTCTGTTTCTCGCCCTCTGTTTCTCGCCCTCTCTTTCTCGCCCTCTGTTTCAGCCCCTCTGTTTCTGGCCATTTGTTTCTCGCCCTCTGTGTCAGCCCATCTGTTACACCCCCACTGTATCAGCACCTCTTTTTCAGCCCCTCTGTTTCTCGCCCTCTGTTTCTCGCACACTGTTTCTCGCACTCTGTTTCTCGCCCTCTGTTTCTCGCCCTCTGTTTCTCAACCTCTGTTTCTCGCCGTGTGTTTCTCGCCCTCTGTTTCAGCCCATCTGTTTCAGCCCCTCTGTTTCAGCCCCTCTGTTTCAGCCCCTCTGTTTCAGCCCCTCTGTTTCTCGCCCTCTGTTTCAGCCCCTCTGTTTCACGCCCTCTGTTTCAGCCCCTCTGTTTCAGCCCCTCTGTTTCAGCCCCTCTGTTTCAGCCCCTTTGTTTCAGCCCCTCTGTTTCCCGCCCTCTGTTTCTCGCCCTCTGTGTCAGCCCCTCTGTTTCAGCCCCTCTGTTTCAGCCCCTCATTTTCTCGCCCTCTGTTTCTCGCCCTCTGTTTCTCGCCCTCTGTTTCTCGCCGTCTGTTTCAGCCGCTCTGTTTCAGCCCCTCTGTTTCTCGCCTCTGTTTCAGCCCCTCTGTTTCAGCCCCTCTGTTTCAGCCTCTCTGTTTCAGCCCCTCTGTTTCTCGCCCTCTGTTTCAGCCCCTCTGTTTCAGCCACTCTGTTTCAGCCCCTCTGTTTCAGCCCCTCTGTTTCAGCCCCTCTGTTTCTCGCCCTCTGTTTCAGAACCTCTGTTTCTCGCCCTCTGTTTCTCGCCCTCTGTTTCAGCCCCTCTGTTTCAGCCCCTCTGTTTCAGCCCCTCTGTTTCAGTCCCTCTGTTTCTCGCCCAATGTTTCAGCCCCTCTGTTTCAGCCCCTCTGTTTCAGCCCCTCTGTTTCAGCCCCTCTGTTTCAGCACCTCTGTTTCAGCCCCTCTGTTTCTCGCCCTCTGTTACTCGCCAGCTGTTTCTCGCCCTCTGTTTCTCACCCTCTGTTTCTCGCCCTCTGTTTCAGCCCCTCTGTTTCTCGCCCTCTGTTTCTCGCCCTCTGTTTCAGCCCCTCTGTTTCAGCCCCTCTGTTTCTCGCCCTCTATTTCAGCCCCTCTGTGTCAGCCCCTCTTTTTCGGCCCCTCTGTTTCAGCCCCTCTGTTTCAGCCCGTCTGTTTCAGCCCCTCTATTTCTCGCACTCTGTTTCAGCCCCTCTGTTTCAGCCCCTCTGTTTCAGCCCCTCTGTTTCAGCCCCTCTGATTCAGCTCCTCTGTTTCCGCCCCTCTTTTTCTCGCCCTCTGTTTCAGCCCCACTTTTTCTCGCTGTCTGTTTCAGCCCCTCTGTTTCACCCCCTCTGTTTCAGCCCCTCTGTTTCAGCCCATCTGTTTCAGCCCCTCTGTTTCTCGCCCTCTGTTTCAGCCCCTCTGTTTCTCGCTCTCTGTTTTAGCCCCTCTCTTTCTCGACCTCTGTTTCAGCCCCTCTGTTTCAGCCCCTCTGTTTCAGCCACTCTGTTTCAGCCCCTCTGTTTCAGCCCCTCTGTTTCTCGCCCTCTGTTTCTCGCCCTCTGTTTCTCGCCCTCTGTTTCTCGCCCTCTGTTTCAGCCCCTCTGTTTCAGCACCTCTGTTTCAGCCCCTCTGTTTCTAGCCCTCTGTTTCAGCCCCTCTGTTTCAGCCCCTACGTTTCAGCCCCTCTGTTTCAGCCCCTCAGTTTCAGCCCCTCTGTTTCTCGCTCTCTGTTTCAGCCCCTCTGATTCTCGCCCTCTGTTTCAGCCCCTCTGTTTCAGCCCCTCTGTTTCAGCCCCTCTGTTTCTCGCCCTCTGTTTCTCGCCCTCTGTTTCCGCCCCTCTGTTTGAGCCCCGCTGTTTCTCGCCCTCTGTTTCTCGCCCTCTGTTTCTCTCCCTCTGCTTCTCGCCCTCTGTTAGGGCCCCTCTGTTTCAGCCCCTCTGTTTCAGCCCCTCTGTTTCTCGCCCTCTGTTTCTCGCCCTCTGTTTCAGCCCCTCTGTTTCTCGCCCTCTGTTTCAGCCCCTCTGTTTCAGCCCCTCTGTTTCAGCCCCTCTGTTTCAGCCCCTCTATTTCAGCACCTCTGTTTCAGCCCCTCTGTTTCTCGCCCTCTGTTTCTCGCCCTCTGTTTCTCGCCCTCTGTTTCTCGCCGTCTGTTTCTCGCCCTCTGTTTCAGCCCCTCTGTTTCTGGCCATTTGTTTCTCGCCCTCTGTGTCAGCCCCTCTGTTTCACCCCTGCTGTTTCTCGCCCTCTGTTTCAGCCCCTCTGTTTCCCGCCCTTTGTTTCTCGCCCTCTGTGTCAGCCCCTCTGATTTGCCCCTGCTGTTTCTCGCCCTCTGTTTCAGCCCCTCTGTTTCAGCCCCTCTGTTTCAGCCCCTCTGTTTCTCGCCCTCTGTTTCTCGCCCTCTGTTTCAGCCCCTCTGTTTCTCGCCCTCTGTTTCAGCCCCTCTCTTTCAGCCCCTCTGTTTCAGCCCCTCTGTTTCAGCCCCTCTGTTTCAGCACCTCTGTTTCAGCCCCTCTGTTTCTCGCCCTCTGTTTCTCGCCCTATGTTTCAGCCCCTCTGTTTCAGCCCCTCTGTTTCAGCCCCTCTGTTTCTCGCCCTTTGTTTCTCGCCCTCTGTGTCAGCCCCACTGATTCGCCCCTGCTGTTTCTCGCCCTCTGTTTCAGCCCCTCTGTTTCAGCCCCTCTGTTTCACCCCCTCTGTTACAGCACCTCTGTTTCAGCCCCTCTGTTTCTCGCCCTCTGTTTCTCGCCCTCTGTTTCTCGCACTCTGTTTCTCGTCCTCTGTTTCTCGCCCTCTGTTTCTCGCCCTCTGTTTCTCAACCTCTGTTTCTTGCCCTGTGTTTCTCGCCCTCTGTTTCAGCCCCTCTGTTTCAGCCCCTCTGTTTCAGCCCCTCTGTTTCAGCCCCTCTGTTTCTCGCCCTCTGTTTCAACCACTCTGTTTCTCCCCCTCTGTTTCAACCCCTCTGTTTCAGCCAGTCTGTTTCTCGCCCTCTGTTTCTCGCCGTCTGTTTCTCGCCCTCTGTTTCAGCCCCTCTGTTTCAGCCGCTCAGTTTCAGCCCCTCTGTTTCAGCCCCTCTCTTTCAGCCTCTCTGTTTCAGCCCCTCTGTTTCAGCCCCTCTGTTTCAGCCAGTCAATTTCACGCCCTCTGTTTCTCGTCGTCTGCTTCTCGCCCTCTGTTTCAGCCCCTCTGTTTCAACCCCTCTGTTTCTCGCCCTCTGTTTCAGCCTCTCTGTTTCAGCCCCTCTGTTTCTCCCCTCTGTTTCAGCCCCTCTGTTCCTCGCCCTCTGTTTCAGCCCCTCTGTTTCAGCCCCTCTGTTTCAGCCCCTCTGTTTCTCGCACTCTGTTTCTCGCCCTCTGTTTCAGCCCCTCTGTTTCAGCCCCTCTGTTTCAGCCCCTCTGTTTCAGCCCCTCTGTTTCTCGCCCTCTGTTTCTCGCCGTGTGTTTCTCGCCCTCTGTTTCAGCCCCTCTGTTTCAGCCCCTCTGTTTCAGCCCCTCTGTTTCAGCCCCTCTGTTTCAGCCCCTCTGTTTCTCGCCCTCTGTTTCAGCCCCTCTGTTTCTCGCCCTCTGTTTCTCGCCCTCTGTTTCAGCCCCTCTGTTTGAGCCCCGGTGTTTCTCCCCTCTGTTTCTCGCCCTCTGTTTCTCGCCCTCTGTTTCTCACCCTCTGTTTCAGCCCCTCTGTTTCAGCCCACCTGTTTCAGCCCCTCTGTTTCAGCCCCTCTGTTTCTCGCCCTCTGTTTCTCGCCCTCTGTTTCAGCCCCTCTGTTTCTCGCCCTCAGTTTCAGCCCCTCTGTTTCAGCCCCACTGTTTCAGCCACTCTGTTTCAGCCCCTCTGTTTCAGCACCTCTGTTTCAGCCCCTCTGTTTCTCGCCCTCTGTTTCTCGCACTCTGTTTTTCGCCCTCTGTTTCAGCTCCTCTGTTTCTCGCCCTCTCTTTCTCGCCCTCTGTTTCAGCCCCTCTGTTTCGCCCCTTCTGTTTCTTGCCCTCTGTTTTAGCCCCTCTGTTTCAGCCCCTCTGTTACACCCCCACTGTATCAGCACCTCTGTTTCAGCCCCTCTGTTTCTCGCCCTCTGTTTCTCGCCGTGTGTTTCTCGCCCTCTGTTTCAGCCCATCTGTTTCAGCCCCTCTGTTAAACGCCCTCTGTTTCAGCCCCTCTGTTTCAGCCCCTCTGTTTCAGACCCTCTGTTTCAGCCCCTTTGTTTCAGCCCCTCTGTTTCTGGCCATTTGTTTCTCGCCCTCTGTGTCAGCCCCTCTGTTTCGCCCCTGCTGTTTCTCGCCCTCTGTTTCAGCCCATCTGTTTCTCGCCCTTTGTTTCTCGCCCTCTGTGTCAGCCCCTCTGATTCGCCCCTGCTGTTTCTCGCCCTCTGTTTCAGCCCCTCTGTTTCAGCCCCTCTGTTTCCCGCCCGCTGTTTCTCGCCCTCTGTTTCAGCCCCTCTGTTTCTCGCCCTCTGTTTCAGCCCCTCTCTTTCAGCCCCTCTGTTTCAGCACCTCTGTTTCAGCCCCTCTGTTTCTCGCCCTCTGTTTCTCGCCCTCTGTTTCTCGCCCTCTGTTTCTCGCCCTCTGTTTCAGCCCCTCTGTTTCTCGCCCTTTGTTTCTCGCCCTCTGTGTCAGCCCCTCTGATTCGCCCCTGCTGTTTCTCGCCCTCTGTTTCAGCCCCTCTGTTTCAGCCCCTCTGTTTCACCCCCTCTGTTACAGCACCTCTGTTTCAGCCCCTCTGTTTCTCGCCCTCTGTTTCTCGCACTCTGTTTCTCGCCCTCTGTTTCTCGCCCTCTGTTTCTCGCCCTCTGTTTCTCAACCTCTGTTTCTCGCCCTGTGTTTCTCGCCCTCTGTTTCAGACCCTCTGTTTCAGCCCCTCTGTTTCAGCCCCTCTGTTTCAGCCCCTCTGTTTCTCGCCCTCTGTTTCAGCCACTCTGTTTCTCCCCCTCTGTTTCAACCCCTCTGTTTCAGCCAGTCTGTTTCTCGCCCTCTGTTTCTCGCCGTCTGTTTCTCGCCCTCTGTTTCAGCCCCTCTGTTTCAGCCGCTCAGTTTCAGCCCCTCTGTTTCAGCCCCTCTCTTTCAGCCTCTCTGTTTCAGCCCCTCTGTTTCAGCCCCTCTGTTTCAGCCAGTCAATTTCACGCCCTCTGTTTCTCGTCGTCTGTTTCTCGCCCTCTGTTTCAGCCCCTCTGTTTCAACCCCTCTGTTTCTCGCCCTCTGTTTCAGCCTCTCTGTTTCAGCCCCTCTGTTTCTCCCCTCTGTTTCAGCCCCTCTGTTCCTCGCCCTCTGTTTCAGCCCCTCTGTTTCAGCCCCTCTGTTTCAGCCCCTCTGTTTCTCGCACTCTGTTTCTCGCCCTCTGTTTCAGCCCCTCTGTTTCAGCTCCTCTGTTTCAGCCCCTCTGTTTCAGCCCCTCTGTTTCTCGCCCTCTGTTTCTCGCCCTCTGTTTCTCGCCCTCTGTTTCAGCCCCTCTGTTTCAGCCCCACTGTTTCAGCCCCTCTGTTTCAGCCCCTCTGTTTCAGCCGCACTGTTTCAGACCCTCTTTTTCAGCCCCTCTGTTTCAGCACCTCTGTTTCAGCCCCTCTGTTTCAGCACCTCTGTTTCAGCCCCTCTGTTTCTCGCCCTCTGTTTATCGCCCTCTGTTTCAGCCCCTCTGTTTGAGCCCCGCTGTTTCTCGCCCTCTCTTTCTCGCCCTCTGTTTCTCGCCCTCTGTTTCTCGCCCTCTGTTAGGGCCCCTCTGTTTCAGCCCCTCTGTTTCAGCCCCTCTGTTTCTCGCCCTCTGTTTCTCGCCCTCTGTTTCAGCCCCTCTGTTTCTCGCCCTCTGTTTCAGCCCCTCTCTTTCAGCCCCTCTGTTTCAGCCCCTCTGTTTCAGACCCTCTGTTTCAGCACCTCTGTTTCAGCCCCTCTGTTTCTCGCCCTCTGTTTCTCGCCCTCTGTTTCTCGCCCTCTGTTTCAGCCCCTCTGTTTCTCGCCCTTTGTTTCTCGCCCTCTGTTTCAGCCCCTCTGTTTCGCCCCTGCTGTTTCTCGCCCTCTGTTTCAGCCCCTCTGTTTCAGCCCCTCTTTTTCAGCCCCTCTGTTTCAGCCCCTGTGTTTCAGCCCCTCTGTTTAAGCCCCTCTGTTTCTCGCACTCTGTTTCAGCCCCTCTGTTTCTCGCTCTCTGTTTCAGCCCCTCTGTTTCTCGCCCTCTGTTTCAGCCCCTCTGTTTCAGCCCCTCTGTTTCAGCCCCTCTGTTTCAGCCCCTCTGATTCAGCCACTCTATTTCCGCCCCTCTTTTTCTCGCCCTCTGTTTCAGCCCCTCTGTTTCTCGCTCTCTGTTTCTGCCCCTCTGTTTCTCGCACTCTGTTTCAGCCCCTCTGTTTCAGCCCCTGTGTTTCAGCCCCTCTGTTTCAGCCCCTCTGTTTCTCACCCTTTGTTTCTCGCCCTCTGTTTCTCGCCCTCTGTTTCAAACCCTCTGTTTCTCGCCCTCTGTTTCAGCCCCTCTGTTTCTCGCCCTCTGTTTCAGCCCCTCTGTTTCAGCCCCTCTGTTTCAGCCAGTCTGTTTCTCGCCCTCTGTTTCTCGCCGTCTGTTTCTCGCCCTCTGTTTCAGCCCCTCTGTTTCAGCCCCTCTGTTTCAGCCCCTCTGTTTCAGCCTCTCTGTTTCAGCCCCTCTGTTTCAGCCCCTCTGTTTCAGCCAGTCTATTTCTCACTCTCTGTTTCTCGTCGTCTGTTTCTCGCCCTCTGTTTCAGCCCCTCTGTTTCAGCCCCTCTGTTTCTCGCCCTCTGTTTCAGCCCCTCTGTTTCAGCCCCTCTGTTTCTCGCCCTCTGTTTGAGCCCCTCTGTTCCTCGCCCTCTGTTTCAGCCACTCTGTTTCAGCCCCTCTGTTTCAGCGCCTCTGTTTCATCCCCTCTGTTTCAGCCCCACTGTTTCTCGCCCTCTGTTTATCGCCCTCTGATTCAGCCCCTCTGTTTCAGCCCCTCTGTTTCAGCCCCGCTGTTTCTCGCCCACTGTTTCAGCCCCTCTGTTTCAGCACCTCTGTTTCAGCCCCTCTGTTTCTCGCCCTCTGTTTCTCGCCCTCTGTTTCTCGCCCTTTGTTTCTCGCCCTCTGTTTCAGCCCCTCTGTTTCAGCCCCTCTGTTTCAGCCCCTCTGTTTCAGCCCCTCTGTTTCAGACCCTCTGTTTCAGCCCCTCTGTTTCTCGCCCTCTGTTTCTCGCCCTCTGTTTCAGCCCCTCTGTTTGAGCCCCGCTGTTTCTCGCCCTCTCTTTCTCGCCCTCTGTTTCTCGCCCTCTGTTTCTCGCCCTCTGTTAGGGCCCCTCTGTTTCAGCCCCTCTGTTTAAGCCCCTCTGTTTCTCGCCCTCTGTTTCTCGCCCTCTGTTTCAGCCCCTCTGTTTCTCGACCTCTGTTTCAGCCCCTCTCTTTCAGCCCCTCTGTTTCAGCCCCTCTGTTTCAGCCCCTCTGTTTCAGCACCTCTGTTTCAGCCCCTCTGTTTCTCGCCCTCTGTTTCTCGCCCTATGTTTCTCGCCCTCTGTTTCTCGCCCTCTGTTTCAGCCCCTCTCTTTCAGCCCCTCTGTTTCAGCCCCTCTGTTTCAGCCCCTCTGTTTCAGCACCTCTGTTTCAGCCCCTCTGTTTCTCGCACTCTGTTTCTCGCCCTATGTTTCTCGCCCTCTGTTTCTCGCCCTATGTTTCTCGCCCTCTGTTTCTCGCCCTCTATTTCAGCCCCTCTGTTTGAGCCCCGCTGTTTCTCGCCCTCTCTTTCTCGCCCTCTGTTTCTCGCCCTCTGTTTCTCGCCCTCTGTTAGGGCCCCTCTGTTTCAGCCCCTCTGTTTAAGCCCCTCTGTTTCTCGCCCTCTGTTTCTCGCCCTCTGTTTCAGCCCCTCTGTTTCTCGACCTCTGTTTCAGCCCCTCTATTTCAGCCCCTCTGTTTCAGCCCCTCTGTTTCAGCCCCTCTGTTTCAGCACCTCTGTTTCAGCCCCTCTGTTTCTCGCCCTCTGTTTCTCGCCCTATGTTTCTCGCCCTCTGTTTCTCGCCCTATGTTTCTCGCCCTCTGTTTCTCGCCCTCTGTTTCAGCCCCTCTCTTTCAGCCCCTCTGTTTCAGCCCCTCTGTTTCAGCCCCTCTGTTTCAGCACCTCTGTTTCAGCCCCTCTGTTTCTCGCCCTCTGTTTCGGGCCCTATGTTTCTCGCCCTCTGTTTCTCGCCCTATGTTTCTCGCCCTCTGTTTCTCGCCCTCTGTTTCAGCCCCTCTGTTTCTCGCCCTTTGTGTCTCGCCCTCTGTGTCAGCCCCTCTGATTCGCCCCTGCTGTTTCTCGCCCTCTGTTTCAGCCCCTCTGTTTCAGCCCCTCTCTTTCACCCCCTCTGTTACAGCACCTCTGTTTCAGCCCCTCTGTTTCTCGCCCTCTGTTTCTCGCACTCTGTTTCTCGCCCTCTGTTTCTCGCCCTCTGTTTCTCGCCCTCTGTTTCTCAATCTCTGTTTCTCGCCCAGTGTTTCTCGCCCTCTGTTTCAGCCCCTCTGTTTCAGCCCCTCTGTTTCAGCCCCTCTGTTTCAGCCCCTCTGTTTCTCGCCCTCTGTTTCAGCCACTCTGTTTCTCGCCCTCTGTTTCAACTGCTCTGTTTCAGCCAGTCTGCTTCTCGCCCTCTGTTTCTCGCCGTCTGTTTCTCGCCCTCTGTTTCAGCCCCTCTGTTTCAGCCGCTCAGTTTCAGCCCCTCTGTTTCAGCCCCTCTCTTTCAGCCTCTCTGTTTCAGCCCCTCTGTTTAAGCCCCTCTGTTTCTCGCCCTCTGTTTCTCGCCCTCTGTTTCAGCCCCTCTGTTTCAACCCCTCTGTTTCTCGCCCTCTGTTTCAGCCTCTCTGTTTCAGCCCCTCTGTTTCTCACCTCTGTTTCAGCCCCTATGTTCCTCGCCCTCTGTTTCAGCCCCTCTGTTTCAGCCCCTCTGTTTCAGCCCCTCTGTTTCTCGCACTCTGTTTCTCGCCCTCTGTTTCAGCCCCTCTGTTTCAGCGCCTCTGTTTCAGCCCCTCTGTTTCAGCCCCTCTGTTTCTCGCCCTCTGTTTCTCGCCCTCTGTTTCTCGCCCTCTGTTTCAGCCCCTCTGTTTCAGCCCCTCTGTTTCAGCCCCTCTGTTTCAGCCGCACTGTTTCAGACCCTCTTTTTCAGCCCCTCTGTTTCTCGCCCTCTGTTTCTTGCCCTCTGTTTCAGCCCCTCTGTTTGAGCGCCGCTGTTTCTCCCCTCTGTTTCTCGCCCTCTGTTTCTCGCCCTCTGTTTCTCGCCCTCTGTTTCAGCCCCTCTGTTTCAGCCCACCTGTTTCAGCCCCTCTGTTTCAGCCCCTCTGTTTCTCGCCCTCTGTTTCTCGCCCTCTGTTTCAGCCCCTCTGTTTCTCGCCCTCAGTGTCAGCCCCTCTGTTTCAGCCCCACTGTTTCAGCCCCTCTGTTTCAGCCCCTCTGTTTCAGCACCTCTGTTTCAGCCCCTCTGTTTCTCGCCCTCTGTTTCTCGCCCTCTCTTTCTCGCCCTCTGTTTCAGCCCCTCTGTTTCTGGCCATTTGTTTCTCGCCCTCTGTGTCAGCCCATCTGTTACACCCCCACTGTATCAGCACCTCTTTTTCAGCCCCTCTGTTTCTCGCCCTCTGTTTCTCGCACTCTGTTTCTCGCACTCTGTTTCTCGCCCTCTGTTTCTCGCCCTCTGTTTCTCAACCTCTGTTTCTCGCCGTGTGTTTCTCGCCCTCTGTTTCAGCCCATCTGTTTCAGCCCCTCTGTTTCAGCCCCTCTGTTTCAGCCCCTCTGTTTCAGCCCCTCTGTTTCTCGCCCTCTGTTTCAGCCCCTCTGTTTCACGCCCTCTGTTTCAGCCCCTCTGTTTCAGCCCCTCTGTTTCAGCCCCTCTGTTTCAGCCCCTTTGTTTCAGCCCCTCTGTTTCCCGCCCTCTGTTTCTCGCCCTCTGTGTCAGCCCCTCTGTTTCAGCCCCTCTGTTTCAGCCCCTCATTTTCTCGCCCTCTGTTTCTCGCCCTCTGTTTCTCGCCCTCTGTTTCTCGCCGTCTGTTTCAGCCGCTCTGTTTCAGCCCCTCTGTTTCTCGCCTCTGTTTCAGCCCCTCTGTTTCAGCCCCTCTGTTTCAGCCTCTCTGTTTCAGCCCCTCTGTTTCTCGCCCTCTGTTTCAGCCCCTCTGTTTCAGCCACTCTGTTTCAGCCCCTCTGTTTCAGCCCCTCTGTTTCAGCCCCTCTGTTTCTCGCCCTCTGTTTCAGCCCCTCTGTTTCTCGCCCTCTGTTTCTCGCCCTCTGTTTCAGCCCCTCTGTTTCAGCCCCTCTGTTTCAGCCCCTCTGTTTCAGTCCCTCTGTTTCTCGCCCAATGTTTCAGCCCCTCTGTTTCAGCCCCTCTGTTTCAGCCCCTCTGTTTCAGCCCCTCTGTTTCAGCACCTCTGTTTCAGCCCCTCTGTTTCTCGCCCTCTGTTACTCGCCAGCTGTTTCTCGCCCTCTGTTTCTCACCCTCTGTTTCTCGCCCTCTGTTTCAGCCCCTCTGTTTCTCGCCCTCTGTTTCTCGCCCTCTGTTTCAGCCCCTCTGTTTCAGCCCCTCTGTTTCTCGCCCTCTATTTCAGCCCCTCTGTGTCAGCCCCTCTTTTTCGGCCCCTCTGTTTCAGCCCCTCTGTTTCAGCCCGTCTGTTTCAGCCCCTCTCTTTCTCGCACTCTGTTTCAGCCCCTCTGTTTCTCGCTCTCTGTTTCAGCCCCTCTATTTCTCGCCCTCTGTTTCAGCCCCTCTGTTTCAGCCCCTCTGTTTCAGCCCCTCTGTTTCAGCCCCTCTGATTCAGCTCCTCTGTTTCCGCCCCTCTTTTTCTCGCCCTCTGTTTCAGCCCCACTTTTTCTCGCTGTCTGTTTCAGCCCCTCTGTTTCACCCCCTCTGTTTCAGCCCCTCTGTTTCAGCCCATCTGTTTCAGCCCCTCTGTTTCTCGCCCTCTGTTTCAGCCCCTCTGTTTCTCGCTCTCTGTTTTAGCCCCTCTCTTTCTCGACCTCTGTTTCAGCCCCTCTGTTTCAGCCCCTCTGTTTCAGCCACTCTGTTTCAGCCCCTCTGTTTCAGCCCCTCTGTTTCTCGCCCTCTGTTTCTCGCCCTCTGTTTCTCGCCCTCTGTTTCTCGCCCTCTGTTTCAGCCCCTCTGTTTCAGCACCTCTGTTTCAGCCCCTCTGTTTCTAGCCCTCTGTTTCAGCCCCTCTGTTTCAGCCCCTACGTTTCAGCCCCTCTGTTTCAGCCCCTCAGTTTCAGCCCCTCTGTTTCTCGCCCTCTGTTTCAGCCCCTCTGATTCTCGCCCTCTGTTTCAGCCCCTCTGTTTCAGCCCCTCTGTTTCAGCCCCTCTGTTTCAGCCCCTCTGTTTCTCGCCCTCTGTTTCTCGCCCTCTGTTTCCGCCCCTCTGTTTGAGCCCCGCTGTTTCTCGCCCTCTGTTTCTCGCCCTCTGCTTCTCGCCCTCTGTTAGGGCCCCTCTGTTTCAGCCCCTCTGTTTCAGCCCCTCTGTTTCTCGCCCTCTGTTTCTCGCCCTCTGTTTCAGCCCCTCTGTTTCTCGCCCTCTGTTTCAGCCCCTCTGTTTCAGCCCCTCTGTTTCAGCCCCTCTGTTTCAGCCCCTCTATTTCAGCACCTCTGTTTCAGCCCCTCTGTTTCTCGCCCTCTGTTTCTCGCCCTCTGTTTCTCGCCCTCTGTTTCTCGCCGTCTGTTTCTCGCCCTCTGTTTCAGCCCCTCTGTTTCTGGCCATTTGTTTCTCGCCCTCTGTGTCAGCCCCTCTGTTTCACCCCTGCTGTTTCTCGCCCTCTGTTTCAGCCCCTCTGTTTCCCGCCCTTTGTTTCTCGCCCTCTGTGTCAGCCCCTCTGATTTGCCCCTGCTGTTTCTCGCCCTCTGTTTCAGCCCCTCTGTTTCAGCCCCTCTGTTTCAGCCCCTCTGTTTCTCGCCCTCTGTTTCTCGCCCTCTGTTTCAGCCCCTCTGTTTCTCGCCCTCTGTTTCAGCCCCTCTCTTTCAGCCCCTCTGTTTCAGCCCCTCTGTTTCAGCCCCTCTGTTTCAGCACCTCTGTTTCAGCCCCTCTGTTTCTCGCCCTCTGTTTCTCGCCCTATGTTTCAGCCCCTCTGTTTCAGCCCCTCTGTTTCAGCCCCTCTGTTTCTCGCCCTTTGTTTCTCGCCCTCTGTGTCAGCCCCACTGATTCGCCCCTGCTGTTTCTCGCCCTCTGTTTCAGCCCCTCTGTTTCAGCCCCTCTGTTTCACCCCCTCTGTTACAGCACCTCTGTTTCAGCCCCTCTGTTTCTCGCCCTCTGTTTCTCGCCCTCTGTTTCTCGCACTCTGTTTCTCGTCCTCTGTTTCTCGCCCTCTGTTTCTCGCCCTCTGTTTCTCAACCTCTGTTTCTCGCCCTGTGTTTCTCGCCCTCTGTTTCAGCCCCTCTGTTTCAGCCCCTCTGTTTCAGCCCCTCTGTTTCAGCCCCTCTGTTTCTCGCCCTCTGTTTCAGCCACTCTGTTTCTCCCCCTCTGTTTCAACCCCTCTGTTTCAGCCAGTCTGTTTCTCGCCCTCTGTTTCTCGCCGTCTGTTTCTCGCCCTCTGTTTCAGCCCCTCTGTTTCAGCCGCTCAGTTTCAGCCCCTCTGTTTCAGCCCCTCTCTTTCAGCCTCTCTGTTTCAGCCCCTCTGTTTCAGCCCCTCTGTTTCAGCCAGTCAATTTCACGCCCTCTGTTTCTCGTCGTCTGTTTCTCTCCCTCTGTTTCAGCCCCTCTGTTTCAACCCCTCTGTTTCTCGCCCTCTGTTTCAGCCTCTCTGTTTCAGCCCCTCTGTTTCTCCCCTCTGTTTCAGCCCCTCTGTTCCTCGCCCTCTGTTTCAGCCCCTCTGTTTCAGCCCCTCTGTTTCAGCCCCTCTGTTTCTCGCACTCTGTTTCTCGCCCTCTGTTTCAGCCCCTCTGTTTCAGCCCCTCTGTTTCAGCCCCTCTGTTTCAGCCCCTCTGTTTCTCGCCCTCTGTTTCTCGCCGTGTGTTTCTCGCCCTCTGTTTCAGCCCCTCTGTTTCAGCCCCTCTGTTTCAGCCCCTCTGTTTCAGCCCCTCTGTTTCAGCCGCACTGTTTCAGACCCTCTTTTTCAGCCCCTCTGTTTCTCGCCCTCTGTTTCTCGCCCTCTGTTTCAGCCCCTCTGTTTGAGCCCCGGTGTTTCTCCCCTCTGTTTCTCGCCCTCTGTTTCTCGCCCTCTGTTTCTCACCCTCTGTTTCAGCCCCTCTGTTTCAGCCCACCTGTTTCAGCCCCTCTGTTTCAGCCCCTCTGTTTCTCGCCCTCTGTTTCTCGCCCTCTGTTTCAGCCCCTCTGTTTCTCGCCCTCAGTTTCAGCCCCTCTGTTTCAGCCCCACTGTTTCAGCCCCTCTGTTTCAGCCCCTCTGTTTCAGCACCTCTGTTTCAGCCCCTCTGTTTCTCGCCCTCTGTTTCTCGCACTCTGTTTTTCGCCCTCTGTTTCAGCTCCTCTGTTTCTCGCCCTCTCTTTCTCGCCCTCTGTTTCAGCCCCTCTGTTTCGCCCCTTCTGTTTCTTGCCCTCTGTTTTAGCCCCTCTGTTTCAGCCCCTCTGTTACACCCCCACTGTATCAGCACCTCTGTTTCAGCCCCTCTGTTTCTCGCCCTCTGTTTCTCGCCGTGTGTTTCTCGCCCTCTGTTTCAGCCCATCTGTTTCAGCCCCTCTGTTAAACGCCCTCTGTTTCAGCCCCTCTGTTTCAGCCCCTCTGTTTCAGACCCTCTGTTTCAGCCCCTTTGTTTCAGCCCCTCTGTTTCTGGCCATTTCTTTCTCGCCCTCTGTGTCAGCCCCTCTGTTTCGCCCCTGCTGTTTCTCGCCCTCTGTTTCAGCCCCTCTGTTTCTCGCCCTTTGTTTCTCGCCCTCTGTGTCAGCCCCTCTGATTCGCCCCTGCTGTTTCTCGCCCTCTGTTTCAGCCCCTCTGTTTCAGCCCCTCTGTTTCTCGCCCGCTGTTTCTCGCCCTCTGTTTCAGCCCCTCTGTTTCTCGCCCTCTGTTTCAGCCCCTCTCTTTCAGCCCCTCTGTTTCAGCCCCTCTGTTTCAGCCCCTCTGTTTCAGCACCTCTGTTTCAGCCCCTCTGTTTCTCGCCCTCTGTTTCTCGCCCTCTGTTTCTCGCCCTCTGTTTCTCGCCCTCTGTTTCAGCCCCTCTGTTTCTCGCCCTTTGTTTCTCGCCCTCTGTGTCAGCCCCTCTGATTCGCCCCTGCTGTTTCTCGCCCTCTGTTTCAGCCCCTCTGTTTCAGCCCCTCTGTTTCACCCCCTCTGTTACAGCACCTCTGTTTCAGCCCCTCTGTTTCTCGCCCTCTGTTTCTCGCCCTCTGTTTCTCAACCTCTGTTTCTCGCCCTGTGTTTCTCGCCCTCTGTTTCAGACCCTCTGTTTCAGCCCCTCTGTTTCAGCCCCTCTGTTTCAGCCCCTCTGTTTCTCGCCCTCTGTTTCAGCCACTCTGTTTCTCCCCCTCTGTTTCAACCCCTCTGTTTCAGCCAGTCTGTTTCTCGCCCTCTGTTTCTCGCCGTCTGTTTCTCGCCCTCTGTTTCAGCCCCTCTGTTTCAGCCGCTCAGTTTCAGCCCCTCTGTTTCAGCCCCTCTCTTTCAGCCTCTCTGTTTCAGCCCCTCTGTTTCAGCCCCTCTGTTTCAGCCAGTCAATTTCACGCCCTCTGTTTCTCGTCGTCTGTTTCTCGCCCTCTGTTTCAGCCCCTCTGTTTCAACCCCTCTGTTTCTCGCCCTCTGTTTCAGCCTCTCTGTTTCAGCCCCTCTGTTTCTCCCCTCTGTTTCAGCCCCTCTGTTCCTCGCCCTCTGTTTCAGCCCCTCTGTTTCAGCCCCTCTGTTTCAGCCCCTCTGTTTCTCGCACTCTGTTTCTCGCCCTCTGTTTCAGCCCCTCTGTTTCAGCCCCTCTGTTTCAGCCCCTCTGTTTCAGCCCCTCTGTTTCTCGCCCTCTGTTTCTCGCCCTCTGTTTCTCGCCCTCTGTTTCAGCCCCTCTGTTTCAGCCCCTCTGTTTCAGCCCCTCTGTTTCAGCCCCTCTGTTTCAGCCGCACTGTTTCAGACCCTCTTTTTCAGCCCCTCTGTTTCTCGCCCTCTGTTTCTCGCCCTCTGTTTCAGCCCCTCTGTTTGAGCCCCGCTGTTTCTCCCCTCTGTTTCTCGCCCTCTGTTTCTCGCCCTCTGTTTCTCGCCCTCTGTTTCAGCCCCTCTGTTTCAGCCCACCTGTTTCAGCCCATCTGTTTCATCCCCTCTGTTTCTCGCCCTCTGTTTCTCGCCCTCTGTTTCAGCCCCTCTGTTTCTCGCCCTCATTTTCAGCCCCTCTGTTTCAGCCCCACTGTTTCAGCCCCTCTGTTTCAGCCCCTCTGTTTCAGCACCTCTGTTTCAGCCCCTCTGTTTCTCGCCCTCTGTTTCTCGCACTCTGTTTTTCGCCCTCTGTTTCAGCTCCTCTGTTTCTCGCCCTCTCTTTCTCGCCCTCTGTTTCAGCCCCTCTGTTTCGCCCCTTCTGTTTCTTGCCCTCTGTTTTAGCCCCTCTGTTTCAGCCCCTCTGTTACACCCCCACTGTATCAGCACCTCTGTTTCAGCCCCTCTGTTTCTCGCCCTCTGTTTCTCGCACTCTGTTTCTCGCACTCTGTTTCTCGCCCTCTGTTTCTCGCCCTCTGTTTCTCAACCTCTGTTTCTCGCCGTGTGTTTCTCGCCCTCTGTTTCAGCCCATCTGTTTGAGCCCCTCTGTTTCAGCCCCTCTGTTTCACCCCCTCTGTTTCAGCCCCTCTGTTTCTCGCCCTCTGTTTCAGCCCCTCTGTTTCACGCCCTCTGTTTCAGCCCCTCTGTTTCAGCCCCTCTGTTTCAGCCCCTCTGTTTCAGCCCCTTTGTTTCAGCCCCTCTGATTCCCGCCCTCTGTTTCTCGCCCTCTGTGTCAGCCCCTCTGTTTCAGCCCCTCTGTTTCAGCCCCTCATTTTCTCGCCCTCTGTTTCTCGCCCTCTGTTTCTCGCCCTCTGTTTCTCGCCGTCTGTTTCAGCCCCTCTGTTTCAGCCCCTCTGTTTCTCGCCTCTGTTTCAGCCCCTCTGTTTCAGCCCCTCTGTTTCAGCCTCTCTGTTTCAGCCCCTCTGTTTCAGCCCCTCTGTTTCAGCCCCTCTGTTTCTCGCACTCTGTTTCTCGCCCTCTGTTTCAGCCCCTCTGTTTCAGCCCCTCTGTTTCAGCCCCTCTGTTTCAGCCTCTCTGTTTCTCGCCCTCTGTTTCTCGCCCTCTGTTTCTCGCCCTCTGTTTCAGCCCCTCTGTTTCAGCCCCTCTGTTTCAGCCCCTCTGTTTCAGCCCCTCTGTTTCAGCCGCACTGTTTCAGACCCTCTTTTTCAGCCCCTCTGTTTCTCGCCCTCTGTTTCTCGCCCTCTGTTTCAGCCCCTCTGTTTGAGCCCCGCTGTTTCTCCCCTCTGTTTCTCGCCCTCTGTTTCTCGCCCTCTGTTTCTCGCCCTCTGTTTCAGCCCCTCTGTTTCAGCCCACCTGTTTCAGCCCATCTGTTTCATCCCCTCTGTTTCTCGCCCTCTGTTTCTCGCCCTCTGTTTCAGCCCCTCTGTTTCTCGCCCTCTGTTTCAGCACCTCTGTTTCAGCCTCTCTGTTTCAGCCCCTCTGTTTCAGCCCCTCTATTTCAGCACCTCTGTTTCAGCCCCTCTGTTTCTCGCCCTCTGTTTCTCGCCCTCTGTTTCTCGCCCTCTGTTTCTCGCCCTCTGTTTCTCGCCCTCTGTTTCAGCCCCTCTGTTTCTGGCCATTTGTTTCTCGCCCTCTGTGTCAGCCCCTCTGTTTCGCCCCTGCTGTTTCTCGCCCTCTGTTTCAGCCCCTCTGTTTCAGCCCCTCTGTTTCTCCCCCTCTGTTACAGCACCTCTGTTTCAGCCCCTCTGTTTCTCGCCCTCTGTTTCTCGCACTCTGTTTCTCGCACTCTGTTTCTCGCCCTCTGTTTCTCGCCCTCTGTTTCTCTCCCTCTGTTTCTCAACCTCTGTTTCTCGCCCAGTGTTTCTCGCCCTCTGTTTCAGCCCCTCTGTTTCAGCCCCTCTGTTTCAGCCCCTCTGTTTCAGCCCCTCTGTTTCAGTCCATCTGTTTCAGCCCCTCTGTTTCTCGCCCTCTGTTTCAGCCCCTCTGTTTCTCGCTCTCTGTTTTAGCCCCTCTGTTTCTCGACCTCTGTTTCAGCCCCTCTGTTTCAGCCCCTCTGTTTCAGCCACTCTGTTTCAGCCCCTCTGTTTCAGCCCCTCTGTTTCTCGCCCTCTGTTTCTCGCCCTCTGTTTCTCGCCCTCTGTTTCTCGCCCTCTGTTTCAGCCCCTCTGTTTCAGCACCTCTGTTTCAGCCTCTCTGTTTCTAGCCCTCTGTTTCAGCCCCTCTGTTTCAGCCCCTCTGTTTCAGCCCCTCTGTTTCAGCCCCTCAGTTTCAGCCCCTCTGTTTCTCGCCCTCTGTTTCAGCCCCTCTGTTTCAGCCCACCTGTTTCAGCCCATCTGTTTCATCCCCTCTGTTTCTCGCCCTCTGTTTCTCGCCCTCTGTTTCAGCCCCTCTGTTTCTCGCCCTCAGTTTCAGCCCCTCTGTTTCAGCCCCTCTGTTTCTCGCCCTCTGTTTCTCGCCCTCTGTTTCTCGCCCTCTGTTTCAGCCCCTCTGTTTCAGCCCCTCTGTTTCAGCCCCTCTGTTTCAGCCGCACTGTTTCAGACCCTCTTTTTCAGCCCCTCTGTTTCTCGCCCTCTGTTTCTCGCCCTCTGTTTCAGCCCCTCTGTTTGAGCCCCGCTGTTTCTCCCCTCTGTTTCTCGCCCTCTGTTTCTCGCCCTCTGTTTCTCGCCCTCTGTTTCAGCCCCTCTGTTTCAGCCCACCTGTTTCAGCCCATCTGTTTCATCCCCTCTGTTTCTCGCCCTCTGTTTCTCGCCCTCTGTTTCAGCCCCTCTGTTTCTCGCCCTCAGTTTCAGCCCCTCTGTTTCAGCCCCACTGTTTCAGCCCCACTGTTTCAGCCCCTCTGTTTCAGCACCTCTGTTTCAGCCCCTCTGTTTCTCGCCCTCTGTTTCTCGCACTCTGTTTTTCGCCCTATGTTTCAGCTCCTCTGTTTCTCGCCCTCTCTTTCTCGCCCTCTGTTTCAGCCCCTCTGTTTCGCCCCTTCTGTTTCTTGCCCTCTGTTTTAACCCCTCTGTTTCAGCCCCTCTGTTACACCCCCACTGTATCAGCACCTCTGTTTCAGCCCCTCTGTTTCTCGCCCTCTGTTTCTCGCACTCTGTTTCTCGCACTCTGTTTCTCGCCCTCTGTTTCTCGCCCTCTGTTTCTCAACCTCTGTTTCTCGCCGTGTGTTTCTCGCCCTCTGTTTCAGCCCATCTGTTTCAGCCCCTCTGTTTCAACCCCTCTGTTTCACCCCCTCTGTTTCAGCCCCTCTGTTTCTCGCCCTCTGTTTCAGCCCCTCTGTTTCACGCCCTCTGTTTCAGCCCCTCTGTTTCAGCCCCTCTGTTTCAGCCCCTCTGTTTCAGCCCCTTTGTTTCAGCCCCTCTGATTCCCGCCCTCTGTTTCTCGCCCTCTGTGTCAGCCCCTCTGTTTCAGCCCCTCTGTTTCAGCCCCTCATTTTCTCGCCCTCTGTTTCTCGCCCTCTGTTTCTCGCCCTCTGTTTCTCGCCCTCTGTTTCTCGCCGTCTGTTTCAGCCCCTCTGTTTCAGCCCCTCTGTTTCTCGCCTCTGTTTCAGCCCCTCTGTTTCAGCCCCTCTGTTTCAGCCTCTCTGTTTCAGCCCCTCTGTTTCAGCACCTCTGTTTCAGCCCCTCTGTTTCTCGCCCTCTGTTACTCGCCAGCTGTTTCTCGCCCTCTGTTTCTCGCCCTCTGTTTCTCGCCCTCTGTTTCAGCCCCTCTGTTTCTCGCCCTCTGTTTCTCGCCCTCTGTTTCAGCCCCTCTGTTTCAGCCCCTCTGTTTCTGGCCCTCTGTTTCAGCCCCTCTGTGTCAGCCCCTCTTTTTCAGCCCCTCTGTTTCAGCCCCTCTGTTTCAGCCCGTCTGTTTCAGCCCCTCTCTTTCTCGCACTCTGTTTCAGCCCCTCTGTTTCTCGCTCTCTGTTTCAGCCCCTCTTTTTCTCGCCCTCTGTTTCAGCCCCTCTGTTTCAGCCCCTCTGTTTCAGCCCCTCTGTTTCAGCCCCTCTGATTCAGCTCCTCTGTTTCCGCCCCTCTTTTTCTCGCCCTCTGTTTCAGCGCCTCTGTTTCTCGCTGTCTGTTTCAGCCCCTCTGTTTCAGCCCCTCTGTTTCAGCCCCTCTGTTTCAGTCCATCTGTTTCAGCCCCTCTGTTTCTCGCCCTCTGTTTCAGCCCCTCTGTTTCTCGCTCTCTGTTTTAGCCCCTCTGTTTCTCGACCTCTGTTTCAGCCCCTCTGTTTCAGCCCCTCTGTTTCAGCCACTCTGTTTCAGCCCCTCTGTTTCAGCCCCTCTGTTTCTCGCCCTCTGTTTCTCGCCCTCTGTTTCTCGCCCTCTGTTTCTCGCCCGCTGTTTCAGCCCCTCTGTTTCAGCACCTCTGTTTCAGCCTCTCTGTTTCTAGCCCTCTGTTTCAGCCCCTCTGTTTCAGCCCCTCTGTTTCAGCCCCTCTGTTTCAGCCCCTCAGTTTCTGCCCCTCTGTTTCTCGCCCTCTGTTTCAGCCCCTCTGTTTCTCGCCCTCTGTTTCAGCCCCTCTGTTTCAGCCCCTCTGTTTCAGCCCCTCTGTATCAGCCCCTCTGTTTCTCGCCCTCTGTTTCTCGCCCTCTGTTTCAGCCCCTCTGTTTGAGCCCCGCTGTTTCTCGCCCTCTGTTTCTCGCCCTCTGTTTCTCGCCCTCTGCTTCTCGCCCTCTGTTAGGGCCCCTCTGTTTCAGCCCCTCTGTTTCTCGCTGTCTGTTTCAGCCCCTCTGTTTCAGCCCCTCTGTTTCAGCCCCTCTGTTTCAGTCCATCTGTTTCAGCCCCTCTGTTTCTCGACCTCTCTTTCAGCCCCTCTGTTTCTCGCTCTCTGTTTTAGCCCCTCTGTTTCTCGACCTCTGTTTCAGCCCCTCTGTTTCAGCCCCTCTGTTTCAGCCACTCTGTTTCAGCCCCTCTGTTTCAGCCCCTCTGTTTCTCGCCCTCTGTTTCTCGCCCTCTGTTTCTCGCCCTCTGTTTCTCGCCCTCTGTTTCAGCCCCTCTGTTTCAGCACCTCTGTTTCAGCCTCTCTGTTTCTAGCCCTCTGTTTCAGCCCCTCTGTTTCAGCCCCTCTGTTTCAGCCCCTCTGTTTCAGCCCCTCAGTTTCAGCTCCTCTGTTTCTCGCCCTCTGTTTCAGCCCCTCTGTTTCTCGCCCTCTGTTTCAGCCCCTCTGTTTCAGCCCCTCTGTTTCAGCCCCTCTGTGTCAGCCCCTCTGTTTCTCGCCCTCTGTTTCTCGCCCTCTGTTTCAGCCCCTCTGTTTGAGCCCCGCTGTTTCTCGCCCTCTGTTTCTCGCCCTCTGTTTCTCGCCCTCTGCTTCTCGCCCTATGTTAGGGCCCCTCTGTTTCAGCCCCTCTGTTTCAGCCCCTCTGTTTCTCGCCCTCTGTTTCTCGCCCTCTGTTTCAGCCCCTCTGTTTCTCGCCCTCTGTTTCAGCACCTCTGTTTCAGCCCCTCTGTTTCAGCCCCTCTGTTTCAGCCCCTCTATTTCAGCACCTCTGTTTCAGCCCCTCTGTTTCTCGCCCTCTGTTTCTCGCCCTCTGTTTCTCGCCCTCTGTTTCTCGCCCTCTGTTTCTCGCCCTCTGTTTCAGCCCCTCTGTTTCTGGCCATTTGTTTCTCGCCCTCTGTGTCAGCCCCTCTGTTTCGCCCCTGCTGTTTCTCGCCCTCTGTTTCAGCCCCTCTGTTTCAGCCCCTCTGTTTCTCCCCCTCTGTTACAGCACCTCTGTTTCAGCACCTCTGTTTCTCGCCCTCTGTTTCTCGCACTCTGTTTCTCGCACTCTGTTTCTCGCCCTCTGTTTCTCGCCCTCTGTTTCTCTCCCTCTGTTTCTCAACCTCTGTTTCTCGCCCTGTGTTTCTCGCCCTCTGTTTCAGCCCCTCTGTTTCAGCCCCTCTGTTTCAGCCCCTCTGTTTCAGCCCCTCTGTTTCAGTCCTTCTGTTTCAGCCCCTCTGTTTCACGCCCTCTGTTTCAGCCCCTCTGTTTCTCGCTCTCTGTTTTAGCCCCTCTCTTTCTCGACCTCTGTTTCAGCCCCTCTGTTTCAGCCCCTCTGTTTCAGCCACTCTGTTTCAGCCCCTCTGTTTCAGCCCCTTTGTTTCTCGCCCTCTGTTTCTCGCCCTCTGTTTCTCGCCCTCTGTTTCTCGCCCTCTGTTTCAGCCCCTCTGTTTCAGCACCTCTGTTTCAGCCTCTCTGTTTCTAGCCCTCTGTTTCAGCCCCTCTGTTTCAGCCCCTCTGTTTCAGCCCCTCTGTTTCAGCCCCTCAGTTTCAGCCCCTCTGTTTCTCGCCCTCTGTTTCAGCCCCTCTGTTTCAGCCCACCTGTTTCAGCCCATCTGTTTCATCCCCTCTGTTTCTCGCCCTCTGTTTCTCGCCCTCTGTTTCAGCCCCTCTGTTTCTCGCCCTCAGTTTCAGCCCCTCTGTTTCAGCCCCACTGTTTCAGCCCCTCTGTTTCAGCCCCTCTGTTTCAGCACCTCTGTTTCAGCCCCTCTGTTTCTCGCCCTCTGTTTCTCGCACTCTGTTTTTCGCCCTCTGTTTCAGCTCCTCTGTTTCTCGCCCTCTCTTTCTCGCCCTCTGTTTCAGCCCCTCTGTTTCGCCCCTTCTGTTTCTTGCCCTCTGTTTTAGCCCCTCTGTTTCAGCCCCTCTGTTACACCCCCACTGTATCAGCACCTCTGTTTCAGCCCCTCTGTTTCTCGCCCTCTGTTTCTCGCACTCTGTTTCTCGCACTCTGTTTCTCGCCCTCTGTTTCTCGCCCTCTTTTTCTCAACCTCTGTTTCTCGCCGTGTGTTTCTCGCCCTCTGTTTCGGCCCATCTGTTTCAGCCCCTCTGTTTCAGCCCCTCTGTTTCACCCCCTCTGTTTCAGCCCCTCTGTTTCTCGCCCTCTGTTTCAGCCCCTCTGTTTCACGCCCTCTGTTTCAGCCCCTCTGTTTCAGCCCCTCTGTTTCAGCCCCTCTGTTTCAGCCCCTTTGTTTCAGCCCCTCTGATTCCCGCCCTCTGTTTCTCGCCCTCTGTGTCAGCCCCTCTGTTTCAGCCCCTCTGTTTCAGCCCCTCATTTTCTCGCCCTCTGTTTCTCGCCCTCTGTTTCTCGCCCTCTGTTTCTCGCCCTCTGTTTCTCGCCGTCTGTTTCAGCCCCTCTGTTTCAGCCCCTCTGTTTCTCGCCTCTGTTTCAGCCCCTCTGTTTCAGCCCCTCTGTTTCAGCCTCTCTGTTTCAGCCCCTCTGTTTCAGCCCCTCTGTTTCAGCCCCTCTGTTTCTCGCACTCTGTTTCTCGCCCTCTGTTTCAGCCCCTCTGTTTCAGCCCCTCTGTTTCAGCCCCTCTGTTTCAGCCCCTCTGTTTCTCGCCCTCTGTTTCTCGCCCTCTGTTTCTCGCCCTCTGTTTCAGCCCCTCTGTTTCAGCCCCTCTGTTTCAGCCCCTCTGTTTCAGCCCCTCTGTTTCAGCCGCACTGTTTCGGACCCTCTTTTTCAGCCCCTCTGTTTCTCGCCCTCTGTTTCAGCCCCTCTGTTTGAGCCCCGCTGTTTCTCGCCCTCTGTTTCTCGCCCTCTGTTTCTCGCCCTCTGCTTCTCGCCCTATGTTAGGGCCCCTCTGTTTCAGCCCCTCTGTTTCAGCCCCTCTGTTTCTCGCCCTCTGTTTCTCGCCCTCTGTTTCAGCCCCTCTGTTTCTCGCCCTCTGTTTCAGCACCTCTGTTTCAGCCCCTCTGTTTCAGCCCCTCTGTTTCAGCCCCTCTATTTCAGCACCTCTGTTTCAGCCCCTCTGTTTCTCGCCCTCTGTTTCTCGCCCTCTGTTTCTCGCCCTCTGTTTCTCGCCCTCTGTTTCTCGCCCTCTGTTTCAGCCCCTCTGTTTCTGGCCATTTGTTTCTCGCCCTCTGTATCAGCCCCTCTGTTTCAGCACCTCTGTTTCAGCCTCTCTGTTTCTAGCCCTCTGTTTCAGCCCCTCTGTTTCAGCCCCTCTGTTTCAGCCCCTCTGTTTCAGCCCCTCAGTTTCAGCCCCTCTGTTTCTCGCCCTCTGTTTCAGCCCCTCTGTTTCAGCCCACCTGTTTCAGCCCATCTGTTTCATCCCCTCTGTTTCTCGCCCTCTGTTTCTCGCCCTCTGTTTCAGCCCCTCTGTTTCTCGCCCTCAGTTTCAGCCCCTCTGTTTCAGCCCCACTGTTTCAGCCCCTCTGTTTCAGCCCCTCTGTTTCAGCACCTCTGTTTCAGCCCCTCTGTTTCTCGCCCTCTGTTTCTCGCACTCTGTTTTTCGCCCTCTGTTTCAGCTCCTCTGTTTCTCGCCCTCTCTTTCTCGCCCTCTGTTTCAGCCCCTCTGTTTCTCCCCTTCTGTTTCTTGCCCTCTGTTTTAGCCCCTCTGTTTCAGCCCCTCTGTTACACCCCCACTGTATCAGCACCTCTGTTTCAGCCCCTCTGTTTCTCGCCCTCTGTTTCTCGCACTCTGTTTCTCGCACTCTGTTTCTCGCCCTCTGTTTCTCGCCCTCTTTTTCTCAACCTCTGTTTCTCGCCGTGTGTTTCTCGCCCTCTGTTTCGGCCCATCTGTTTCAGCCCCTCTGTTTCTGCCCCTCTGTTTCACCCCCTCTGTTTCAGCCCCTCTGTTTCTCGCCCTCTGTTTCAGCCCCTCTGTTTCACGCCCTCTGTTTCAGCCCCTCTGTTTCAGCCCCTCTGTTTCAGCCCCTCTGTTTCAGCCCCTTTGTTTCAGCCCCTCTGATTCCCGCCCTCTGTTTCTCGCCCTCTGTGTCAGCCCCTCTGTTTCAGCCCCTCTGTTTCAGCCCCTCATTTTCTCGCCCTCTGTTTCTCGCCCTCTGTTTCTCGCCCTCTGTTTCTCGCCCTCTGTTTCTCGCCGTCTGTTTCAGCCCCTCTGTTTCAGCCCCTCTGTTTCTCGCCTCTGTTTCAGCCCCTCTGTTTCAGCCCCTCTGTTTCAGCCTCTCTGTTTCAGCCCCTCTGTTTCAGCCCCTCTGTTTCAGCCCCTCTGTTTCTCGCACTCTGTTTCTCGCCCTCTGTTTCAGCCCCTCTGTTTCAGCCCCTCTGTTTCAGCCCCTCTGTTTCAGCCCCTCTGTTTCTCGCCCTCTGTTTCTCGCCCTCTGTTTCTCGCCCTCTGTTTCAGCCCCTCTGTTTCAGCCCCTCTGTTTCAGCCCCTCTGTTTCAGCCCCTCTGTTTCAGCCGCACTGTTTCGGACCCTCTTTTTCAGCCCCTCTGTTTCTCGCCCTCTGTTTCAGCCCCTCTGTTTGAGCCCCGCTGTTTCTCGCCCTCTGTTTCTCGCCCTCTGTTTCTCGCCCTCTGCTTCTCGCCCTATGTTAGGGCCCCTCTGTTTCAGCCCCTCTGTTTCAGCCCCTCTGTTTCTCGCCCTCTGTTTCTCGCCCTCTGTTTCAGCCCCTCTGTTTCTCGCCCTCTGTTTCAGCACCTCTGTTTCAGCCCCTCTGTTTCAGCCCCTCTGTTTCAGCCCCTCTATTTCAGCACCTCTGTTTCAGCCCCTCTGTTTCTCGCCCTCTGTTTCTCGCCCTCTGTTTCTCGCCCTCTGTTTCTCGCCCTCTGTTTCTCGCCCTCTGTTTCAGCCCCTCTGTTTCTGGCCATTTGTTTCTCGCCCTCTGTGTCAGCCCCTCTGTTTCGCCCCTGCTGTTTCTCGCCCTCTGTTTCAGCCCCTCTGTTTCAGCCCCTCTGTTTCTCCCCCTCTGTTACAGCACCTCTGTTTCAGCACCTCTGTTTCTCGCCCTCTGTTTCTCGCACTCTGTTTCTCGCACTCTGTTTCTCGCCCTCTGTTTCTCGCCCTCTGTTTCTCTCCCTCTGTTTCTCAACCTCTGTTTCTCGCCCTGTGTTTCTCGCCCTCTGTTTCAGCCCCTCTGTTTCAGCCCCTCTGTTTCAGCCCCTCTGTTTCAGCCCCTCTGTTTCAGTCCTTCTGTTTCAGCCCCTCTGTTTCTCGCCCTCTGTTTCAGCCCCTCTGTTTCTCGCTCTCTGTTTTAGCCCCTCTCTTTCTCGACCTCTGTTTCAGCCCCTCTGTTTCAGCCCCTCTGTTTCAGCCACTCTGTTTCAGCCCCTCTGTTTCAGCCCCTCTGTTTCTCGCCCTCTGTTTCTCGCCCTCTGTTTCTCGCCCTCTGTTTCTCGCCCTCTGTTTCAGCCCCTCTGTTTCAGCACCTCTGTTTCAGCCTCTCTGTTTCTAGCCCTCTGTTTCAGCCCCTCTGTTTCAGCCCCTCTGTTTCAGCCCCTCTGTTTCAGCCCCTCAGTTTCAGCCCCTCTGTTTCTCGCCCTCTGTTTCAGCCCCTCTGTTTCAGCCCACCTGTTTCAGCCCATCTGTTTCATCCCCTCTGTTTCTCGCCCTCTGTTTCTCGCCCTCTGTTTCAGCCCCTCTGTTTCTCGCCCTCAGTTTCAGCCCCTCTGTTTCAGCCCCACTGTTTCAGCCCCTCTGTTTCAGCCCCTCTGTTTCAGCACCTCTGTTTCAGCCCCTCTGTTTCTCGCCCTCTGTTTCTCGCACTCTGTTTTTCGCCCTCTGTTTCAGCTCCTCTGTTTCTCGCACTCTCTTTCTCGCCCTCTGTTTCAGCCCCTCTGTTTCGCCCCTTCTGTTTCTTGCCCTCTGTTTTAGCCCCTCTGTTTCAGCCCCTCTGTTACACCCCCACTGTATCAGCACCTCTGTTTCAGCCCCTCTGTTTCTCGCCCTCTGTTTCTCGCACTCTGTTTCTCGCACTCTGTTTCTCGCCCTCTGTTTCTCGCCCTCTTTTTCTCAACCTCTGTTTCTCGCCGTGTGTTTCTCGCCCTCTGTTTCAGCCCATCTGTTTCAGCCCCTCTGTTTCAGCCCCTCTGTTTCACCCCCTCTGTTTCAGCCCCTCTGTTTCTCGCCCTCTGTTTCAGCCCCTCTGTTTCACGCCCTCTGTTTCAGCCCCTCTGTTTCAGCCCCTCTGTTTCAGCCCCTCTGTTTCAGCCCCTTTGTTTCAGCCCCTCTGATTCCCGCCCTCTGTTTCTCGCCCTCTGTGTCAGCCCCTCTGTTTCAGCCCCTCATTTTCTCGCCCTCTGTTTCTCGCCCTCTGTTTCTCGCCCTCTGTTTCTCGCCCTCTGTTTCTCGCCGTCTGTTTCAGCCCCTCTGTTTCAGCCCCTCTGTTTCTCGCCTCTGTTTCAGCCCCTCTGTTTCAGCCCCTCTGTTTCAGCCTCTCTGTTTCAGCCCCTCTGTTTCAGCCCCTCTGTTTCAGCCCCTCTGTTTCTCGCACTCTGTTTCTCGCCCTCTGTTTCAGCCCCTCTGTTTCAGCCCCTCTGTTTCAGCCCCTCTGTTTCAGCCCCTCTGTTTCTCGCCCTCTGTTTCTCGCCCTCTGTTTCTCGCCCTCTGTTTCAGCCCCTCTGTTTCAGCCCCTCTGTTTCAGCCCCTCTGTTTCAGCCCCTCTGTTTCAGCCGCACTGTTTCGGACCCTCTTTTTCAGCCCCTCTGTTTCTCGCCCTCTGTTTCTCGCCCTCTGTTTCAGCCCCTCTGTTGGAGCCCCGCTGTTTCTCCCCTCTGTTTCTCGCCCTCTGTTTCTCGCCCTCTGTTTCTCGCCCTCTGTTTCAGCCCCTCTGTTTCAGCCCACCTGTTTCAGCCCATCTGTTTCATCCCCTCTGTTTCTCGCCCTCTGTTTCTCGCCCTCTGTTTCAGCCCCTCTGTTTCTCGCCCTCAGTTTCAGCCCCTCTGTTTCAGCCCCACTGTTTCAGCCCCTCTGTTTCAGCCCCTCTGTTTCAGCACCTCTGTTTCAGCCCCTCTGTTTCTCGCCCTCTGTTTCTCGCACTCTGTTTTTCGCCCTCTGTTTCAGCTCCTCTGTTTCTCGCCCTCTCTTTCTCGCCCTCTGTTTCAGCCCCTCTGTTTCGCCCCTTCTGTTTCTTGCCCTCTGTTTTAGCCAATCTGTTTCAGCCCCTCTGTTACACCCCCACTGTATCAGCACCTCTGTTTCAGCCCCTCTGTTTCTCGCCCTCTGTTTCTCGCACTCTGTTTCTCGCACTCTGTTTCTCGCCCTCTGTTTCTCGCCCTCTGTTTCTCAACCTCTGTTTCTCGCCGTGTGTTTCTCGCCCTCTGTTTCAGCCCATCTGTTTCAGCCCCTCTGTTTCAGCCCCTCTGTTTCACACCCTCTGTTTCAGCCCCTCTGTTTCTCGCCCTCTGTTTCAGCCCCTCTGTTTCAGCCCCTCTGTTTCAGCCCCTTTGTTTCAGCCCCTCTGATTCCCGCCCTCTGTTTATCGCCCTCTGTGTCAGCCCCTCTGTTTCAGCCCCTCTGTTTCAGCCCCTCATTTTCTCGCCCTCTGTTTCTCGCCCTCTGTTTCTCGCCCTCTGTTTCAGCCCCTCTGTTTCTCGCCCTCTGTTTCAGCACCTCTGTTTCAGCCCCTCTGTTTCAGCCCCTCTGTTTCAGCCCCTCTATTTCAGCACCTCTGTTTCAGCCCCTCTGTTTCTCGCCCTCTGTTTCTCGCCCTCTGTTTCTCGCCCTCAGTTTCTCGCCCTCTGTTTCTCGCCCTCTGTTTCAGCCCCTCTGTTTCTGGCCATTTGTTTCTCGCCCTCTGTGTCAGCCCCTCTGTTTCGCCCCTGCTGTTTCTCGCCCTCTGTTTCAGCCCCTCTGTTTCAGCCCCTCTGTTTCTCCCCCTCTGTTACAGCACCTCTGTTTCAGCCCCTCTGATTCTCGCCCTCTGTTTCTCGCACTCTGTTTCTCGCACTCTGTTTCTCGCCCTCTGTTTCTCGCCCTCTGTTTCTCTCCCTCTGTTTCTCAACCTCTGTTTCTCGCCCTGTGTTTCTCGCCCTCTGTTTCAGCCCCTCTGTTTCAGCCCCTCTGTTTCAGCCCCTCTGTTTCAGCCCCTCTGTTTCAGCCCCTCTGTTTCAGCCCCTTTGTTTCAGCCCCTCTGATTCCCGCCCTCTGTTTTTCGCCCTCTGTTTCAGCTCCTCTGTTTCTCGCCCTCTCTTTCTCGCCCTCTGTTTCAGCCCCTCTGTTTCGCCCCTTCTGTTTCTTGCCCTCTGTTTTAGCCAATCTGTTTCAGCCCCTCTGTTACACCCCCACTGTATCAGCACCTCTGTTTCAGCCCCTCTGTTTCTCGCCCTCTGTTTCTCGCACTCTGTTTCTCGCACTCTGTTTCTCGCCCTCTGTTTCTCGCCCTCTGTTTCTCAACCTCTGTTTCTCGCCGTGTGTTTCTCGCCCTCTGTTTCAGCCCATCTGTTTCAGCCCCTCTGTTTCAGCCCCTCTGTTTCACACCCTCTGTTTCAGCCCCTCTGTTTCTCGCCCTCTGTTTCAGCCCCTCTGTTTCAGCCCCTCTGTTTCAGCCCCTTTGTTTCAGCCCCTCTGATTCCCGCCCTCTGTTTATCGCCCTCTGTGTCAGCCCCTCTGTTTCAGCCCCTCTGTTTCAGCCCCTCATTTTCTCGCCCTCTGTTTCTCGCCCTCTGTTTCTCGCCCTCTGTTTCAGCCCCTCTGTTTCTCGCCCTCTGTTTCAGCACCTCTGTTTCAGCCCCTCTGTTTCAGCCCCTCTGTTTCAGCCCCTCTATTTCAGCACCTCTGTTTCAGCCCCTCTGTTTCTCGCCCTCTGTTTCTCGCCCTCTGTTTCTCGCCCTCAGTTTCTCGCCCTCTGTTTCTCGCCCTCTGTTTCAGCCCCTCTGTTTCTGGCCATTTGTTTCTCGCCCTCTGTGTCAGCCCCTCTGTTTCGCCCCTGCTGTTTCTCGCCCTCTGTTTCAGCCCCTCTGTTTCAGCCCCTCTGTTTCTCCCCCTCTGTTACAGCACCTCTGTTTCAGCCCCTCTGATTCTCGCCCTCTGTTTCTCGCACTCTGTTTCTCGCACTCTGTTTCTCGCCCTCTGTTTCTCGCCCTCTGTTTCTCTCCCTCTGTTTCTCAACCTCTGTTTCTCGCCCTGTGTTTCTCGCCCTCTGTTTCAGCCCCTCTGTTTCAGCCCCTCTGTTTCAGCCCCTCTGTTTCAGCCCCTCTGTTTCAGTCCATCTGTTTCAGCCCCTCTGTTTCTCGCCCTCTGTTTCAGCCCCTCTGTTTCTCGCTCTCTGTTTTAGCCCCTCTGTTTCTCGACCTCTGTTTCAGCCCCTCTGTTTCAGCCCCTCTGTTTCAGCCACTCTGTTTCAGCCCCTCTGTTTCAGCCCCTCTGTTTCTCGCCCTCTGTTTCTCGCCCTCTGTTTCTCGCCCTCTGTTTCTCGCCCTCTGTTTCAGCCCCTCTGTTTCAGCACCTCTGTTTCAGCCTCTCTGTTTCTAGCCCTCTGTTTCAGCCCCTCTGTTTCAGCCCCTCTGTTTCAGCCCCTCTGTTTCAGCCCCTCAGTTTCAGCCCCTCTGTTTCTCGCCCTCTGTTTCAGCCCCTCTGTTTCTCGCCCTCTGTTTCAGCCCCTCTGTTTCAGCCCCTCTGTTTCAGCCCCTCTGTATCAGCCCCTCTGTTTCTCGCCCTCTGTTTCTCGCCCTCTGTTTCAGCCCCTCTGTTTGAGCCCCGCTGTTTCTCGCCCTCTGTTTCTCGCCCTCTGTTTCTCGCCCTCTGCTTCTCGCCCTCTGTTAGGGCCCCTCTGTTTCAGCCCCTCTGTTTCTCGCTGTCTGTTTCAGCCCCTCTGTTTCAACCCCTCTGTTTCAGCCCCTCTGTTTCAGTCCATCTGTTTCAGCCCCTCTGTTTCTCGCCCTCTGTTTCAGCCCCTCTGTTTCTCGCCCTCTGTTTCAGCCCCTCTGTTTCTCGACCTCTGTTTCAGCCCCTCTGTTTCAGCCCCTCTGTTTCAGCCACTCTGTTTCAGCCCCTCTGTTTCAGCCCCTCTGTTTCTCGCCCTCTGTTTCTCGCCCTCTGTTTCTCGCCCTCTGTTTCTCGCCCTCTGTTTCAGCCCCTCTGTTTCAGCACCTCTGTTTCAGCCTCTCTGTTTCTCGCCCTCTGTTTCTCGCCCTCTGTTTCAGCCCCTCTGTTTCTCGCCCTCTGTTTCAGCACCTCTGTTTCAGCCCCTCTGTTTCAGCCCCTCTGTTTCAGCCCCTCTATTTCAGCACCTCCTTTTAAGCCCCTCTGTTTCTCGCCCTCTGTTTCTCGCCCTCTGTTTCTCGCCCTCTGTTTCTCGCCCTCTGTTTCTCGCCCTCTGTTTCAGCCCCTCTGTTTCTGGCCATTTGTTTCTCGCCCTCTGTGTCTGACCCTCTGTTTCGCCCCTGCTGATTCTCGCCCTCTGTTTCAGCCCCTCTGTTTCAGCCCCTCTGTTTCCCCCCCTCTGTTACAGCACCTCTGTTTCAGCCCCTCTGTTTCTCGCACTCTGTTTCTCGCACTCTGTTTCTCGCACTCTGTTTCTCGCCCTCTGTTTCTCGCCCTCTGTTTCTCTCCCTCTGTTTCTCAACCTCTGTTTCTCGCCCTGTGTTTCTCGCCCTCTGTTTCAGCCCCTCTGTTTCAGCCCCTCTGTTTCAGCCCCTCTGTTTCAGCCCCTCTGTTTCTCGCCCTCTGTTTCAGCCACTCTGTTTCTCGCCCTCTGTTTCAGCCCCTCTGTTTCAGCCCCTCTGTTTCAGCCCCTCTGTTTCAACCCCTCTGTTTCAGCCAGTCTGTTTCTCGCCCTCTGTTTCTCGCCGTCTGTTTCTCGCCCTCTGTTTCAGCCCCTCTGTTTCAGCCGCTCAGTTTCAGCCCCTCTGTTTCAGCCTCTCTGTTTCAGCCCCTCTGTTTCAGCCCCTCTGTTTCAGCCAGTCAATTTCTCGCCCTCTGTTTCTCGTAGTCTGTTTCTCGCCCTTTGTTTCAGCCCCTCTGTTTCAGCCCCTCTGTTTCTCGCCCTCTGTTTCAGCCTCTCTGTTTCAGCCCCTCTGTTTCTCCCCTCTGTTTAAGCCCCTCTGTTCCTCGCCCTCTGTTTCAGCCCCTCTGTTTCAGCCCCTCTGTTTCAGCCCCTCTGTATCTCGCCCTCTGTTTCTCGCCCTCTGTTTCAGCCCCTCTGTTTCAGCCCCTCTGTTTCAGCCCCTCTGTTTCTCGCCCTCTGTTTCTCGCCCTCTGTTTCTCGCCCTCTGTTTCAGCCCCTCTGTTTCAGCCCCTCTGTTTCAGCCCCTCTGTTTCAGCCCCTCTGTTTCAGCCGCACTGTTTCAGACCCTCTGTTTCAGCCCCTCTGTTTCTCGCCCTCTGTTTCTCGCCCTCTGTTTCAGCCCCTCTGTTTGAGCCCCGCTGTTTCTCCCCTCTGTTTCTCGCCCTCTGTTTCTCGCCCTCTGTTTCAGCCCCTCTGTTTCAGCCCACCTGTTTCAGCCCCTCTGTTTCAGCCCTTCTGTTTCTCGCCCTCTGTTTCTCGCCCTCTGTTTCAGCCCCTCTGTTTCTCGCCCTCTGTTTCAGCCCCTCTGTTTCAGCCCCTCTGTTTCAGCCCCTCTGTTTCAGCCCCTCTGTTTCAGAACCTCTGTTTCAGCCCCTCTGTTTCTCGCCCTCTGTTTCTCGCACTCTGTTTTTCGCCCTCTGTTTCAGCTCCTCTGTTTCTCGCCCTCTCTTTCTCGCCCTCTGTTTCAGCCCCTCTGTTTCGCCCCTTCTGTTTCTTGCCCTCTGTTTTAGCCCCTCTGTTTCAGCCCCTCTGTTTCACCCCCACTGTATCAGCACCTCTGTTTCAGCCCCTCTGTTTCTCGCCCTCTGTTTCTCGCACTCTGTTTCTCGCACTCTGTTTCTCGCCCTCTGTTTCTCACCCTCTGTTTCTCGCCCTCTGTTTCTCGCCGTGTGTTTCTCGCCCTCTGTTTCAGCCCATCTGTTTCAGCCCCACTGTTTCAGCCCCTCTGTTTCAGCCCCTCTGTTTCAGCCCCTCTGTTTCTCGCCCTCTGTTTCTCGCCCTCTGTTTCTCGCCCTCTGTTTCTCGCCCTCTGTTTCAGCCCCTCTGTTTGAGCCCCGCTGTTTCTCCCCTCTGTTTCTCGCCCTCTGTTTCTCGCCCTCTGTTTCTCGCCCTCTGTTTCAGCCCCTCTGTTTCAGCCCACCTGTTTCAGCCCATCTGTTTCATCCCCTCTGTTTCTCGCCCTCTGTTTCTCGCCCTCTGTTTCAGCCCCTCTGTTTCTCGCCCTCAGTTTCAGCCCCTCTGTTTCAGCCCCACTGTTTCAGCCCCTCTGTTTCAGCCCCTCTGTTTCAGCACCTCTGTTTCAGCCCCTCTGTTTCTCGCCCTCTATTTCTCGCACTCTGTTTTTCGCCCTCTGTTTCAGCTCCTCTGTTTCTCGCCCTCTCTTTCTCGCCCTCTGTTTCAGCCCCTCTGTTTCGCCCCTTCTGTTTCTTGCCCTCTGTTTTAGCCCCTCTGTTTCAGCCCCTCTGTTACACCCCCACTGTATCAGCACCTCTGTTTCAGCCCCTCTGTTTCTCGCCCTCTGTTTCTCGCACTCTGTTTCTCGCCCTCTGTTTCTCGCCCTCTGTTACTCGCCCTCTGTTTCTCAACCTCTGTTTCTCGCCGTGTGTTTCTCGCCCTCTGTTTCAGCCCATCTGTTTCAGCCCCTCTGTTTCAACCCCTCTGTTTCACACCCTCTGTTTCAGCCCCTCTGTTTCTCGCCCTCTGTTTCAGCCCCTCTGTTTTAACGCCCTCTGTTTCAGCCCCTCTGTTTCAGCCCCTCTGTTTCAGCCCCTCTGTTTCAGCCCCTTTGTTTCAGCCCCTCTGTTTCCCGCCCTCTGTTTCTCGCCCTCTGTGTCAGCCCCTCTGTTTCAGCCCCTCTGTTTCAGCCCCTCATTTTCTCGCCCTCTGTTTCTCGCCCTCTGTTTCTCGCCCTCTGTTTCTCGCCCTCTGTTTCTCGCCGTCTGTTTCAGCCCCTCTGTTTCAGCCCCTCTGTTTCTCGCCTCTGTTTCAGCCCCTCTGTTTCAGCCCCTCTGTTTCAGCCTCTCTGTTTCTCGCCCTCTGTTTCTCGCCCTCTGTTTCAGCCCCTCTGTTTCAGCCCCTCTGTTTCAGACCCTCTGTTTCAGCCCCTCTGTTTCAGCCCCTCTGTTTCAGGCACTCTGTTTCAGCCCCTCTGTTTCTCGCCCTCTGTTTCTCGCCCTCTGTTTCAGCCCCTCTGTTTCAGCCCCTCTGTTTCAGCCCCTCTGTTTCAGTCCCTCTGTTTCTCGCCCTCTGTTTCAGCCCCTCTGTTTCAGCCCCTCTGTTTCAGCCCCTCTGTTTCAGCCCCTCTGTTTCAGCACCTCTGTTTCTGCCCCTCTGTTTCTCGCCCTCTGTTTCAGCACCTCTGTTTCAGCCCCTCTGTTTCAGCCCCTCTGTTTCAGCCCCTCTATTTCAGCACCTCTGTTTCAGCCCCTCTGTTTCTCGCCCTCTGTTTCTCGCCCTCTGTTTCTCGCCCTCTGTTTCTCGCCCTCTGTTTCTCGCCCTCTGTTTCAGGCCCTCTGTTTCTGGCCATTTGTTTCTCGCCCTCTGTGTCAGACCCTCTGTTTCGCCCCTGCTGTTTCTCGCCCTCTGTTTCAGCCCCTCTGTTTCAGCCCCTCTGTTTCTCCCCCTCTGTTACAGCACCTCTGTTTCAGCCCCTCTGTTTCTCGCCCTCTGTTTCTCGCACTCTGTTTCTCGCACTCTGTTTCTCGCCCTGTGTTTCTCGCCCTCTGTTTCTCTCCCTCTGTTTCTCAACCTCTGTTTCCCGCCCTGTGTTTCTCGCCCTCTGTTTCAGCCCCTCTGTTTCAGCCCCTCTGTTTCAGCCCCTCTGTTTCAGCCCCTCTGTTTCTCGCCCTCTGTTTCAGCCACTCTGTTTCTCGCCCTCTGTTTCAGCCCCTCTGTTTCAGCCCCTCTGTTTCAGCCCCTCTGTTTCAACCCCTCTGATTCAGCCAGTCTGTTTCTCGCCCTCTGTTTCTCGCCGTCTGTTTCTCGCCCTCTGTTTCAGCCCCTCTGTTTCAGCCGCTCAGTTTCAGCCCCTCTGTTTCAGCCTCTCTGTTTCAGCCCCTCTGTTTCAGCCCCTCTGTTTCAGCCAGTCAATTTCTCGCCCTCTGTTTCTCGTAGTCTGTTTCTCGCCCTTTGTTTCAGCCCCTCTGTTTCAGCCCCTCTGTTTCTCGCCCTCTGTTTCAGCCTCTCTGTTTCAGCCCCTCTGTTTCTCCCCTCTGTTTAAGCCCCTCTGTTCCTCGCCCTCTGTTTCAGCCCCTCTGTTTCAGCCCCTCTGTTTCAGCCCCTCTGTATCTCGCCCTCTGTTTCTCGCCCTCTGTTTCAGCCCCTCTGTTTCAGCCCCTCTGTTTCAGCCCCTCTGTTTCTCGCCCTCTGTTTCTCGCCCTCTGTTTCTCGCCCTCTGTTTCAGCCCCTCTGTTTCAGCCCCTCTGTTTCAGCCCCTCTGTTTCAGCCCCTCTGTTTCAGCCGCACTGTTTCAGACCCTCTGTTTCAGCCCCTCTGTTTCTCGCCCTCTGTTTCTCGCCCTCTGTTTCAGCCCCTCTGTTTCTCGCCCTCTGTTTCTCGCACTCTGTTTCTCGCACTCTGTTTCTCGCCCTCTGTTTCTCGCCCTCTGTTTCTCAACCTCTGTTTCTCGCCGTGTGTTTCTCGCCCTCTGTTTCAGCCCATCTGTTTCAGCCCCTCTGTTTCAGCCCCTCTGTTTCACCCCCTCTGTTTCAGCCCCTCTGTTTCTCGCCCTCTGTTTCAGCCCCTCTGTTTCACGCCCTCGTTTCAGCCCCTCTGTTTCAGCCCCTCTGTTTCAGCCCCTCTGTTTCAGCCCCTTTGTTTCAGCCCCTCTGATTCAGCCCCTCTGTTTCTCGCCCTCTGTTTCATCCCCTCTGTTTCACGCCCTCTGTTTCAGCCCCTCTGTTTCAGCCCCTCTGTTTCAGCCCCTTTGTTTCAGCCCCTCTGATTCCCGCCCTCTGTTTCTTGCCCTCTGTGTCAGCCCCTCTGTTTCAGCCCCTCTGTTTCAGCCCCTCATTTTCTCGCCCTCTGTTTCTCGCCCTCTGTTTCTCGCCCTCTGTTTCTCGCCCTCTGTTTCTCGCCGTCTGTTTCAGCCACTCTGTTTCATCCCCTCTGTTTCTCGCCTCTGTTTCAGCCCCTCTGTTTCAGCCCCTCTGTTTCAGCCTCTCTGTTTCAGCCCCTCTGTTTCAGCACCTCTGTTTCAGCCCCTCTGTTTCTCGCCCTCTGTTACACGCCAGCTGTTTCTCGCCCTCTGTTTCTCGCCCTCTGTTTCTCGCCCTCTGTTTCAGCCCCTCTGTTTCTCGCCCTCTGTTTCTCGCCCTCTGTTTCAGCCCCTCTGTTTGAGCCCCGCTGTTTCTCGCCCTCTGTTTCAGCCCCTCTGTGTCAGCCCCTCTTTTTCAGCCCCTCTGTTTCAGCCCCTCTGTTTCAGCCCGTCTGTTTCAGCCCCTCTCTTTCTCGCACTCTGTTTCAGCCCCTCTGTTTCACGCTCTCTGTTTCAGCCCCTCTGTTTCTCGCCCTCTGTTTCAGCCCCTCTGTTTCAGCCCCTCTGTTTCAGCCCCTCTGTTTCCGCCCCTCTGATTCAGCTCCTCTGTTTCCGCCCCTCTTTTTCTCGCCCTCTGTTTCAGCCCCTCTGTTTCTCGCTGTCTGTTTCAGCCCCTCTGTTTCAGCCCCTCTGTTTCAGCCCCTCTGTTTCAGTCCATCTGTTTCAGCCCCTCTGTTTCTCGCCCTCTGTTTCAGCCCCTCTGTTTCTCGCTCTCTGTTTAAGCCCCTCTGTTTCTCGACCTCTGTTTCAGCCCCTCTGTTTCAGCCCCTCTGTTTCAGCCACTCTGTTTCAGCCCCTCTGTTTCAGCCCCTCTGTTTCTCGCCCTCTGTTTCTCGCCCTCTGTTTCTCGCCCTCTGTTTCTCGCCCTCTGTTTCAGCCCCTTTGTTTCAGCACCTCTGTTTCAGCCTCTCTGTTTCTCGCCCTCTGTTTCTCGCCCTCTGTTTCAGCCCCTCTGTTTCTCGCCCTCTGTTTCAGCACCTCTGTTTCAGCCCCTCTGTTTCAGCCCCTCTGTTTCAGCCCCTCTATTTCAGCACCTCTGTTTCAGCCCCTCTGTTTCTCGCCCTCTGTTTCTCGCACTCTGTTTCTCGCCCTCTGTTTCTCGCCCTCTGTTTCTCGCCCTCTGTTTCAGCCCCTCTGTTTCTGGCCATTTGTTTCTCGCCCTCTGTGTCTGACCCTCTGTTTCGCCCCTGCTGTTTCTCGCCCTCTGTTTCAGCCCCTCTGTTTCAGCCCCTCTGTTTCTCCCCCTCTGTTACAGCACCTCTGTTTCAGCCCCTCTGTTTCTCGCCCTCTGTTTCTCGCACTCTGTTTCTCGCACTCTGTTTCTCGCCCTCTGTTTCTCGCCCTCTGTTTCTCTCCCTCTGTTTCTCAACCTCTGTTTCTCGCCCTGTGTTTCTCGCCCTCTGTTTCAGCCCCTCTGTTTCAGCCCCTCTGTTTCAGCCCCTCTGTTTCAGCCCCTCTGTTTCTCGCCCTCTGTTTCAGCCACTCTGTTTCTCGCCCTCTGTTTCAGCCCCTCTGTTTCAGCCCCTCTGTTTCAGCCCCTATGTTTCAACCCCTCTGTTTCAGCCAGTCTGTTTCTCGCCCTCTGTTTCTCGCCGTCTGTTTCTCGCCCTCTGTTTCAGCCCCTCTGTTTCAGCCGCTCAGTTTCAGCCCCTCTGTTTCAGCCTCTCTGTTTCACCCCCTCTGTTTCAGCCCCTCTGTTTCAGCCAGTCAATTTCTCGCCCTCTGTTTCTCGTAGTCTGTTTCTCGCCCTTTGTTTCAGCCCCTCTGTTTCAGCCCCTCTGTTTCTCGCCCTCTGTTTCAGCCTCTCTGTTTCAGCCCCTCTGTTTCTCCCCTCTGTTTAAGCCCCTCTGTTCCTCGCCCTCTGTTTCAGCCCCTCTGTTTCAGCCCCTCTGTTTCAGCCCCTCTGTATCTCGCCCTCTGTTTCTCGCCCTCTGTTTCAGCCCCTCTGTTTCAGCCCCTCTGTTTCAGCCCCTCTGTTTCTCGCCCTCTGTTTCTCGCCCTCTGTTTCTCGCCCTCTGTTTCAGCCCCTCTGTTTCAGCCCCTCTGTTTCAGCCCCTCTGTTTCAGCCCCTCTGTTTCAGCCGCACTGTTTCAGACCCTCTGTTTCAGCCCCTCTGTTTCTCGCCCTCTGTTTCTCGCCCTCTGTTTCAGCCCCTCTGTTTGAGCCCCGCTGTTTCTCCCCTCTGTTTCTCGCCCTCTGTTTCTCGCCCTCTGTTTCAGCCCCTCTGTTTCAGCCCACCTGTTTCAGCCCCTCTGTTTCAGCCCTTCTGTTTCTCGCCCTCTGTTTCTCGCCCTCTGTTTCAGCCCCTCTGTTTCTCGCCCTCTGTTTCAGCCCCTCTGTTTCAGCCCCTCTGTTTCAGCCCCTCTGTTTCAGCCCCTCTGTTTCAGAACCTCTGTTTCAGCCCCTCTGTTTCTCGCCCTCTGTTTCTCGCACTCTGTTTTTCGCCCTCTGTTTCAGCTCCTCTGTTTCTCGCCCTCTCTTTCTCGCCCTCTGTTTCAGCCCCTCTGTTTCGCCCCTTCTGTTTCTTGCCCTCTGTTTTAGCCCCTCTGTTTCAGCCCCTCTGTTTCACCCCCACTGTATCAGCACCTCTGTTTCAGCCCCTCTGTTTCTCGCCCTCTGTTTCTCGCACTCTGTTTCTCGCACTCTGTTTCTCGCCCTCTGTTTCTCACCCTCTGTTTCTCGCCCTCTGTTTCTCGCCGTGTGTTTCTCGCCCTCTGTTTCAGCCCATCTGTTTCAGCCCCACTGTTTCAGCCCCTCTGTTTCAGCCCCTCTGTTTCAGCCCCTCTGTTTCTCGCCCTCTGTTTCTCGCCCTCTGTTTCTCGCCCTCTGTTTCTCGCCCTCTGTTTCAGCCCCTCTGTTTGAGCCCCGCTGTTTCTCCCCTCTGTTTCTCGCCCTCTGTTTCTCGCCCTCTGTTTCTCGCCCTCTGTTTCAGCCCCTCTGTTTCAGCCCACCTGTTTCAGCCCATCTGTTTCATCCCCTCTGTTTCTCGCCCTCTGTTTCTCGCCCTCTGTTTCAGCCCCTCTGTTTCTCGCCCTCAGTTTCAGCCCCTCTGTTTCAGCCCCACTGTTTCAGCCCCTCTGTTTCAGCCCCTCTGTTTCAGCACCTCTGTTTCAGCCCCTCTGTTTCTCGCCCTCTATTTCTCGCACTCTGTTTTTCGCCCTCTGTTTCAGCTCCTCTGTTTCTCGCCCTCTCTTTCTCGCCCTCTGTTTCAGCCCCTCTGTTTCGCCCCTTCTGTTTCTTGCCCTCTGTTTTAGCCCCTCTGTTTCAGCCCCACTGTTACACCCCCACTGTATCAGCACCTCTGTTTCAGCCCCTCTGTTTCTCGCCCTCTGTTTCTCGCACTCTGTTTCTCGCCCTCTGTTTCTCGCCCTCTGTTACTCGCCCTCTGTTTCTCAACCTCTGTTTCTCGCCGTGTGTTTCTCGCCCTCTGTTTCAGCCCATCTGTTTCAGCCCCTCTGTTTCAACCCCTCTGTTTCACCCCCTCTGTTTCAGCCCCTCTGTTTCTCGCCCTCTGTTTCAGCCCCTCTGTTTTAACGCCCTCTGTTTCAGCCCCTCTGTTTCAGCCCCTCTGTTTCAGCCCCTCTGTTTCAGCCCCTTTGTTTCAGCCCCTCTGTTTCCCGCCCTCTGTTTCTCGCCCTCTGTGTCAGCCCCTCTGTTTCAGCCCCTCTGTTTCAGCCCCTCATTTTCTCGCCCTCTGTTTCTCGCCCTCTGTTTCTCGCCCTCTGTTTCTCGCCCTCTGTTTCTCGCCGTCTGTTTCAGCCCCTCTGTTTCAGCCCCTCTGTTTCTCGCCTCTGTTTCAGCCCCTCTGTTTCAGCCCCTCTGTTTCAGCCTCTCTGTTTCTCGCCCTCTGTTTCTCGCCCTCTGTTTCAGCCCCTCTGTTTCAGTCCCTCTGTTTCAGACCCTCTGTTTCAGCCCCTCTGTTTCAGCCCCTCTGTTTCAGGCACTCTGTTTCAGCCCCTCTGTTTCTCGCCCTCTGTTTCTCGCCCTCTGTTTCAGCCCCTCTGTTTCAGCCCCTCTGTTTCAGCCCCTCTGTTTCAGTCCCTCTGTTTCTCGCCCTCTGTTTCAGCCCCTCTGTTTCAGCCCCTCTGTTTCAGCCCCTCTGTTTCAGCCCCTCTGTTTCAGCACCTCTGTTTCAGCCCATCTGTTTCTCGCCCTCTGTTTCAGCACCTCTGTTTCAGCCCCTCTGTTTCAGCCCCTCTGTTTCAGCCCCTCTGTTTCTCGCCCTCTGTTTCTCGCCCTCTGTTTCAGCCCCTCTGTTTCTGCCCCGCTGTTTCTTGCCCTCTGTTTCAGCCCCTCTGTTTCAGCCCCTCTGTTTCAGCCCCTCTGTTTCAGCCCCTCTGTTTCTGCCCCTCTGTTTCTCGCCATCTGTTTCTCGCCCTCTGTTTCTCGCTCTCTGTTTCTCGCCCTCTGTTTCACCCCCTCTGTTTCAGCCCCTCTGTTTCAGCCCCTCTGTTTCTCGCCCTCTGTTTCTCGCCCTCTGTTTCTAGCTCTCTGTTTCAGCCCCTCTGTTTCTCGCCCTCTGTTTCAGCCCCTCTGTTTCAGCCCCTCTGTTTCAGCCCCTCTGTTTCAGCACCTCTGTTTCAGCCCATCTGTTTCTCGCCCTCTGTTTCAGCACCTCTGTTTCAGCCCCTCTGTTTCAGCCCCTCTGTTTCAGCCCCTCTGTTTCAGCACCTCTGTTTCAGCCCCTCTGTTTCTCGCCCTCTGTTTCTCGCCCTCTGTTTCTCGCCCTCTGTTTCTCGCCCTCTGTATCTCGCCCTCTGTTTCAGGCCCTCTGTTTCTGGCCATTTGTTTCTCGCCCTCTGTGTCAGACCCTCTGTTTCGCCCCTGCTGTTTCTCGCCCTCTGTTTCAGCCCCTCTGTTTCAGCCCCTCTGTTTCTCCCCCTCTGTTACAGCACCTCTGTTTCAGCCCCTCTGTTTCTCGCCCTCTGTTTCTCGCACTCTGTTTCTCGCACTCTGTTTCTCGCCCTCTGTTTCTCGCCCTCTGTTTCTCTCCCTCTGTTTCTCAACCTCTGTTTCTCGCCCTGTGTTTCTCGCCCTCTGTTTCAGCCCCTCTGTTTCAGCCCCTCTGTTTCAGCCCCTCTGTTTCAGCCCCTCTGTTTCTCGCCCTCTGTTTCAGCCACTCTGTTTCTCGCCCTCTGTTTCAGGCCCTCTGTTTCAGCCCCTCTGTTTCAGCCCCTCTGTTTCAACCCCTCTGATTCAGCCAGTCTGTTTCTCGCCCTCTGTTTCTCGCCGTCTGTTTCTCGCCCTCTGTTTCAGCCCCTCTGTTTCAGCCGCTCAGTTTCAGCCCCTCTGTTTCAGCCTCTCTGTTTCAGCCCCTCTGTTTCAGCCCCTCTGTTTCAGCCAGTCAATTTCTCGCCCTCTGTTTCTCGTAGTCTGTTTCTCGCCCTTTGTTTCAGCCCCTCTGTTTCAGCCCCTCTGTTTCTCGCCCTCTGTTTCAGCCTCTCTGTTTCAGCCCCTCTGTTTCTCCCCTCTGTTTAAGCCCCTCTGTTCCTCGCCCTCTGTTTCAGCCCCTCTGTTTCAGCCCCTCTGTTTCAGCCCCTCTGTATCTCGCCCTCTGTTTCACGCCCTCTGTTTCAGCCCCTCTGTTTCAGCCCCTCTGTTTCAGCCCCTCTGTTTCTCGCCTCTGTTTCTCGCCCTCTGTTTCTCGCCCTCTGTTTCAGCCCCTCTGTTTCAGCCCCTCTGTTTCAGCCCCTCTGTTTCAGCCCCTCTGTTTCAGCCGCACTGTTTCAGACCCTCTGTTTCAGCCCCTCTGTTTCTCGCCCTCTGTTTCTCGCCCTCTGTTTCAGCCCCTCTGTTTGAGCCTCGCTGTTTCTCCCCTCTGTTTCTCGCCCTCTGTTTCTCGCCCTCTGTTTCAGCCCCTCTGTTTCAGCCCACCTGTTTCAGCCCCTCTGTTTCAGCCCTTCTGTTTCTCGCCCTCTGTTTCTCGCCCTCTGTTTCAGCCCCTCTGTTTCTCGCCCTCTGTTTCAGCCCCTCTGTTTCAGCCCCTCTGTTTCAGCCCCTCTGTTTCAGCCCCTCTGTTTCAGAACCTCTGTTTCAGTCCCTCTGTTTCTCGCCCTCTGTTTCTCGCACTCTGTTTTTCGCCCTCTGTTTCAGCTCCTCTGTTTCTCGACCTCTCTTTCTCGCCCTCTGTTTCAGCCCCTCTGTTTCGCCCCGTCTGTTTCTTGCCCTCTGTTTTAGCCCCTCTGTTTCAGCCCCTCTGTTACACCCCCACTGTATCAGCACCTCTGTTTCAGCCCCTCTGTTTCTCGCCCTCTGTTTCTCGCACTCTGTTTCTCGCACTCTGTTTCTCGCCCTCTGTTTCTCGCCCTCTGTTTCTCAACCTCTGTTTCTCGCCGTGTGTTTCTCGCCCTCTGTTTCAGCCCATCTGTTTCAGCCCCTCTGTTTCAGCCCCTCTGTTTCACCCCCTCTGTTTCAGCCCCTCTGTTTCTCGCCCTCTGTTTCAGCCCCTCTGTTTCACGCCCTCTGTTTCAGCCCCTCTGTTTCAGCCCCTCTGTTTCAGCCCCTCTGTTTCAGCCCCTTTGTTTCAGCCCCTCTGATTCAGCCCCTCTGTTTCTCGCCCTCTGTTTCAGCCCCTCTGTTTCACGCCCTCTGTTTCAGCCCCTCTGTTTCAGCCCCTCTGTTTCAGCCCCTTTGTTTCAGCCCCTCTGATTCCCGCCCTCTGTTTCTTGCCCTCTGTGTCAGCCCCTCTGTTTCAGTCCCTCTGTTTCAGCCCCTCATTTTCTCGCCCTCTATTTCTCGCCCTCTGTTTCTCGCCCTCTGTTTCTCGCCCTCTGTTTCTCGCCGTCTGTTTCAGCCCCTCTGTTTCAGCCCCTCTGTTTCTCGCCTCTGTTTCAGCCCCTCTGTTTCAGCCCCTCTGTTTCAGCCTCTCTGTTTCAGCCCCTCTGTTTCAGCACCTCTGTTTCAGCCCCTCTGTTTCTCGCCCTCTGTTACACGCCAGCTGTTTCTCGCCCTCTGTTTCTCGCCCTCTGTTTCTCGCCCTCTGTTTCAGCCCCTCTGTTTCTCGCCCTCTGTTTCTCGCCCTCTGTTTCAGCCCCTCTGTTTCAGCCCCTTTGTTTCTCGCCCTCTGTTTCAGCCCCTCTGTGTCAGCCCCTCTTTTTCAGCCCCTCTGTTTCAGCCCCTCTGTTTCAGCCCGTCTGTTTCAGCCCCTCTCTTTCTCGCACTCTGTTTCAGCCCCTCTGTTTCTCGCTCTCTGTTTCAGCCCCTCTGTTTCTCGCCCTCTGTTTCAGCCCCTCTGTTTCAGCCCCTCTGTTTCAGCCCCTCTGTTTCAGCCCCTCTGATTCAGCTCCTCTGTTTCCGCCCCTCTTTTTCTCGCCGTCTGTTTCAGCCCCTCTGTTTCTCGCTGTCTGTTTCAGCCCCTCTGTTTCAGCCCCTCTGTTTCAGCCCCTCTGTTTCAGTCCATCTGTTTCAGCCCCTCTGTTTCTCGCCCTCTGTTTCAGCCCCTCTGTTTCTCGCTCTCTGTTTTAGCCCCTCTGTTTCTCGACCTCTGTTTCAGCCCCTCTGTTTCAGCCCCTCTGTTTCAGCCACTCTGTTTCAGCCCCTCTGTTTCAGCCCCTCTGTTTCTCGCCCTCTGTTTCTCGCCCTCTGTTTCTCGCCCTCTGTTTCTCGCCCTCTGTTTCAGCCCCTCTGTTTCAGCACCTCTGTTTCAGCCTCTCTGTTTCTAGCCCTCTGTTTCAGCCCCTCTGTTTCAGCCCCTCTGTTTCAGCCCCTCTGTTTCAGCCCCTCAGTTTCTGCCCCTCTGTTTCTCGCCCTCTGTTTCAGCCCCTCTGTTTCTCGCCCTCTGTTTCAGCCCCTCTGTTTCAGCCCCTCTGTTTCAGCCCCTCTGTATCAGCCCCTCTGTTTCTCGCCCTCTGTTTCTCGCCCTCTGTTTCAGCCCCTCTGTTTGAGCCCCGCTGTTTCTCGCCCTCTGTTTCTCGCCCTCTGTTTCTCGCCCTCTGCTTCTCGCCCTCTGTTAGGGCCCCTCTGTTTCAGCCCCTCTGTTTCTCGCTGTCTGTTTCAGCCCCTCTGTTTCAGCCCCTCTGTTTCAGCCCCTCTGTTTCAGTCCATCTGTTTCAGCCCCTCTGTTTCTCGCCCTCTGTTTCAGCCCCTCTGTTTCTCGCTCTCTGTTTTAGCCCCTCTGTTTCTCGACCTCTGTTTCAGCCCCTCTGTTTCAGCCCCTCTGTTTCAGCCACTCTGTTTCAGCCCCTCTGTTTCAGCCCCTCTGTTTCTCGCCCTGTTTCTCGCCCTCTGTTTCTCGCCCTCTGTTTCTCGCCTTCTGTTTCAGCCCTCTGTTTCAGCACCTCTGTTTCAGCCTCTCTGTTTCTAGCCCTCTGTTTCAGCCCCTCTGTTTCAGCCCCTCTGTTTCAGCCCCTCTGTTTCAGCCCCTCAGTTTCAGCCCCTCTGTTTCTCGCCCTCTGTTTCAGCCCCTCTGTTTCTCGCCCTCTGTTTTAGCCCCTCTGTTTCAGCCCCTCTGTTTCAGCCCCTCTGTGTCAGCCCCTCTGTTTCTCGCCCTCTGTTTCTCGCCCTCTGTTTCAGCCCCTCTGTTTGAGCCCCGCTGTTTCTCGCCCTCTGTTTCTCGCCCTCTGTTTCTCGCCCTCTGCTTCTCGCCCTCTGTTAGGGCCCCTCTGTTTCAGCCCCTCTGTTTCAGCCCCTCTGTTTCACGCCCTCTGTTTCTCGCCCTCTGTTTCAGCCCCTCTGTTTCTCGCCCTCTGTTTCAGCACCTCTGTTTCAGCCCCTCTGTTTCAGCCCCTCTGTTTCAGCCCCTCTATTTCAGCACCTCTGTTTCAGCCCCTCTGTTTCTCGCCCTCTGTTTCTCGCCCTCTGTTTCTCGCCCTCTGTTTCTCGCCCTCTGTTTCTCGCCCTCTGTTTCAGCCCCTCTGTTTCTGGCCATTTGTTTCTCGCCCTCTGTGTCAGCCCCTCTGTTTCGCCCCTGCTGTTTCTCGCCCTCTGTTTCAGCCCCTCTGTTTCAGCCCCTCTGTTTCTCCCCCTCTGTTACAGCACCTCTGTTTCAGCCCCTCTGTTTCTCGCCCTCTGTTTCTCGCACTCTGTTTCTCGCACTCTGTTTCTCGCCCTCTGTTTCTCGCCCTCTGTTTCTCTCCCTCTGTTTCTCAACCTCTGTTTCTCGCCCTGTGTTTCTCGCCCTCTGTTTCAGCCCCTCTGTTTCAGCCCCTCTGTTTCAGCCCCTCTGTTTCAGCCCCTCTGTTTCAGTCCATCTGTTTCAGCCCCTCTGTTTCTCGCCCTCTGTTTCAGCCCCTCTGTTTCTCGCTCTCTGTTTTAGCCCCTCTGTTTCTCGACCTCTGTTTCAGCCCCTCTGTTTCAGCCCCTCTGTTTCAGCCACTCTGTTTCAGCCCCTCTGTTTCAGCCCCTCTGTTTCTCGCCCTCTGTTTCTCGCCCTCTTTTTCTCGCCCTCTGTTTCTCGCCCTCTGTTTCAGCCCCTCTGTTTCAGCACCTCTGTTTCAGCCACTCTGTTTCAGCCCCTCTGTTTCTCTCCCTCTGTTTCTCAACCTCTGTTTCTCGCCCTGTGTTTCTCGCCCTCTGTTTCAGCCCCTCTGTTTCAGCCCCTCTGTTTCAGCCACTCTGTTTCAGCCCCTCTGTTTCTCTCCCTCTGTTTCTCAACCTCTGTTTCTCGCCCTGTGTTTCTCGCCCTCTGTTTCAGCCCCTCTGTTTCAGCCCCTCTGTTTCAGCCCCTCTGTTTCAGCCCCTCTGTTTCTCGCCCTCTGTTTCAGCCACTCTGTTTCTCGCCCTCTGTTTCAGGCCCTCTGTTTCAGCCCCTCTGTTTCAGCCCCTCTGTTTCAACCCCTCTGATTCAGCCAGTCTGTTTCTCGCCCTCTGTTTCTCGCCGTCTGTTTCTCGCCCTCTGTTTCAGCCCCTCTGTTTCAGCCGCTCAGTTTCAGCCCCTCTGTTTCAGCCTCTCTGTTTCAGCCCCTCTGTTTCAGCCCCTCTGTTTCAGCCAGTCAATTTCTCGCCCTCTGTTTCTCGTAGTCTGTTTCTCGCCCTTTGTTTCAGCCCCTCTGTTTCAGCCCCTCTGTTTCTCGCCCTCTGTTTCAGCCTCTCTGTTTCAGCCCCTCTGTTTCTCCCCTCTGTTTAAGCCCCTCTGTTCCTCGCCCTCTGTTTCAGCCCCTCTGTTTCAGCCCCTCTGTTTCAGCCCCTCTGTATCTCGCCCTCTGTTTCACGCCCTCTGTTTCAGCCCCTCTGTTTCAGCCCCTCTGTTTCAGCCCCTCTGTTTCTCGCCCTCTGTTTCTCGCCCTCTGTTTCTCGCCCTCTGTTTCAGCCCCTCTGTTTCAGCCCCTCTGTTTCAGCCCCTCTGTTTCAGCCCCTCTGTTTCAGCCGCACTGTTTCAGACCCTCTGTTTCAGCCCCTCTGTTTCTCGCCCTCTGTTTCTCGCCCTCTGTTTCAGCCCCTCTGTTTGAGCCTCGCTGTTTCTCCCCTCTGTTTCTCGCCCTCTGTTTCTCGCCCTCTGTTTCAGCCCCTCTGTTTCAGCCCACCTGTTTCAGCCCCTCTGTTTCAGCCCTTCTGTTTCTCGCCCTCTGTTTCTCGCCCTCTGTTTCAGCCCCTCTGTTTCTCGCCCTCTGTTTCAGCCCCTCTGTTTCAGCCCCTCTGTTTCAGCCCCTCTGTTTCAGCCCCTCTGTTTCAGAACCTCTGTTTCAGTCCCTCTGTTTCTCGCCCTCTGTTTCTCGCACTCTGTTTTTCGCCCTCTGTTTCAGCTCCTCTGTTTCTCGACCTCTCTTTCTCGCCCTCTGTTTCAGCCCCTCTGTTTCGCCCCGTCTGTTTCTTGCCCTCTGTTTTAGCCCCTCTGTTTCAGCCCCTCTGTTACACCCCCACTGTATCAGCACCTCTGTTTCAGCCCCTCTGTTTCTCGCCCTCTGTTTCTCGCACTCTGTTTCTCGCACTCTGTTTCTCGCCCTCTGTTTCTCGCCCTCTGTTTCTCAACCTCTGTTTCTCGCCGTGTGTTTCTCGCCCTCTGTTTCAGCCCATCTGTTTCAGCCCCTCTGTTTCAGCCCCTCTGTTTCACCCCCTCTGTTTCAGCCCCTCTGTTTCTCGCCCTCTGTTTCAGCCCCTCTGTTTCACGCCCTCTGTTTCAGCCCCTCTGTTTCAGCCCCTCTGTTTCAGCCCCTCTGTTTCAGCCCCTTTGTTTCAGCCCCTCTGATTCAGCCCCTCTGTTTCTCGCCCTCTGTTTCAGCCCCTCTGTTTCACGCCCTCTGTTTCAGCCCCTCTGTTTCAGCCCCTCTGTTTCAGCCCCTTTGTTTCAGCCCCTCTGATTCCCGCCCGCTGTTTCTTGCCCTCTGTGTCAGCCCCTCTGTTTCAGTCCCTCTGTTTCAGCCCCTCATTTTCTCGCCCTCTATTTCTCGCCCTCTGTTTCTCGCCCTCTGTTTCTCGCCCTCTGTTTCTCGCCGTCTGTTTCAGCCCCTCTGTTTCAGCCCCTCTGTTTCTCGCCTCTGTTTCAGCCCCTCTGTTTCAGCCCCTCTGTTTCAGCCTCTCTGTTTCAGCCCCTCTGTTTCAGCACCTCTGTTTCAGCCCCTCTGTTTCTCGCCCTCTGTTACACGCCAGCTGTTTCTCGCCCTCTGTTTCTCGCCCTCTGTTTCTCGCCCTCTGTTTCAGCCCCTCTGTTTCTCGCCCTCTGTTTCTCGCCCTCTGTTTCAGCCCCTCTGTTTCAGCCCCTTTGTTTCTCGCCCTCTGTTTCAGCCCCTCTGTGTCAGCCCCTCTTTTTCAGCCCCTCTGTTTCAGCCCCTCTGTTTCAGCCCGTCTGTTTCAGCCCCTCTCTTTCTCGCACTCTGTTTCAGCCCCTCTGTTTCTCGCTCTCTGTTTCAGCCCCTCTGTTTCTCGCCCTCTGTTTCAGCCCCTGTGTTTCAGCCCCTCTGTTTCAGCCCCTCTGTTTCAGCCCCTCTGATTCAGCTCCTCTGTTTCCGCCCCTCTTTTTCTCGCCGTCTGTTTCAGCCCCTCTGTTTCTCGCTGTCTGTTTCAGCCCCTCTGTTTCAGCCCCTCTGTTTCAGCCCCTCTGTTTCAGTCCATCTGTTTCAGCCCCTCTGTTTCTCGCCCTCTGTTTCAGCCCCTCTGTTTCTCGCTCTCTGTTTTAGCCCCTCTGTTTCTCGACCTCTGTTTCAGCCCCTCTGTTTCAGCCCCTCTGTTTCAGCCACTCTGTTTCAGCCCCTCTGTTTCAGCCCCTCTGTTTCTCGCCCTCTGTTTCTCGCCCTCTGTTTCTCGCCCTCTGTTTCTCGCCCTCTGTTTCAGCCCCTCTGTTTCAGCACCTCTGTTTCAGCCTCTCTGTTTCTAGCCCTCTGTTTCAGCCCCTCTGTTTCAGCCCCTCTGTTTCAGCCCCTCTGTTTCAGCCCCTCAGTTTCTGCCCCTCTGTTTCTCGCCCTCTGTTTCAGCCCCTCTGTTTCTCGCCCTCTGTTTCAGCCCCTCTGTTTCAGCCCCTCTGTTTCAGCCCCTCTGTATCAGCCCCTCTGTTTCTCGCCCTCTGTTTCTCGCCCTCTGTTTCAGCCCCTCTGTTTGAGCCCCGCTGTTTCTCGCCCTCTGTTTCTCGCCCTCTGTTTCTCGCCCTCTGCTTCTCGCCCTCTGTTAGGGCCCCTCTGTTTCAGCCCCTCTGTTTCTCGCTGTCTGTTTCAGCCCCTCTGTTTCAGCCCCTCTGTTTCAGCCCCTCTGTTTCAGTCCATCTGTTTCAGCCCCTCTGTTTCTCGCCCTCTGTTTCAGCCCCTCTGTTTCTCGCTCTCTGTTTTAGCCCCTCTGTTTCTCGACCTCTGTTTCAGCCCCTCTGTTTCAGCCCCTCTGTTTCAGCCACTCTGTTTCAGCCCCTCTGTTTCAGCCCCTCTGTTTCTCGCCCTGTTTCTCGCCCTCTGTTTCTCGCCCTCTGTTTCTCGCCTTCTGTTTCAGCCCTCTGTTTCAGCACCTCTGTTTCAGCCTCTCTGTTTCTAGCCCTCTGTTTCAGCCCCTCTGTTTCAGCCCCTCTGTTTCAGCCCCTCTGTTTCAGCCCCTCAGTTTCAGCCCCTCTGTTTCTCGCCCTCTGTTTCAGCCCCTCTGTTTCTCGCCCTCTGTTTTAGCCCCTCTGTTTCAGCCCCTCTGTTTCAGCCCCTCTGTGTCAGCCCCTCTGTTTCTCGCCCTCTGTTTCTCGCCCTCTGTTTCAGCCCCTCTGTTTGAGCCCCGCTGTTTCTCGCCCTCTGTTTCTCGCCCTCTGTTTCTCGCCCTCTGCTTCTCGCCCTCTGTTAGGGCCCCTCTGTTTCAGCCCCTCTGTTTCAGCCCCTCTGTTTCTCGCCCTCTGTTTCTCGCCCTCTGTTTCAGCCCCTCTGTTTCTCGCCCTCTGTTTCAGCACCTCTGTTTCAGCCCCTCTGTTTCAGCCCCTCTGTTTCAGCCCCTCTATTTCAGCACCTCTGTTTCAGCCCCTCTGTTTCTCGCCCTCTGTTTCTCGCCCTCTGTTTCTCGCCCTCTGTTTCTCGCCCTCTGTTTCTCGCCCTCTGTTTCAGCCCCTCTGTTTCTGGCCATTTGTTTCTCGCCCTCTGTGTCAGCCCCTCTGTTTCGCCCCTGCTGTTTCTCGCCCTCTGTTTCAGCCCCTCTGTTTCAGCCCCTCTGTTTCTCCCCCTCTGTTACAGCACCTCTGTTTCAGCCCCTCTGTTTCTCGCCCTCTGTTTCTCGCACTCTGTTTCTCGCACTCTGTTTCTCGCCCTCTGTTTCTCGCCCTCTGTTTCTCTCCCTCTGTTTCTCAACCTCTGTTTCTCGCCCTGTGTTTCTCGCCCTCTGTTTCAGCCCCTCTGTTTCAGCCCCTCTGTTTCAGCCCCTCTGTTTCAGCCCCTCTGTTTCAGTCCATCTGTTTCAGCCCCTCTGTTTCTCGCCCTCTGTTTCAGCCCCTCTGTTTCTCGCTCTCTGTTTTAGCCCCTCTGTTTCTCGACCTCTGTTTCAGCCCCTCTGTTTCAGCCCCTCTGTTTCAGCCACTCTGTTTCAGCCCCTCTGTTTCAGCCCCTCTGTTTCTCGCCCTCTGTTTCTCGCCCTCTTTTTCTCGCCCTCTGTTTCTCGCCCTCTGTTTCAGCCCCTCTGTTTCAGCACCTCTGTTTCAGCCTCTCTGTTTCTAGCCCTCTGTTTCAGCCACTCTGTTTCAGCCCCTCTGTTTCAGCCCCTCTGTTTCAGCCCCTCAGTTTCAGCCCCTCTGTTTCTCGCCCTCTGTTTCAGCCCCTCTGTTTCTCGCCCTCTGTTTCAGCCCCTCTGTTTCAGCCCCTCTGTTTCAGCCCCTCTGTATCAGCCCCTCTGTTTCTCGCCCTCTGTTTCTCGCCCTCTGTTTCAGCCCCTCTGTTTGAGCCCCGCTGTTTCTCGCCCTCTGTTTCTCGCCCTCTGTTTCTCGCCCTCTGCTTCTCGCCCTCTGTTAGGGCCCCTCTGTTTCAGCCCCTCTGTTTCTCGCTGTCTGTTTCAGCCCCTCTGTTTCAGCCCCTCTGTTTCAGCCCCTCTGTTTCAGTCCATCTGTTTCAGCCCCTCTGTTTCTCGCCCTCTGTTTCAGCCCCTCTGTTTCTCGCCCTCTGTTTCAGCCCCTCTGTTTCTCGACCTCTGTTTCAGCCCCTCTGTTTCAGCCCCTCTGTTTCAGCCACTCTGTTTCAGCCCCTCTGTTTCAGCCCCTCTGTTTCTCGCCCTCTGTTTCTCGCCCTCTGTTTCTCGCCCTCTGTTTCTCGCCCTCTGTTTCAGCCCCTCTGTTTCAGCACCTCTGTTTCAGCCTCTCTGTTTCTAGCCCTCTGTTTCAGCCCCTCTGTTTCACCTCCTCTGTTTCAGCCCCTCTGTTTCAGCCCCTCAGTTTCAGCCCCTCTGTTTCTCGCCCTCTGTTTCAGCCCCTCTGTTTCTCGCCCTCTGTTTCAGCCCCTCTGTTTAAGCCCCTCTGTTTCAGCCCCTCTGTATCAGCCCCTCTCTTTCTCGCCCTCTGTTTCTCGCCCTCTGTTTCAGCCCCTCTGTTTGAGCCCCGCTGTTTCTCGCCCTCTGTTTCTCGCCCTCTGTTTCTCGCCCTCTGCTTCTCGCCCTCTGTTAGGGCCCCTCTGTTTCAGCCCCTCTGTTTCAGCCCCTCTGTTTCTCGCCCTCTGTTTTTCGCCCTCTGTTTCAGCCCCTCTGTTTCTCGCCCTCTGTTTCAGCACCTCTGTTTCAGCCCCTCTGTTTCAGCCCCTCTGTTTCAGCCCCTCTATTTCAGCACCTCTGTTTCAGCCCCTCTGTTTCTCGCCCTCTGTTTCTCGCACTCTGTTTCTCGCCCTCTGTTTCTCGCCCTCTGTTTCTCGCCCTCTGTTTCAGCCCCTCTGTTTCTGGCCATTTGTTTCTCGCCCTCTGTGTCAGACCCTCTGTTTCGCCCCTGCTGTTTCTCGCCCTCTGTTTCAGCCCCTCTGTTTCAGCCCCTCTGTTTCTCCCCCTCTGTTACAGCACCTCTGTTTCAGCCCCTCTGTTTCTCGCCCTCTGTTTCTCGCACTCTGTTTCTCGCACTCTGTTTCTCGCCCTCTGTTTCTCGCCCTCTGTTTCTCTCCCTCTGTTTCTCAACCTCTGTTTCTCGCCCTGTGTTTCTCGCCCTCTGTTTCAGCCCCTCTGTTTCAGCCCCTCTGTTTCAGCCCCTCTGTTTCAGCCCCTCTGTTTCTCGCCCTCTGTTTCAGCCACTCTGTTTCTCGCCCTCTGTTTCAGCCCCTCTGTTTCAGCCCCTCTGTTTCAGCCCCCCTGTTTCAACCCCTCTGTTTCAGCCAGTCTGTTTCTCGCCCTCTGTTTCTCGCCGTCTGTTTCTCGCCCTCTGTTTCAGCCCCTCTGTTTCAGCCGCTCAGTTTCAGCCCCTCTGTTTCAGCCTCTCTGTTTCAGCCCCTCTGTTTCAGCCCCTCTGTTTCAGCCAGTCAATTTCTCGCCCTCTGTTTCTCGTAGTCTGTTTCTCGCCCTTTGTTTCAGCCCCTCTGTTTCAGCCCCTCTGTTTCTCGCCCTCTGTTTCAGCCTCTCTGTTTCAGCCCCTCTGTTTCTCCCCTCTGTTTAAGCCCCTCTGTTTTTCGCCCTCTGTTTCAGCCCCTCTGTTTCAGCCCCTCTGTTTCAGCCCCTCTGTATCTCGCCCTCTGTTTCTCGCCCTCTGTTTCAGCCCCTCTGTTTCAGCCCCTCTGTTTCAGCCCCTCTGTTTCTCGCCCTCTGTTTCTCGCCCTCTGTTTCTCGCCCTCTGTTTCAGCCCCTCTGTTTCAGCCCCTCTGTTTCAGCCCCTCTGTTTCAGCCCCTCTGTTTCAGCCGCACTGTTTCAGACCCTCTGTTTCAGCCCCTCTGTTTCTCGCCCTCTGTTTCTCGCCCTCTGTTTCAGCCCCTCTGTTTGAGCCCCGCTGTTTCTCCCCTCTGTTTCTCGCCCTCTGTTTCTCGCCCTCTGTTTCAGCCCCTCTGTTTCAGCCCACCTGTTTCAGCCCCTCTGTTTCAGCCCTTCGGTTTCTCGCCCTCTGTTTCTCGCCCTCTGTTTCAGCCCCTCTGTTTCTCGCCCTCTGTTTCAGCCCCTCTGTTTCAGCCCCTCTGTTTCAGCCCCTCTGTTTCAGCCCCTCTGTTTCAGAACCTCTGTTTCAGCCCCTCTGTTTCTCGCCCTCTGTTTCTCGCACTCTGTTTTTCGCCCTCTGTTTCAGCTCCTCTGTTTCTCGCCCTCTCTTTCTCGCCCTCTGTTTCAGCCCCTCTGTTTCGCCCCTTCTGTTTCTTGCCCTCTGTTTTAGCCCCTCTGTTTCAGCCCCTCTGTTTCACCCCCACTGTATCAGCACCTCTGTTTCAGCCCCTCTGTTTCTCGCCCTCTGTTTCTCGCACTCTGTTTCTCGCACTCTGTTTCTCGCCCTCTGTTTCTCACCCTCTGTTTCTCGCCCTCTGTTTCTCGCCGTGTGTTTCTCGCCCTCTGTTTCAGCCCATCTGTTTCAGCCCCACTGTTTCAGCCCCTCTGTTTCAGCCCCTCTGTTTCAGCCCCTCTGTTTCTCGCCCTCTGTTTCTCGCCCTCTGTTTCTCGCCCTCTGTTTCAGCCCCTCTGTTTGAGCCCCGCTGTTTCTCCCCTCTGTTTCTCGCCCTCTGTTTCTCGCCCTCTGTTTCTCGCCCTCTGTTTCAGCCCCTCTGTTTCAGCCCACCTGTTTCAGCCCCTCTGTTTCATCCCCTCTGTTTCTCGCCCTCTGTTTCTCGCCCTCTGTTTCAGCCCCTCTGTTTCTCGCCCTCAGTTTCAGCCCCTCTGTTTCAGCCCCACTGTTTCAGCCCCTCTGTTTCAGCCCCTCTGTTTCAGCACCTCTGTTTCAGCCCCTCTGTTTCTCGCCCTCTATTTCTCGCACTCTGTTTTTCGCCCTCTGTTTCAGCTCCTCTGTTTCTCGCCCTCTCTTTCTCGCCCTCTGTTTCAGCCCCTCTGTTTCGCCCCTTCTGTTTCTTGCCCTCTGTTTTAGCCCCTCTGTTTCAGCCCCTCTGTTACACCCCCACTGTATCAGCACCTCTGTTTCAGCCCCTCTGTTTCTCGCCCTCTGTTTCTCGCACTCTGTTTCTCGCCCTCTGTTTCTCGCCCTCTGTTACTCGCCCTCTGTTTCTCAACCTCTGTTTCTCGCCGTGTGTTTCTCGCCCTCTGTTTCAGCCCATCTGTTTCAGCCCCTCTGTTTCAACCCCTCTGTTTCACCCCCTCTGTTTCAGCCCCTCTGTTTCTCGCCCTCTGTTTCAGCCCCTCTGTTTTAACGCCCTCTGTTTCAGCCCCTCTGTTTCAGCCCCTCTGTTTCAGCCCCTCTGTTTCAGCCCCTTTGTTTCAGCCCCTCTGTTTCCCGCCCTCTGTTTCTCGCCCTCTGTGTCAGCCCCTCTGTTTCAGCCCCTCTGTTTCAGCCCCTCATTTTCTCGCCCTCTGTTTCTCGCCCTCTGTTTCTCGCCCTCTGTTTCTCGCCCTCTGTTTCTCGCCGTCTGTTTCAGCCCCTCTGTTTCAGCCCCTCTGTTTCTCGCCTCTGTTTCAGCCCCTCTGTTTCAGCCCCTCTGTTTCAGCCTCTCTGTTTCTCGCCCTCTGTTTCTCGCCCTCTGTTTCAGCCCCTCTGTTTCAGTCCCTCTGTTTCAGACCCTCAGTTTCAGCCCCTCTGTTTCAGCCCCTCTGTTTCAGGCACTCTGTTTCAGCCCCTCTGTTTCTCGCCCTCTGTTTCTCGCCCTCTGTTTCAGCCCCTCTGTTTCAGCCCCTCTGTTTCAGCCCCTCTGTTTCAGTCCCTCTGTTTCTCGCCCTCTGTTTCAGCCCCTCTGTTTCAGCCCCTCTGTTTCAGCCCCTCTGTTTCAGCCCCTCTGTTTCAGCACCTCTGTTTCAGCCCATCTGTTTCTCGCCCTCTGTTTCAGCACCTCTGTTTCAGCCCCTCTGTTTCAGCCCCTCTGTTTCAGCCCCTCTGTTTCAGCACCTCTGTTTCAGCCCCTCTGTTTCTCGCCCTCTGTTTCTCGCCCTCTGTTTCTCGCCCTCTGTTTCTCGCCCTCTGTTTCTCGCCCTCTGTTTCAGCCCCTCTGTTTCTGGCCATTTGTTTCTCGCCCTCTGTGTCAGACCCTCTGTTTCGCCCCTGCTGTTTCTCGCCCTCTGTTTCAGCCCCTCTGTTTCAGCCCCTCTGTTTCTCCCCCTCTGTTACAGCACCTCTGTTTCAGCCCCTCTGTTTATCGCCCTCTGTTTCTCGCACTCTGTTTCTCGCACTCTGTTTCTCGCCCTCTGTTTCTCGCCCTCTGTTTCTCTCCCTCTGTTTCTCAACCTCTGTTTCTCGCCCTGTGTTTCTCGCCCTCTGTTTCAGCCCCTCTGTTTCAGCCCCTCTGTTTCAGCCCCTCTGTTTCAGCCCCTCTGTTTCTCGCCCTCTGTTTCAGCCACTCTGTTTCTCGCCCTCTGTTTCAGCCCCTCTGTTTCAGCCCCTCTGTTTCAGCCCCTCTGTTTCAACCCCTCTGTTTCAGCCAGTCTGTTTCTCGCCCTCTGTTTCTCGCCGTCTGTTTCTCGCCCTCTGTTTCAGCCCCTCTGTTTCAGCCGCTCAGTTTCAGCCCCTCTGTTTCAGCCTCTCTGTTTCAGCCCCTCTGTTTCAGCCCCTCTGTTTCAGCCAGTCAATTTCTCGCCCTCTGTTTCTCGTAGTCTGTTTCTCGCCCTTTGTTTCAGCCCCTCTGTTTCAGCCCCTCTGTTTCTCGCCCTCTGTTTCAGCCTCTCTGTTTCAGCCCCTCTGTTTCTCCCCTCTGTTTAAGCCCCTCTGTTCCTCGCCCTCTGTTTCAGCCCCTCTGTTTCAGCCCCTCTGTTTCAGCCCCTCTGTATCTCGCCCTCTGTTTCTCGCCCTCTGTTTCAGCCCCTCTGTTTCAGCCCCTCTGTTTCTCGCCCTCTGTTTCTCGCCCTCTGTTTCTCGCCCTCTGTTTCAGCCCCTCTGTTTCAGCCCCTCTGTTTCAGCCCCTCTGTTTCAGCCCCTCTGTTTCAGCCGCACTGTTTCAGACCCTCTGTTTCAGCCCCTCTGTTTCTCGCCCTCTGTTTCTCGCCCTCTGTTTCAGCCCCTCTGTTTGAGCCCCGCTGTTTCTCCCCTCTGTTTCTCGCCCTCTGTTTCAGCCCCTCTGTTTCAGCCCACCTGTTTCAGCCCCTCTGTTTCAGCCCTTCTGTTTCTCGCCCTCTGTTTCTCGCCCTCTGTTTCAGCCCCTCTGTTTCTCGCCCTCTGTTTCAGCCCCTCTGTTTCAGCCCCTCTGTTTCAGCCCCTCTGTTTCAGCCCCTCTGTTTCAGAACCTCTGTTTCAGCCCCTCTGTTTCTCGCCCTCTGTTTCTCGCACTCTGTTTTTCGCCCTCTGTTTCAGCTCCTCTGTTTCTCGCCCTCTCTTTCTCGCCCTCTGTTTCAGCCCCTCTGTTTCGCCCCTTCTGTTTCTTGCCCTCTGTTTTAGCCCCTCTGTTTCAGCCCCTCTGTTTCACCCCCACTGTATCAGCACGTCTGTTTCAGCCCCTCTGTTTCTCGCCCTCTGTTTCTCGCACTCTGTTTCTCGCACTCTGTTTCTCGCCCTCTGTTTCTCACCCTCTGTTTCTCGCCCTCTGTTTCTCGCCGTGTGTTTCTCGCCCTCTGTTTCAGCCCATCTGTTTCAGCCCCACTGTTTCAGCCCCTCTGTTTCAGCCCCTCTGTTTCAGCCCCTCTGTTTCTCGCCCTCTGTTTCTCGCCCTCTGTTTCTCGCCCTCTGTTTCTCGCCCTCTGTTTCAGCCCCTCTGTTTGAGCCCCGCTGTTTCTCCCCTCTGTTTCTCGCCCTCTGTTTCTCGCCCTCTGTTTCTCGCCCTCTGTTTCAGCCCCTCTGTTTCAGCCCACCTGTTTCAGCCCATCTGTTTCATCCCCTCTGATTCTCGCCCTCTGTTTCTCGCCCTCTGTTTCAGCCCCTCTGTTTCTCGCCCTCAGTTTCAGCCCCTCTGTTTCAGCCCCACTGTTTCAGCCCCTCTGTTTCAGCCCCTCTGTTTCAGCACCTCTGTTTCAGCCCCTCTGTTTCTCGCCCTCTATTTCTCGCACTCTGTTTTTCGCCCTCTGTTTCAGCTCCTCTGTTTCTCGCCCTCTCTTTCTCGCCCTCTGTTTCAGCCCCTCTGTTTCGCCCCTTCTGTTTCTTGCCCTCTGTTTTAGCCCCTCTGTTTCAGCCCCTCTGTTACACCCCCACTGTATCAGCACCTCTGTTTCAGCCCCTCTGTTTCTCGCCCTCTGTTTCTCGCACTCTGTTTCTCGCCCTCTGTTTCTCGCCCTCTGTTACTCGCCCTCTGTTTCTCAACCTCTGTTTCTCGCCGTGTGTTTCTCGCCCTCTGTTTCAGCCCATCTGTTTCAGCCCCTCTGTTTCAACCCCTCTGTTTCACCCCTCTGTTTCAGCCCCTCTGTTTCTCGCCCTCTGTTTCAGCCCCTCTGTTTTAACGCCCTCTGTTTCAGCCCCTCTGTTTCAGCCCCTCTGTTTCAGCCCCTCTGTTTCAGCCCCTTTGTTTCAGCCACTCTGTTTCCCGCCCTCTGTTTCTCGCCCTCTGTGTCAGCCCCTCTGTTTCAGCCCCTCTGTTTCAGCCCCTCATTTTCTCGCCCTCTGTTTCTCGCCCTCTGTTTCTCGCCCTCTGTTTCTCGCCCTCTGTTTCTCGCCGTCTGTTTCAGCCCCTCTGTTTCAGCCCCTCTGTTTCTCGCCTCTGTTTCAGCCCCTCTGTTTCAGCCCCTCTGTTTCAGCCTCTCTGTTTCTCGCCCTCTGTTTCTCGCCCTCTGTTTCAGCCCCTCTGTTTCAGCCCCTCTGTTTCAGACCCTCTGTTTCAGCCCCTCTGTTTCAGCCCCTCTGTTTCAGGCACTCTGTTTCAGCCCCTCTGTTTCTCGCCCTCTGTTTCTCGCCCTCTGTTTCAGCCCCTCTGTTTCAGCCCCTCTGTTTCAGCCCCTCTGTTTCAGTCCCTCTGTTTCTCGCCCTCTGTTTCAGCCCCTCTGTTTCAGCCCCTCTGTTTCAGCCCCTCTGTTTCAGCCCCTCTGTTTCAGCACCTCTGTTTCAGCCCCTCTGTTTCACGCCCTCTGTTACTCGCCAGCTGTTTCTCGCCCTCTGTTTCTCGCCCTCTGTTTCTCGCCCTCTGTTTCAGCCCCTCTGTTTCTCGCCCTCTGTTTCTCGCCCTCTGTTTCAGCCCCTCTGTTTCAGCCCCTCTGTTTCTCGCCCTCTGTTTCAGCCCCTCTGTGTCAGCCCCTCTTTTTCAGCCCCTCTGTTTCAGCCCCTCTGTTTCAGCCCGTCTGTTTCAGCCCCTCTCTTTCTCGCACTCTGTTTCAGCCCCTCTGTTTCAGCCCCTCTGTTTCAGCCCCTCTGTTTCAGCCCCTCTGTTTCTCGCCCTCTGTTTCAGCCACTCTGTTTCTCGCCCTCTGTTTCAGCCCCTCTGTTTCAGCCCCTCTGTTTCAGCCCCTCTGTTTCAACCCCTCTGTTTCAGCCAGTCTGTTTCTCGCCCTCTGTTTCTCGCCGTCTGTTTCTCGCCCTCTGTTTCAGCCCCTCTGTTTCAGCCGCTCAGTTTCAGCCCCTCTGTTTCAGCCCCTCTGTTTCAGCCTCTCTGTTTCAGCCCCTCTGTTTCAGCCCCTCTGTTTCGGCCAGTCAATTTCTCGCCCTCTGTTTCTCGTAGTCTGTTTCTCGCCCTTTGTTTCAGCCCCTCTGTTTCAGCCCCTCTGTTTCTCGCCCTCTGTTTCAGCCTCTCTGTTTCAGCCCCTCTGTTTCTCCCCTCTGTTTAAGCCCCTCTGTTCCTCGCCCTCTGTTTCTCGCCCTCTGTTTCAGCCCCTCTGTTTCAGCCCCTCTGTTTCAGCCCCTCTGTTTCTCGCCCTCTGTTTCTCGCCCTCTGTTTCTCGCCCTCTGTTTCAGCCCCTCTGTTTCAGCCCCTCTGTTTCAGCCCCTCTGTTTCAGCCCCTCTGTTTCAGCCGCACTGTTTCAGACCCTCTGTTTCAGCCCCTCTGCTTCTCGCCCTCTGTTTCTCGCCCTCTGTTTCAGCCCCTCTGTTTGAGCCCCGCTGTTTCTCCCCTCTGTTTCTCGCCCTCTGTTTCTCGCCCTCAGTTTCTCGCCCTCTGTTTCAGCCCCTCTGTTTCAGCCCACCTGTTTCAGCCCCTCTGTTTCAGCCCCTCTGTTTCTCGCCCTCTGTTTCTCGCCCTCTGTTTCAGCCCCTCTGTTTCTCGCCCTCTGTTTCAGCCCCTCTGTTTCAGCCCCTCTGTTTCAGCCCCTCTGTTTCAGCCCATCTGTTTCAGAACCTCTGTTTCAGCCCCTCTGTTTCTCGCCCTCTGTTTCTCGCACTCTGTTTTTCGCCCTCTGTTTCAGCTCCTCTGTTTCTCGCCCTCTCTTTCTCGCCCTCTGTTTCAGCCCCTCTGTTTCGCCCCTTCTGTTTCTTGCCCTCTGTTTTAGCCCCTCTGTTTCAGCCCCTCTGTTTCATCCCCACTCTATCAGCACGTCTGTTTCAGCCCCTCTGTTTCTCGCCCTCTGTTTCTCGCACTCTGTTTCTCGCACTCTGTTTCTCGCCCTCTGTTTCTCACCCTCTGTTTCTCGCCCTCTCTTTCTCGCCCTCTGTTTCAGCCCCTCTGTTTCAGCCCATCTGTTTCAGCCCCACTGTTTCATCCCCTCTGTTTCAGCCCCTCTGTTTCAGCCCCTCTGTTTCTCGCCCTCTGTTTCTCGCCCTCTGTTTCTCGCCCTCTGTTTCTCGCCCTCTGTTTCAGCCCCTCTGTTTGAGCCCCGCTGTTTCTCCCCTCTGTTTCTCGCCCTCTGTTTCTCGCCCTCTGTTTCTCGCCCTCTGTTTCAGCCCCTCTGTTTCAGCCCACCTGTTTCAGCCCATCTGTTTCATCCCCTCTGTTTCTCGCCCTCTGTTTCTCGCCCTCTGTTTCAGCCCCTCTGTTTCTCGCCCTCAGTTTCAGCCCCTCTGTTTCAGCCCCACTGTTTCAGCCCCTCTGTTTCAGCCCCTCTGTTTCAGCACCTCTGTTTCAGCCCCTCTGTTTCTCGCCCTCTATTTCTCGCACTCTGTTTTTCGCCCTCTGTTTCAGCTCCTCTGTTTCTCGCCCTCTCTTTCTCGCCCTCTGTTTCAGCCCCTCTGTTTCGCCCCTTCTGTTTCTTGCCCTCTGTTTTAGCCCCTCTGTTTCAGCCCCTCTGTTACACCCCCACTGTATCAGCACCTCTGTTTCAGCCCCTCTGTTTCTCGCCCTCTGTTTCTCGCACTCTGTTTCTCGCCCTCTGTTTCTCGCCCTCTGTTACTCGCCCTCTGTTTCTCAACCTCTGTTTCTCGCCGTGTGTTTCTCGCCCTCTGTTTCAGCCCATCTGTTTCAGCCCCTCTGTTTCAACCCCTCTGTTTCACCCCCTCTGTTTCAGCCCCTCTGTTTCTCGCCCTCTGTTTCAGCCCCTCTGTTTTAACGCCCTCTGTTTCAGCCCCTCTGTTTCAGCCCCTCTGTTTCAGCCCCTCTGTTTCAGCCCCTTTGTTTCAGCCCCTCTGTTTCCCGCCCTCTGTTTCTCGCCCTCTGTGTCAGCCCCTCTGTTTCAGCCCCTCTGTTTCAGCCCCTCATTTTCTCGCCCTCTGTTTCTCGCCCTCTGTTTCTCGCCCTCTGTTTCTCGCCATCTGTTTCTCGCCGTCTGTTTCAGCCCCTCTGTTTCAGCCCCTCTGTTTCTCGCCTCTGTTTCAGCCCCTCTGTTTCAGCCCCTCTGTTTCAGCCTCTCTGTTTCTCGCCCTCTGTTTCTCGCCCTCTGTTTCAGCCCCTCTGTTTCAGCCCCTCTGTTTCAGACCCTCTGTTTCAGCCCCTCTGTTTCAGCTCCTCTGTTTCAGGCACTCTGTTTCAGCCCCTCTGTTTCTCGCCCTCTGTTTCTCGCCCTCTGTTTCAGCCCCTCTGTTTCAGCCCCTCTGTTTCAGCCCCTCTGTTTCAGTCCCTCTGTTTCTCGCCCTCTGTTTCAGCCCCTCTGTTTCAGCCCCTCTGTTTCAGCCCCTCTGTTTCAGCCCCTCTGTTTCAGCACCTCTGTTTCAGCCCCTCTGTTTCACGCCCTCTGTTACTCGCCAGCTGTTTCTCGCCCTCTGTTTCTCGCCCTCTGTTTCAGCCCCTCTGTTTCTCGCCCTCTGTTTCTCGCCCTCTGTTTCAGCCCCTCTGTTTCAGCCCCTCTGTTTCTCGCCCTCTGTTTCAGCCCCTCTGTGTCAGCCCCTCTTTTTCAGCCCCTCTGTTTCAGCCCCTCTGTTTCAGCCCGTCTGTTTCAGCCCCTCTCTTTCTCGCACTCTGTTTCAGCCCCTCTGTTTCAGCCCCTCTGTTTCAGCCCCTCTGTTTCTCGCCCTCTGTTTCAGCCACTCTGTTTCTCGCCCTCTGTTTCAGCCCCTCTGTTTCAGCCCCTCTGTTTCAGCCCCTCTGTTTCAACCCCTCTGTTTCAGCCAGTCTGTTTCTCGCCCTCTGTTTCTCGCCGTCTGTTTCTCGCCCTCTGTTTCAGCCCCTCTGTTTCAGCCGCTCAGTTTCAGCCCCTCTGTTTCAGCCCCTCTGTTTCAGCCTCTCTGTTTCAGCCCCTCTGTTTCAGACCCTCTGTTTCGGCCAGTCAATTTCTCGCCCTCTGTTTCTCGTAGTCTGTTTCTCGCCCTTTGTTTCAGCCCCTCTGTTTCAGCCCCTCTGTTTCTCCCCTCTGTTTAAGCCCCTCTGTTCCTCGCCCTCTGTTTCTCGCCCTCTGTTTCAGCCCCTCTGTTTCAGCCCCTCTGTTTCAGCCCCTCTGTTTCTCGCCCTCTGTTTCTCGCCCTCTGTTTCTCGCCCTCTGTTTCAGCCCCTCTGTTTCAGCCCCTCTGTTTCAGCCCCTCTGTTTCAGCCCCTCTGTTTCAGCCGCACTGTTTCAGACCCTCTGTTTCAGCCCCTCTGTTTCTCGCCCTCTGTTTCTAGCCCTCTGTTTCTCGCCCTCTGTTTCTCGCCCTCTGTTTCTCGCCCTCTGTTTCAGCCCCTCTGTTTCAGCCCCTCTGTTTCAGCCCCTCTGTTTCAGCCGCACTGTTTCAGACCCTCTGTTTCAGCCCCTCTGCTTCTCGCCCTCTGTTTCTCGCCCTCTGTTTCAGCCCCTCTGTTTGAGCCCCGCTGTTTCTCCCCTATGTTTCTCGCCCTCTGTTTCTCGCCCTCAGTTTCTCGCCCTCTGTTTCAGCCCCTCTGTTTCAGCCCACCTGTTTCAGCCCCTCTGTTTCAGCCCCTCTGTTTCTCGCCCTCTGTTTCTCGCCCTCTGTTTCAGCCCCTCTGTTTCTCGCCCTCTGTTTCAGCCCCTCTGTTTCAGCCCCTCTGTTTCAGCCCCTCTGTTTCAGCCCCTCTGTTTCAGAACCTCTGTTTCAGCCCCTCTGTTTCTCGCCCTCTGTTTCTCGCCCTCTGTTTTTCGCCCTCTGTTTCAGCTCCTCTGTTTCTCGCCCTCTCTTTCTCGCCCTCTGTTTCAGCCCCTCTGTTTCGCCCCTTCTGTTTCTTGCCCTCTGTTTTAGCCCCTCTGTTTCAGCCCCTCTGTTTCACCCCCACTCTATCAGCACGTCTGTTTCAGCCCCTCTGTTTCTCGCCCTCTGTTTCTCGCACTCTGTTTCTCGCACTCTGTTTCTCGCCCTCTGTTTCTCACCCTCTGTTTCTCGCCCTCTGTTTCTCGCCGTGTGTTTCTCGCCCTCTGTTTCAGCCCATCTGTTTCAGCCCCACTGTTTCAGCCCCTCTGTTTCAGCCCCTCTGTTTCAGCCCCTCTGTTTCTCGCCCTCTGTTTCTCGCCCTCTGTTTCTCGCCCTCTGTTTCTCGCCCTCTGTTTCAGCCCCTCTGTTTGAGCCCCGCTGTTTCTCCCCTCTGTTTCTCGCCCTCTGTTTCTCGCCCTCTGTTTCTCGCCCTCTGTTTCAGCCCCTCTGTTTCAGCCCACCTGTTTCAGCCCATCTGTTTCATCCCCTCTGTTTCTCGCCCTCTGTTTCTCGCCCTCTGTTTCAGCCCCTCTGTTTCTCGCCCTCTGTTTCAGCCCCTCTGTTTCAGCCCCACTGTTTCAGCCCCTCTGTTTCAGCCCCTCTGTTTCAGCACCTCTGTTTCAGCCCCTCTGTTTCTCGCCCTCTATTTCTCGCACTCTGTTTTTCGCCCTCTGTTTCAGCTCCTCTGTTTCTCGCCCTCTCTTTCTCGCCCTCTGTTTCAGCCCCTCTGTTTCGCCCCTTCTGTTTCTTGCCCTCTGTTTTAGCCCCTCTGTTTCAGCCCCTCTGTTACACCCCCACTGTATCAGCACCTCTGTTTCAGCCCCTCTGTTTCTCACCCTCTGTTTCTCGCACTCTGTTTCTCGCCCTCTGTTTCTCGCCCTCTGTTACTCGCCCTCTGTTTCTCAACCTCTGTTTCTCGCCGTGTGTTTCTCGCCCTCTGTTTCAGCCCATCTGTTTCAGCCCCTCTGTTTCAACCCCTCTGTTTCACCCCCTCTGTTTCAGCCCCTCTGTTTCTCGCCCTCTGTTTCAGCCCCTCTGTTTTAACGCCCTCTGTTTCAGCCCCTCTGTTTCAGCCCCTCTGTTTCAGCCCCTCTGTTTCAGCCCCTTTGTTTCAGCCCCTATGTTTCCCGCCCTCTGTTTCTCGCCCTCTGTGTCAGCCCCTCTGTTTCAGCCCCTCTGTTTCAGCCCCTCATTTTCTCGCCCTCTGTTTCTCGCCCTCTGTTTCTCGCCCTCTGTTTCTCGCCCTCTGTTTCTCGCCGTCTGTTTCAGCCCCTCTGTTTCAGCCCCTCTGTTTCTCGCCTCTGTTTCAGCCCCTCTGTTTCAGCCCCTCTGTTTCAGCCTCTCTGTTTCTCGCCCTCTGTTTCTCGCCCTCTGTTTCAGCCCCTCTGTTTCAGCCCCTCTGTTTCAGACCCTCTGTTTCAGCCCCTCTGTTTCAGCCCCTCTGTTTCAGGCACTCTGTTTCAGCCCCTCTGTTTCTCGCCCTCTGTTTCTCGCCCTCTGTTTCAGCCCCTCTGTTTCAGCCCCTCTGTTTCAGCCCCTCTGTTTCAGTCCCTCTGTTTCTCGCCCTCTGTTTCAGCCCCTCTGTTTCAGCCCCTCTGTTTCAGCCCCTCTGTTTCAGCACCTCTGTTTCAGCCCCTCTGTTTCACGCCCTCTGTTACTCGCCAGCTGTTTCTCGCCCTCTGTTTCTCGCCCTCTGTTTCTCGCCCTCTGTTTCAGCCCCTCTGTTTCTCGCCCTCTGTTTCTCGCCCTCTGTTTCAGCCCCTCTGTTTCAGCCCCTCTGTTTCTCGCCCTCTGTTTCAGCCCCTCTGTGTCAGCCCCTCTTTTTCAGCCCCTCTGTTTCAGCCCCTCTGTTTCAGCCCGTCTGTTTCAGCCCCTCTCTTTCTCGCACTCTGTTTCAGCCCCTCTGTTTCAGGCCCTCTGTTTCAGCCCCTCTGTTTCAGCCCCTCTGTTTCTCGCCCTCTGTTTCAGCCACTCTGTTTCTCGCCCTCTGTTTCAGCCCCTCTGTTTCAGCCCCTCTGTTTCAGCCCCTCTGTTTCAACCCCTCTGTTTCAGCCACTCTGTTTCTCGCCCTCTGTTTCTCGCCGTCTGTTTCTCGCCCTCTGTTTCAGCCCCTCTGTTTCAGCCGCTCAGTTTCAGCCCCTCTGTTTCAGCCCCTCTGTTTCAGCCTCTCTGTTTCAGCCCCTCTGTTTCAGCCCCTCTGTTTCGGCCAGTCAATTTCTCGCCCTCTGTTTCTCGTAGTCTGTTTCTCGCCCTTTGTTTCAGCCCCTCTGTTTCAGCCCCTCTGTTTCTCGCCCTCTGTTTCAGCCTCTCTGTTTCAGCCCCTCTGTTTCTCCCCTCTGTTTAAGCCCCTCTGTTCCTCGCCCTCTGTTTCTCGCCCTCTGTTTCAGCCCCTCTGTTTCAGCCGCTCAGTTTCAGCCCCTCTGTTTCAGCCCCTCTGTTTCAGCCTCTCTGTTTCAGCCCCTCTGTTTCAGCCCCTCTGTTTCGGCCAGTCAATTTCTCGCCCTCTGTTTCTCGTAGTCTGTTTCTCGCCCTTTGTTTCAGCCCCTCTGTTTCAGCCCCTCTGTTTCTCGCCCTCTGTTTCAGCCTCTCTGTTTCAGCCCCTCTGTTTCTCCCCTCTGTTTAAGCCCCTCTGTTCCTCGCCCTCTGTTTCTCGCCCTCTGTTTCAGCCCCTCTGTTTCAGCCCCTCTGTTTCAGCCCCTCTGTTTCTCGCCCTCTGTTTCTCGCCCTCTGTTTCTCGCCCTCTGTTTCAGCCCCTCTGTTTCAGCCCCTCTGTTTCAGCCCCTCTGTTTCAGCCCCTCTGTTTCAGCCGCACTGTTTCAGACCCTCTGTTTCAGCCCCTCTGCTTCTCGCCCTCTGTTTCTCGCCCTCTGTTTCAGCCCCTCTGTTTGAGCCCCGCTGTTTCTCCCCTCTGTTTCTCGCCCTCTGTTTCTCGCCCTCAGTTTCTCGCCCTCTGTTTCAGCCCCTCTGTTTCAGCCCACCTGTTTCAGCCCCTCTGTTTCAGCCCCTCTGTTTCTCGCCCTCTGTTTCTCGCCCTCTGTTTCAGCCCCTCTGTTTCTCGCCCTCTGTTTCAGCCCCTCTGTTTCAGCCCCTCTGTTTCAGCCCCTCTGTTTCAGCCCATCTGTTTCAGAACCTCTGTTTCAGCCCCTCTGTTTCTCGCCCTCTGTTTCTCGCACTCTGTTTTTCGCCCTCTGTTTCAGCTCCTCTGTTTCTCGCCCTCTCTTTCTCGCCCTCTGTTTCAGCCCCTCTGTTTCGCCCCTTCTGTTTCTTGCCCTCTGTTTTAGCCCCTCTGTTTCAGCCCCTCTGTTTCATCCCCACTCTATCAGCACGTCTGTTTCAGCCCCTCTGTTTCTCGCCCTCTGTTTCTCGCACTCTGTTTCTCGCACTCTGTTTCTCGCCCTCTGTTTCTCACCCTCTGTTTCTCGCCCTCTCTTTCTCGCCCTCTGTTTCAGCCCCTCTGTTTCAGCCCATCTGTTTCAGCCCCACTGTTTCATCCCCTCTGTTTCAGCCCCTCTGTTTCAGCCCCTCTGTTTCTCGCCCTCTGTTTCTCGCCCTCTGTTTCTCGCCCTCTGTTTCTCGCCCTCTGTTTCAGCCCCTCTGTTTGAGCCCCGCTGTTTCTCCCCTCTGTTTCTCGCCCTCTGTTTCTCGCCCTCTGTTTCTCGCCCTCTGTTTCAGCCCCTCTGTTTCAGCCCACCTGTTTCAGCCCATCTGTTTCATCCCCTCTGTTTCTCGCCCTCTGTTTCTCGCCCTCTGTTTCAGCCCCTCTGTTTCTCGCCCTCAGTTTCAGCCCCTCTGTTTCAGCCCCACTGTTTCAGCCCCTCTGTTTCAGCCCCTCTGTTTCAGCACCTCTGTTTCAGCCCCTCTGTTTCTCGCCCTCTATTTCTCGCACTCTGTTTTTCGCCCTCTGTTTCAGCTCCTCTGTTTCTCGCCCTCTCTTTCTCGCCCTCTGTTTCAGCCCCTCTGTTTCGCCCCTTCTGTTTCTTGCCCTCTGTTTTAGCCCCTCTGTTTCAGCCCCTCTGTTACACCCCCACTGTATCAGCACCTCTGTTTCAGCCCCTCTGTTTCTCGCCCTCTGTTTCTCGCACTCTGTTTCTCGCCCTCTGTTTCTCGCCCTCTGTTACTCGCCCTCTGTTTCTCAACCTCTGTTTCTCGCCGTGTGTTTCTCGCCCTCTGTTTCAGCCCATCTGTTTCAGCCCCTCTGTTTCAACCCCTCTGTTTCACCCCCTCTGTTTCAGCCCCTCTGTTTCTCGCCCTCTGTTTCAGCCCCTCTGTTTTAACGCCCTCTGTTTCAGCCCCTCTGTTTCAGCCCCTCTGTTTCAGCCCCTCTGTTTCAGCCCCTTTGTTTCAGCCCCTCTGTTTCCCGCCCTCTGTTTCTCGCCCTCTGTGTCAGCCCCTCTGTTTCAGCCCCTCTGTTTCAGCCCCTCATTTTCTCGCCCTCTGTTTCTCGCCCTCTGTTTCTCGCCCTCTGTTTCTCGCCATCTGTTTCTCGCCGTCTGTTTCAGCCCCTCTGTTTCAGCCCCTCTGTTTCTCGCCTCTGTTTCAGCCCCTCTGTTTCAGCCCCTCTGTTTCAGCCTCTCTGTTTCTCGCCCTCTGTTTCTCGCCCTCTGTTTCAGCCCCTCTGTTTCAGCCCCTCTGTTTCAGACCCTCTGTTTCAGCCCCTCTGTTTCAGCTCCTCTGTTTCAGGCACTCTGTTTCAGCCCCTCTGTTTCTCGCCCTCTGTTTCTCGCCCTCTGTTTCAGCCCCTCTGTTTCAGCCCCTCTGTTTCAGCCCCTCTGTTTCAGTCCCTCTGTTTCTCGCCCTCTGTTTCAGCCCCTCTGTTTCAGCCCCTCTGTTTCAGCCCCTCTGTTTCAGCCCCTCTGTTTCAGCACCTCTGTTTCAGCCCCTCTGTTTCACGCCCTCTGTTACTCGCCAGCTGTTTCTCGCCCTCTGTTTCTCGCCCTCTGTTTCAGCCCCTCTGTTTCTCGCCCTCTGTTTCTCGCCCTCTGTTTCAGCCCCTCTGTTTCAGCCCCTCTGTTTCTCGCCCTCTGTTTCAGCCCCTCTGTGTCAGCCCCTCTTTTTCAGCCCCTCTGTTTCAGCCCCTCTGTTTCAGCCCGTCTGTTTCAGCCCCTCTCTTTCTCGCACTCTGTTTCAGCCCCTCTGTTTCAGCCCCTCTGTTTCAGCCCCTCTGTTTCTCGCCCTCTGTTTCAGCCACTCTGTTTCTCGCCCTCTGTTTCAGCCCCTCTGTTTCAGCCCCTCTGTTTCAGCCCCTCTGTTTCAACCCCTCTGTTTCAGCCAGTCTGTTTCTCGCCCTCTGTTTCTCGCCGTCTGTTTCTCGCCCTCTGTTTCAGCCCCTCTGTTTCAGCCGCTCAGTTTCAGCCCCTCTGTTTCAGCCCCTCTGTTTCAGCCTCTCTGTTTCAGCCCCTCTGTTTCAGACCCTCTGTTTCGGCCAGTCAATTTCTCGCCCTCTGTTTCTCGTAGTCTGTTTCTCGCCCTTTGTTTCAGCCCCTCTGTTTCAGCCCCTCTGTTTCTCCCCTCTGTTTAAGCCCCTCTGTTCCTCGCCCTCTGTTTCTCGCCCTCTGTTTCAGCCCCTCTGTTTCAGCCCCTCTGTTTCAGCCCCTCTGTTTCTCGCCCTCTGTTTCTCGCCCTCTGTTTCTCGCCCTCTGTTTCAGCCCCTCTGTTTCAGCCCCTCTGTTTCAGCCCCTCTGTTTCAGCCCCTCTGTTTCAGCCGCACTGTTTCAGACCCTCTGTTTCAGCCCCTCTGTTTCTCGCCCTCTGTTTCTAGCCCTCTGTTTCTCGCCCTCTGTTTCTCGCCCTCTGTTTCTCGCCCTCTGTTTCAGCCCCTCTGTTTCAGCCCCTCTGTTTCAGCCCCTCTGTTTCAGCCGCACTGTTTCAGACCCTCTGTTTCAGCCCCTCTGCTTCTCGCCCTCTGTTTCTCGCCCTCTGTTTCAGCCCCTCTGTTTGAGCCCCGCTGTTTCTCCCCTATGTTTCTCGCCCTCTGTTTCTCGCCCTCAGTTTCTCGCCCTCTGTTTCAGCCCCTCTGTTTCAGCCCACCTGTTTCAGCCCCTCTGTTTCAGCCCCTCTGTTTCTCGCCCTCTGTTTCTCGCCCTCTGTTTCAGCCCCTCTGTTTCTCGCCCTCTGTTTCAGCCCCTCTGTTTCAGCCCCTCTGTTTCAGCCCCTCTGTTTCAGCCCCTCTGTTTCAGAACCTCTGTTTCAGCCCCTCTGTTTCTCGCCCTCTGTTTCTCGCCCTCTGTTTTTCGCCCTCTGTTTCAGCTCCTCTGTTTCTCGCCCTCTCTTTCTCGCCCTCTGTTTCAGCCCCTCTGTTTCGCCCCTTCTGTTTCTTGCCCTCTGTTTTAGCCCCTCTGTTTCAGCCCCTCTGTTTCACCCCCACTCTATCAGCACGTCTGTTTCAGCCCCTCTGTTTCTCGCCCTCTGTTTCTCGCACTCTGTTTCTCGCACTCTGTTTCTCGCCCTCTGTTTCTCACCCTCTGTTTCTCGCCCTCTGTTTCTCGCCGTGTGTTTCTCGCCCTCTGTTTCAGCCCATCTGTTTCAGCCCCACTGTTTCAGCCCCTCTGTTTCAGCCCCTCTGTTTCAGCCCCTCTGTTTCTCGCCCTCTGTTTCTCGCCCTCTGTTTCTCGCCCTCTGTTTCTCGCCCTCTGTTTCAGCCCCTCTGTTTGAGCCCCGCTGTTTCTCCCCTCTGTTTCTCGCCCTCTGTTTCTCGCCCTCTGTTTCTCGCCCTCTGTTTCAGCCCCTCTGTTTCAGCCCACCTGTTTCAGCCCATCTGTTTCATCCCCTCTGTTTCTCGCCCTCTGTTTCTCGCCCTCTGTTTCAGCCCCTCTGTTTCTCGCCCTCTGTTTCAGCCCCTCTGTTTCAGCCCCACTGTTTCAGCCCCTCTGTTTCAGCCCCTCTGTTTCAGCACCTCTGTTTCAGCCCCTCTGTTTCTCGCCCTCTATTTCTCGCACTCTGTTTTTCGCCCTCTGTTTCAGCTCCTCTGTTTCTCGCCCTCTCTTTCTCGCCCTCTGTTTCAGCCCCTCTGTTTCGCCCCTTCTGTTTCTTGCCCTCTGTTTTAGCCCCTCTGTTTCAGCCCCTCTGTTACACCCCCACTGTATCAGCACCTCTGTTTCAGCCCCTCTGTTTCTCACCCTCTGTTTCTCGCACTCTGTTTCTCGCCCTCTGTTTCTCGCCCTCTGTTACTCGCCCTCTGTTTCTCAACCTCTGTTTCTCGCCGTGTGTTTCTCGCCCTCTGTTTCAGCCCATCTGTTTCAGCCCCTCTGTTTCAACCCCTCTGTTTCACCCCCTCTGTTTCAGCCCCTCTGTTTCTCGCCCTCTGTTTCAGCCCCTCTGTTTTAACGCCCTCTGTTTCAGCCCCTCTGTTTCAGCCCCTCTGTTTCAGCCCCTCTGTTTCAGCCCCTTTGTTTCAGCCCCTATGTTTCCCGCCCTCTGTTTCTCGCCCTCTGTGTCAGCCCCTCTGTTTCAGCCCCTCTGTTTCAGCCCCTCATTTTCTCGCCCTCTGTTTCTCGCCCTCTGTTTCTCGCCCTCTGTTTCTCGCCCTCTGTTTCTCGCCGTCTGTTTCAGCCCCTCTGTTTCAGCCCCTCTGTTTCTCGCCTCTGTTTCAGCCCCTCTGTTTCAGCCCCTCTGTTTCAGCCTCTCTGTTTCTCGCCCTCTGTTTCTCGCCCTCTGTTTCAGCCCCTCTGTTTCAGCCCCTCTGTTTCAGACCCTCTGTTTCAGCCCCTCTGTTTCAGCCCCTCTGTTTCAGGCACTCTGTTTCAGCCCCTCTGTTTCTCGCCCTCTGTTTCTCGCCCTCTGTTTCAGCCCCTCTGTTTCAGCCCCTCTGTTTCAGCCCCTCTGTTTCAGTCCCTCTGTTTCTCGCCCTCTGTTTCAGCCCCTCTGTTTCAGCCCCTCTGTTTCAGCCCCTCTGTTTCAGCACCTCTGTTTCAGCCCCTCTGTTTCACGCCCTCTGTTACTCGCCAGCTGTTTCTCGCCCTCTGTTTCTCGCCCTCTGTTTCTCGCCCTCTGTTTCAGCCCCTCTGTTTCTCGCCCTCTGTTTCTCGCCCTCTGTTTCAGCCCCTCTGTTTCAGCCCCTCTGTTTCTCGCCCTCTGTTTCAGCCCCTCTGTGTCAGCCCCTCTTTTTCAGCCCCTCTGTTTCAGCCCCTCTGTTTCAGCCCGTCTGTTTCAGCCCCTCTCTTTCTCGCACTCTGTTTCAGCCCCTCTGTTTCAGGCCCTCTGTTTCAGCCCCTCTGTTTCAGCCCCTCTGTTTCTCGCCCTCTGTTTCAGCCACTCTGTTTCTCGCCCTCTGTTTCAGCCCCTCTGTTTCAGCCCCTCTGTTTCAGCCCCTCTGTTTCAACCCCTCTGTTTCAGCCACTCTGTTTCTCGCCCTCTGTTTCTCGCCGTCTGTTTCTCGCCCTCTGTTTCAGCCCCTCTGTTTCAGCCGCTCAGTTTCAGCCCCTCTGTTTCAGCCCCTCTGTTTCAGCCTCTCTGTTTCAGCCCCTCTGTTTCAGCCCCTCTGTTTCGGCCAGTCAATTTCTCGCCCTCTGTTTCTCGTAGTCTGTTTCTCGCCCTTTGTTTCAGCCCCTCTGTTTCAGCCCCTCTGTTTCTCGCCCTCTGTTTCAGCCTCTCTGTTTCAGCCCCTCTGTTTCTCCCCTCTGTTTAAGCCCCTCTGTTCCTCGCCCTCTGTTTCTCGCCCTCTGTTTCAGCCCCTCTGTTTCAGCCCCTCTGTTTCAGCCCCTCTGTTTCTCGCCCTCTGTTTCTCGCCCTCTGTTTCTCGCCCTCTGTTTCAGCCCCTCTGTTTCAGCCCCTCTGTTTCAGCCCCTCTGTTTCAGCCCCTCTGTTCCAGCCGCACTGTTTCAGACCCTCTGTTTCAGCCCCTCTGTTTCTCGCCCTCTGTTTCTAGCCCTCTTTTTCTCGCCCTCTGTTTCTCGCCCTCTGTTTCAGCCCGTCTGTTTCAGCCCCTCTGTTTCAGACCCTCTGTTTCAGCCCCTCTGTTTCAGCCCCTCTGTTTCAGGCACTCTGTTTCAGCCCCTCTGTTTCTCGCCCTCTGTTTCTCGCCCTCTGTTTCAGCCCCTCTGTTTCAGCCCCTCTGTTTCAGCCCCTCTGTTTCAGTCCCTCTGTTTCTCGCCCTCTGTTTCAGCCCCTCTGTTTCAGCCCCTCTGTTTCAGCCCCTCTGTTTCAGCCCCTCTGTTTCAGCACCTCTGTTTCAGCCCCTCTGTTTCACGCCCTCTGTTACTCGCCAGCTGTTTCTCGCCCTCTGTTTCTCGCCCTCTGTTTCTCGCCCTCTGTTTCAGCCCCTCTGTTTCTCGCCCTCTGTTTCTCGCCCTCTGTTTCAGCCCCTCTGTTTCATCCCCTCTGTTTCTCGCCCTCTGTTTCAGCCCCTCTGTGTCAGCCCCTCTTTTTCAGCCCCTCTGTTTCAGCCCCTCTGTTTCAGCCCGTCTGTTTCAGCCCCTCTCTTTCTCGCACTCTGTTTCAGCCCCTCTGTTTCAGCCCCTCTGTTTCAGCCCCTCTGTTCCAGCCCCTCTGTTTCTCGCCCTCTGTTTCAGCCACTCTGTTTCTCGCCCTCTGTTTCAGCCCCTCTGTTTCAGCCCCTCTGTTTCAGCCCCTCTGTTTCAACCCCTCTGTTTCAGCCAGTCTGTTTCTCGCCCTCTGTTTCTCGCCGTCTGTTTCTCGCCCTCTGTTTCAGCCCCTCTGTTTCAGCCGCTCAGTTTCAGCCCCTCTGTTTCAGCCCCTCTGTTTCAGCCTCTCTGTTTCAGCCCCTCTGTTTCAGCCCCTCTGTTTCGGCCAGTCAATTTCTCGCCCTCTGTTTCTCGTAGTCTGTTTCTCGCCCTTTGTTTCAGCCCCTCTGTTTCAGCCCCTCTGTTTCTCGCCCTCTGTTTCAGCCTCTCTGTTTCAGCTCCTCTGTTTCTCCCCTCTGTTTAAGCCCCTCTGTTCCTCGCCCTCTGTTTCTCGCCCTCTGTTTCAGCCCCTCTGTTTCAGCCCCTCTGTTTCAGCCCCTCTGTTTCTCGCCCTCTGTTTCTCGCCCTCTGTTTCTCGCCCTCTGTTTCAGCCCCTCTGTTTCAGCCCCTCTGTTTCAGCCCCTCTGTTTCAGCCCCTCTGTTTCAGCCGCACTGTTTCAGACCCTCTGTTTCAGCCCCTCTGCTTCTCGCCCTCTGTTTCTCGCCCTCTGTTTCAGCCCCTCTGTTTGAGCCCCGCTGTTTCTCCCCTCTGTTTCTCGCCCTCAGTTTCTCGCCCTCAGTTTCTCGCCCTCTGTTTCAGCCCCTCTGTTTCAGCCCACCTGTTTCAGCCCCTCTGTTTCAGCCCCTCTGTTTCTCGCCCTCTGTTTCTCGCCCTCTGTTTCAGCCCCTCTGTTTCTCGCCCTCTGTTTCAGCCCCTCTGTTTCAGCCCCTCTGTTTCAGCCCCTCTGTTTCAGCCCCTCTGTTTCAGAACCTCTGTTTCAGCCCCTCTGTTTCTCGCCCTCTGTTTCTCGCCCTCTGTTTTTCGCCCTCTGTTTCAGCTCCTCTGTTTCTCGCCCTCTCTTTCTCGCCCTCTGTTTCAGCCCCTCTGTTTCGCCCCTTCTGTTTCTTGCCCTCTGTTTTAGCCCCTCTGTTTCAGCCCCTCTGTTTCACCCCCACTGTATCAGCACGTCTGTTTCAGCCCCTCTGTTTCTCGCCCTCTGTTTCTCGCACTCTGTTTCTCGCACTCTGTTTCTCGCCCTCTGTTTCTCACCCTCTGTTTCTCGCCCTCTGTTTCTCGCCGTGTGTTTCTCGCCCTCTGTTTCAGCCCATCTGTTTCAGCCCCACTGTTTCAGCCCCTCTGTTTCAGCCCCTCTGTTTCAGCCCCTCTGTTTCTCGCCCTCTGTTTCTCGCCCTCTGTTTCTCGCCCTCTGTTTCTCGCCCTCTGTTTCAGCCCCTCTGTTTGAGCCCCGCTGTTTCTCCCCTCTGTTTCTCGCCCTCTGTTTCTCGCCCTCTGTTTCTCGCCCTCTGTTTCAGCCCCTCTGTTTCAGCCCACCTGTTTCAGCCCATCTGTTTCATCCCCTCTGTTTCTCGCCCTCTGTTTCTCGCCCTCTGTTTCACCCCCTCTGTTTCAGCCCCTCTGTTTCTCGCCCTCTGTTTCAGCCCCTCTGTTTTAACGCCCTCTGTTTCAGCCCCTCTGTTTCAGCCCCTCTGTTTCAGCCCCTCTGTTTCAGCCCCTTTGTTTCAGCCCCTCTGTTTCCCGCCCTCTGTTTCTCGCCCTCTGTGTCAGCCCCTCTGTTTCAGCCCCTCTGTTTCAGCCCCTCATTTTCTCGCCCTCTGTTTCTCGCCCTCTGTTTCTCGCCCTCTGTTTCTCGCCATCTGTTTCTCGCCGTCTGTTTCAGCCCCTCTGTTTCAGCCCCTCTGTTTCTCGCCTCTGTTTCAGCCCCTCTGTTTCAGCCCCTCGGTTTCAGCCTCTCTGTTTCTCGCCCTCTGTTTCTCGCCCTCTGTTTCAGCCCCTCTGTTTCAGCCCCTCTGTTTCAGACCCTCTGTTTCAGCCCCTCTGTTTCAGCTCCTCTGTTTCAGGCACTCTGTTTCAGCCCCTCTGTTTCTCGCCCTCTGTTTCTCGCCCTCTGTTTCAGCCCCTCTGTTTCAGCCCCTCTGTTTCAGCCCCTCTGTTTCAGTCCCTCTGTTTCTCGCCCTCTGTTTCAGCCCCTCTGTTTCAGCCCCTCTGTTTCAGCCCCTCTGTTTCAGCACCTCTGTTTCAGCACCTCTGTTTCAGCCCCTCTGTTTCACGCCCTCTGTTACTCGCCAGCTGTTTCTCGCCCTCTGTTTCTCGCCCTCTGTTTCAGCCCCTCTGTTTCTCGCCCTCTGTTTCTCGCCCTCTGTTTCAGCCCCTCTGTTTCAGCCCCTCTGTTTCTCGCCCTCTGTTTCAGCCCCTCTGTGTCAGCCCCTCTTTTTCAGCCCCTCTGTTTCAGCCCCTCTGTTTCAGCCCGTCTGTTTCAGCCCCTCTCTTTCTCGCACTCTGTTTCAGCCCCTCTGTTTCAGCCCCTCTGTTTCAGCCCCTCTGTTTCTCGCCCTCTGTTTCAGCCACTCTGTTTCTCGCCCTCTGTTTCAGCCCCTCTGTTTCAGCCCCTCTGTTTCAGCCCCTCTGTTTCAACCCCTCTGTTTCAGCCAGTCTGTTTCTCGCCCTCTGTTTCTCGCCGTCTGTTTCTCGCCCTCTGTTTCAGCCCCTCTGTTTCAGCCGCTCAGTTTCAGCCCCTCTGTTTCAGCCCCTCTGTTTCAGCCTCTCTGTTTCAGCCCCTCTGTTTCAGACCCTCTGTTTCGGCCAGTCAATTTCTCGCCCTCTGTTTCTCGTAGTCTGTTTCTCGCCCTTTGTTTCAGCCCCTCTGTTTCAGCCCCTCTGTTTCTCCCCTCTGTTTAAGCCCCTCTGTTCCTCGCCCTCTGTTTCTCGCCCTCTGTTTCAGCCCCTCTGTTTCAGCCCCTCTGTTTCAGCCCCTCTGTTTCTCTCCCTCTGTTTCTCGCCCTCTGTTTCTCGCCCTCTGTTTCAGCCCCTCTGTTTCAGCCCCTCTGTTTCAGCCCCTCTGTTTCAGCCCCTCTGTTTCAGCCGCACTGTTTCAGACCCTCTGTTTCAGCCCCTCTGTTTCTCGCCCTCTGTTTCTAGCCCTCTGTTTCTCGCCCTCTGTTTCTCGCCCTCTGTTTCTCGCCCTCTGTTTCAGCCCCTCTGTTTCAGCCCCTCTGTTTCAGCCCCTCTGTTTCAGCCCCTCTGTTTCAGCCGCACTGTTTCAGACCCTCTGTTTCAGCCCCTCTGCTTCTCGCCCTCTGTTTCTCGCCCTCTGTTTCAGCCCCTCTGTTTGAGCCCCGCTGTTTCTCCCCTCTGTTTCTCGCCCTCAGTTTCTCGCCCTCAGTTTCTCGCCCTCTGTTTCAGCCCCTCTGTTTCAGCCCACCTGTTTCAGCCCCTCTGTTTCAGCCCCTCTGTTTCTCGCCCTCTGTTTCTCGCCCTCTGTTTCAGCCCCTCTGTTTCTCGCCCTCTGTTTCAGCCCCTCTGTTTCAGCCCCTCTGTTTCAGCCCCTCTGTTTCAGCCCCTCTGTTTCAGAACCTCTGTTTCAGCCCCTCTGTTTCTCGCCCTCTGTTTCTCGCCCTCTGTTTTTCGCCCTCTGTTTCAGCTCCTCTGTTTCTCGCCCTCTCTTTCTCGCCCTCTGTTTCAGCCCCTCTGTTTCGCCCCTTCTGTTTCTTGCCCTCTGTTTTAGCCCCTCTGTTTCAGCCCCTCTGTTTCACCCCCACTCTATCAGCACGTCTGTTTCAGCCCCTCTGTTTCTCGCCCTCTGTTTCTCGCACTCTGTTTCTCGCACTCTGTTTCTCGCCCTCTGTTTCTCACCCTCTGTTTCTCGCCCTCTGTTTCTCGCCGTGTGTTTCTCGCCCTCTGTTTCAGCCCATCTGTTTCAGCCCCACTGTTTCAGCCCCTCTGTTTCAGCCCCTCTGTTTCAGCCCCTCTGTTTCTCGCCCTCTGTTTCTCGCCCTCTGTTTCTCGCCCTCTGTTTCTCGCCCTCTGTTTCAGCCCCTCTGTTTGAGCCCCGCTGTTTCTCCCCTCTGTTTCTCGCCCTCTGTTTCTCGCCCTCTGTTTCTCGCCCTCTGTTTCAGCCCCTCTGTTTCAGCCCACCTGTTTCAGCCCATCTGTTTCATCCCCTCTGTTTCTCGCCCTCTGTTTCTCGCCCTCTGTTTCAGCCCCTCTGTTTCTCGCCCTCAGTTTCAGCCCCTCTGTTTCAGCCCCACTGTTTCAGCCCCTCTGTTTCAGCCCCTCTGTTTCAGCACCTCTGTTTCAGCCCCTCTGTTTCTCGCCCTCTATTTCTCGCACTCTGTTTTTCGCCCTCTGTTTCAGCTCCTCTGTTTCTCGCCCTCTCTTTCTCGCCCTCTGTTTCAGCCCCTCTGTTTCGCCCCTTCTGTTTCTTGCCCTCTGTTTTAGCCCCTCTGTTTCAGCCCCTCTGTTACACCCCCACTGTATCAGCACCTCTGTTTCAGCCCCTCTGTTTCTCGCCCTCTGTTTCTCGCACTCTGTTTCTCGCCCTCTGTTTCTCGCCCTCTGTTACTCGCCCTCTGTTTCTCAACCTCTGTTTCTCGCCGTGTGTTTCTCGCCCTCTGTTTCAGCCCATCTGTTTCAGCCCCTCTGTTTCAACCCCTCTGTTTCACCCCCTCTGTTTCAGCCCCTCTGTTTCTCGCCCTCTGTTTCAGCCCCTCTGTTTTAACGCCCTCTGTTTCAGCCCCTCTGTTTCAGCCCCTCTGTTTCAGCCCCTCTGTTTCAGCCCCTTTGTTTCAGCCCCTCTGTTTCCCGCCCTCTGTTTCTCGCCCTCTGTGTCAGCCCCTCTGTTTCAGCCCCTCTGTTTCAGCCCCTCATTTTCTCGCCCTCTGTTTCTCGCCCTCTGTTTCTCGCCCTCTGTTTCTCGCCCTCTGTTTCTCGCCGTCTGTTTCAGCCCCTCTGTTTCAGCCCCTCTGTTTCTCGCCTCTGTTTCAGCCCCTCTGTTTCAGCCCCTCTGTTTCAGCCTCTCTGTTTCTCGCCCTCTGTTTCTCGCCCTCTGTTTCAGCCCCTCTGTTTCAGCCCCTCTGTTTCAGACCCTCTGTTTCAGCCCCTCTGTTTCAGCCCCTCTGTTTCAGGCACTCTGTTTCAGCCCCTCTGTTTCTCGCCCTCTGTTTCTCGCCCTCTGTTTCAGCCCCTCTGTTTCAGCCCCTCTGTTTCAGCCCCTCTGTTTCAGTCCCTCTGTTTCTCGCCCTCTGTTTCAGCCCCTCTGTTTCAGCCCCTCTGTTTCAGCCCCTCTGTTTCAGCCCCTCTGTTTCAGCACCTCTGTTTCAGCCCCTCTGTTTCACGCCCTCTGTTACTCGCCAGCTGTTTCTCGCCCTCTGTTTCTCGCCCTCTGTTTCTCGCCCTCTGTTTCAGCCCCTCTGTTTCTCGCCCTCTGTTTCTCGCCCTCTGTTTCAGCCCCTCTGTTTCAGCCCCTCTGTTTCTCGCCCTCTGTTTCAGCCCCTCTGTGTCAGCCCCTCTTTTTCAGCCCCACTGTTTCAGCCCCTCTGTTTCAGCCCGTCTGTTTCAGCCCCTCTCTTTCTCGCACTCTGTTTCAGCCCCTCTGTTTCAGGCCCTCTGTTTCAGCCCCTCTGTTTCAGCCCCTCTGTTTCTCGCCCTCCGTTTCAGCCACTCTGTTTCTCGCCCTCTGTTTCAGCCCCTCTGTTTCAGCCCCTCTGTTTCAGCCCCTCTGTTTCAACCCCTCTGTTTCAGCCAGTCTGTTTCTCGCCCTCTGTTTCTCGCCGTCTGTTTCTCGCCCTCTGTTTCAGCCCCTCTGTTTCAGCCGCTCAGTTTCAGCCCCTCTGTTTCAGCCCCTCTGTTTCAGCCTCTCTGTTTCAGCCCCTCTGTTTCAGCCCCTCTGTTTCGGCCAGTCAATTTCTCGCCCTCTGTTTCTCGTAGTCTGTTTCTCGCCCTTTGTTTCAGCCCCTCTGTTTCAGCCCCTCTGTTTCTCGCCCTCTGTTTCAGCCTCTCTGTTTCAGCCCCTCTGTTTCTCCCCTCTGTTTAAGCCCCTCTGTTCCTCGCCCTCTGTTTCTCGCCCTCTGTTTCAGCCCCTCTGTTTCAGACCCTCTGTTTCAGCCCCTCTGTTTCTCGCCCTCTGTTTCTCGCCCTCTGTTTCTCGCCCTCTGTTTCAGCCCCTCTGTTTCAGCCCCTCTGTTTCAGCCCCTCTGTTTCAGCCCCTCTGTTTCAGCCGCACTGTTTCAGACCCTCTGTTTCAGCCCCTCTGTTTCTCGCCCTCTGTTTCTAGCCCTCTTTTTCTCGCCCTCTGTTTCTCGCCCTCTGTTTCAGCCCGTCTGTTTCAGCCCCTCTGTTTCAGACCCTCTGTTTCAGCCCCTCTGTTTCAGCCCCTCTGTTTCAGGCACTCTGTTTCAGCCCCTCTGTTTCTCGCCCTCTGTTTCTCGCCCTCTGTTTCAGCCCCTCTGTTTCAGCCCCTCTGTTTCAGCCCCTCTGTTTCAGTCCCTCTGTTTCTCGCCCTCTGTTTCAGCCCCTCTGTTTCAGCCCCTCTGTTTCAGCCCCTCTGTTTCAGCCCCTCTGTTTCAGCACCTCTGTTTCAGCCCCTCTGTTTCACGCCCTCTGTTACTCGCCAGCTGTTTCTCGCCCTCTGTTTCTCGCCCTCTGTTTCTCGCCCTCTGTTTCAGCCCCTCTGTTTCTCGCCCTCTGTTTCTCGCCCTCTGTTTCAGCCCCTCTGTTTCATCCCCTCTGTTTCTCGCCCTCTGTTTCAGCCCCTCTGTGTCAGCCCCTCTTTTTCAGCCCCTCTGTTTCAGCCCCTCTGTTTCAGCCCGTCTGTTTCAGCCCCTCTCTTTCTCGCACTCTGTTTCAGCCCCTCTGTTTCAGCCCCTCTGTTTCAGCCACTCTGTTCCAGCCCCTCTGTTTCTCGCCCTCTGTTTCAGCCACTCTGTTTCTCGCCCTCTGTTTCAGCCCCTCTGTTTCAGCCCCTCTGTTTCAACCCCTCTGTTTCAACCCCTCTGTTTCAGCCAGTCTGTTTCTCGCCCTCTGTTTCTCGCCGTCTGTTTCTCGCCCTCTGTTTCAGCCCCTCTGTTTCAGCCGCTCAGTTTCAGCCCCTCTGTTTCAGCCCCTCTGTTTCAGCCTCTCTGTTTCAGCCCCTCTGTTTCAGCCCCTCTGTTTCGGCCAGTCAATTTCTCGCCCTCTGTTTCTCGTAGTCTGTTTCTCGCCCTTTGTTTCAGCCCCTCTGTTTCAGCCCCTCTGTTTCTCGCCCTCTGTTTCAGCCTCTCTGTTTCAGCCCCTCTGTTTCTCCCCTCTGTTTAAGCCCCTCTGTTCCTCGCCCTCTGTTTCTCGCCCTCTGTTTCAGCCCCTCTGTTTCAGCCCCTCTGTTTCAGCCCCTCTGTTTCTCGCCCTCTGTTTCTCGCCCTCTGTTTCTCGCCCTCTGTTTCAGCCCCTCTGTTTCAGCCCCTCTGTTTCAGCCCCTCTGTTTCAGCCCCTCTGTTTCAGCCGCACTGTTTCAGACCCTCTGTTTCAGCCCCTCTGCTTCTCGCCCTCTGTTTCTCGCCCTCTGTTTCAGCCCCTCTGTTTGAGCCCCGCTGTTTCTCCCCTCTGTTTCTCGCCCTCAGTTTCTCGCCCTCAGTTTCTCGCCCTCTGTTTCAGCCCCTCTGTTTCAGCCCACCTGTTTCAGCCCCTCTGTTTCAGCCCCTCTGTTTCTCGCCCTCTGTTTCTCGCCCTCTGTTTCAGCCCCTCTGTTTCTCGCCCTCTGTTTCAGCCCCTCTGTTTCAGCCCCTCTGTTTCAGCCCCTCTGTTTCAGCCCCTCTGTTTCAGAACCTCTGTTTCAGCCCCTCTGTTTCTCGCCCTCTGTTTCTCGCCCTCTGTTTTTCGCCCTCTGTTTCAGCTCCTCTGTTTCTCGCCCTCTCTTTCTCGCCCTCTGTTTCAGCCCCTCTGTTTCGCCCCTTCTGTTTCTTGCCCTCTGTTTTAGCCCCTCTGTTTCAGCCCCTCTGTTTCACCCCCACTGTATCAGCACGTCTGTTTCAGCCCCTCTGTTTCTCGCCCTCTGTTTCTCGCACTCTGTTTCTCGCACTCTGTTTCTCGCCCTCTGTTTCTCACCCTCTGTTTCTCGCCCTCTGTTTCTCGCCGTGTGTTTCTCGCCCTCTGTTTCAGCCCATCTGTTTCAGCCCCACTGTTTCAGCCCCTCTGTTTCAGCCCCTCTGTTTCAGCCCCTCTGTTTCTCGCCCTCTGTTTCTCGCCCTCTGTTTCTCGCCCTCTGTTTCTCGCCCTCTGTTTCAGCCCCTCTGTTTGAGCCCCGCTGTTTCTCCCCTCTGTTTCTCGCCCTCTGTTTCTCGCCCTCTGTTTCTCGCCCTCAGTTTCAGCCCCTCTGTTTCAGCCCACCTGTTTCAGCCCATCTGTTTCATCCCCTCTGTTTCTCGCCCTCTGTTTCTCGCCCTCTGTTTCAGCCCCTCTGTTTCTCGCCCTCAGTTTCAGCCCCTCTGTTTCAGCCCCACTGTTTCAGCCCCTCTGTTTCAGCCCCTCTGTTTCTCGCCCTCTATTTCTCGCACTCTGTTTTTCGCCCTCTGTTTCAGCTCCTCTGTTTCTCGCCGTCTGTTTCTCGCCCTCTGTTTCAGCCCCTCTGTTTCGCCCCTTCTGTTTCTTGCCCTCTGTTTTAGCCCCTCTGTTTCAGCCCGTCTGTTACACCCCCACTGTATCAGCACCTCTGTTTCAGCCCCTCTGTTTCTCGCCCTCTGTTTCTCGCACTCTGTTTCTCGCACTCTGTTTCTCGCCCTCTGTTTCTCGCCCTCTGTTTCTCAACCTCTGTTTCTCGCCGTGTGTTTCTCGCCCTCTGTTTCAGCCCATCTGTTTCAGCCCCTCTGTTTCAACCCCTCTGTTTCACCCCCTCTGTTTCAGCCCCTCTGTTTCTCGCCCTCTGTTTCAGCCCCTCTGTTTCACGCCCTCTGTTTCAGCCCCTCTGTTTCAGCCCCTCTGTTTCAGCCCCTCTGTTTCAGCCCCTTTGTTTCAGCCCCTCTGTTTCCCGCCCTCTGTTTCTCGCCCTCTGTGTCAGCCCCTCTGTTTCAGCCCCTCTGTTTCAGCCCCTCATTTTCTCGCCCTCTGTTTCTCGCCCTCTGTTTCTCGCCCTCTGTTTCTCGCCGTCTGTTTCAGCCCCTCTGTTTCAGCCCCTCTGTTTCTCGCCTCTGTTTCAGCCCCTCTGTTTCAGCCCCTCTGTTTCAGCCTCTCTGTTTCTCGCCCTCTGTTTCTCGCCCTCTGTTTCAGCCCCTCTGTTTCAGCCCCTCTGTTTCAGCCCCTCTGTTTCAGCCCCTCTGTTTCAGCCCCTCTGTTTCAGGCACGCTGTTTCAGCCCCTCTGTTTCTCGCCCTCTGTTTCTCGCCCTCTGTTTCAGCCCCTCTGTTTCAGCCCCTCTGTTTCAGCCCCTCTGTTTCAGTCCCTCTATTTCTCGCCCTCTGTTTCAGCCCCTCTGTTTCAGCCCCTCTGTTTCAGCCCCTCTGTTTCAGCACCTCTGTTTCAGCCCCTCTGTTTCACGCACTCTGTTACTCGCCAGCTGTTTCTCGCCCTCTGTTTCTCGCCCTCTGTTTCTCGCCCTCTGTTTCAGCCCCTCTGTTTCTCGCCCTCTGTTTCTCGCCCTCTGTTTCAGCCCCTCTGTTTCAGCCCCTCTGTTTCTCGCCCTCTGTTTCAGCCCCTCTGTGTCAGCCCCTCTTTTTCAGCCCCTCTGTTTCAGCCCCTCTGTTTCAGCCCGTCTGTTTCAGCCCCTCTCTTTCTCGCACTCTGTTTCAGCCCCTCTGTTTCAGCCCCTCTGTTTCAGCCCCTCTGTTTCAGCCCCTCTGTTTCTCGCCCTCTGTTTCAGCCCCTCTGTTTCAGCCCCTCTGTTTCAGCCACTCTGTTTCAACCCCTCTGTTTCAGCCAGTCTGTTTCTCGCCCTCTGTTTCTCGCCGTCTGTTTCTCGCCCTCTGTTTCAGCCCCTCTGTTTCAGCCGCTCAGTTTCAGCCCCTCTGTTTCAGCCCCTCTGTTTCAGCCTCTCTGTTTCAGCCCTTCTGTTTCAGCCCCTCTGTTTCAGCCAGTCAATTTCTCGCCCTCTGTTTCTCGTAGTCTGTTTCTCGCCCTTTGTTTCAGCCCCTCTGTTTCAGCCCCTCTGTTTCTCGCCCTCTGTTTCAGCCTCTCTGTTTCAGCCCCTCTGTTTCTCCCCTCTGTTTAAGCCCCTCTGTTCCTCGCCCTCTGTTTCAGCCCCTCTGTTTCAGCCCCTCTGTTTCAGCCCCTCTGTTTCAGCCCCTCTGTATCTCGCCCTCTGTTTCTCGCCCTCTGTTTCAGCCCCTCTGTTTCAGCCACTCTGTTTCAGCCCCTCTGTTTCTCGCCCTCTGTTTCTCGCCCTCTGTTTCTCGCCCTCTGTTTCAGCCCCTCTGTTTCAGCCCCTCTGTTTCAGCCCCTCTGTTTCAGCCCCTCTGTTTCAGCCGCACTGTTTCAGACCCTCTGTTTCAGCCCCTCTGTTTCTCGCCCTCTGTTTCTCGCCCTGTGTTTCAGCCCCTCTGTTTGAGCCCCGCTGTTTCTCCCCTCTGTTTCTCGCCCTCTGTTTCTCGCCCTCTGTTTCTCGCCCTCTGTTTCAGCCCCTCTGTTTCAGCCCACCTGTTTCAGCCCTTCTGTTTCAGCCCCTCTGTTTCTCGCCCTCTGTTTCTCGCCCTCTGTTACAGCCCCTCTGTTTCTCGCCCTCTGTTTCAGCCCCTCTGTTTCAGCCCCTCTGTTTCAGCCCCTCTGTTTCAGCCCCTCTGTTTCAGAACCTCTGTTTCAGCCCCTCTGTTTCTCGCCCTCTGTTTCTCGCCCTCTGTTTTTCGCCCTCTGTTTCAGCTCCTCTGTTTCTCGCCCTCTCTTTCTCGCCCTCTGTTTCAGCCCCTCTGTTTCGCCCCTTCTGTTTCTTGCCCTCTGTTTTAGCCCCTCTGTTTCAGCCCCTCTGTTTCACCCCCACTGTATCAGCACGTCTGTTTCAGCCCCTCTGTTTCTCGCCCTCTGTTTCTCGCACTCTGTTTCTCGCACTCTGTTTCTCGCCCTCTGTTTCTCACCCTCTGTTTCTCGCCCTCTGTTTCTCGCCGTGTGTTTCTCGCCCTCTGTTTCAGCCCATCTGTTTCAGCCCCACTGTTTCAGCCCCTCTGTTTCAGCCCCTCTGTTTCAGCCCCTCTGTTTCTCGCCCTCTGTTTCTCGCCCTCTGTTTCTCGCCCTCTGTTTCTCGCCCTCTGTTTCAGCCCCTCTGTTTGAGCCCCGCTGTTTCTCCCCTCTGTTTCTCGCCCTCTGTTTCAGCCACTCTGTTTCTCGCCCTCTGTTTCAGCCCCTCTGTTTCAGCCCACCTGTTTCAGCCCCTCTGTTTCTCGCCCTCTATTTCTCGCACTCTGTTTTTCGCCCTCTGTTTCAGCCCCTCTGTTTCTCGCCCTCTGTTTCTCGCCCTCTGTTTCAGCCCCTCTGTTTCGCCCCTTCTGTTTCTTGCCCTCTGTTTTAGCCCCTCTGTTTGAGCCCCTCTGTTACACCCCCACTGTATCAGCACCTCTGTTTCAGCCCCTCTGTTTCTCGCCCTCTGTTTCTCGCACTCTGTTTCTCGCACTCTGTTTCTCGCCCTCTGTTTCTCGCCCTCTGTTTCTCAACCTCTGTTTCTCGCCGTGTGTTTCAAGCCCTCTGTTTCAGCCCATCTGTTTCAGCCCCTCTGTTTCAACCCCTCTGTTTCACCCCCTCTGTTTCAGCCCCTCTGTTTCTCGACCTCTGTTTCAGCCCCTCTGTTTCACGCCCTCTGTTTCAGCCCCTCTGTTTCAGCCCCTTTGTTTCAGCCCCTCTGTTTCCCGCCCTCTGTTTCTCGCCCTCTGTGTCAGCCCCTCTGTTTCAGCCCCTCTGTTTCAGCCCCTAATTTTCTCGCCCTCTGTTTCTCGCCCTCTGTTTCTCGCCTTCTGTTTCTCGCCCTCTGTTTCTCGCCGCCTGTTTCAGCCCCTCTGTTTCAGCCCCTCTGTTTCTCGCCTCTGTTTCAGCCCCTCTGTTTCAGCCCCTCTGTTTCAGCCTCTCTGTTTCTCGCCCTCTGTTTCTCGCCCTCTGTTTCAGCCCCTCTGTTTCAGCCCCTCTGTTTCAGCCCCTCTGTTTCAGCCCCGCTGTTTCAGCCCCTCTGTTTCAGGCACGCTGTTTCAGCCCCTCTGTTTCTCGCCCTCTGTTTCTCGCCCTCTGTTTCAGCCCCTCTGTTTCAGCCCCTCTGTTTCAGCCCCTCTGTTTCAGTCCCTCTGTTTCTCGCCCTCTGTTTCAGCCCCTCTGTTTCAGCCCCTCTGTTTCAGCCCCTCAGTTTCAGCCCCTCTGTTTCAGCACCTCTGTTTCAGCCCCTCTGTTTCACGCCCTCTGTTACTCGCCAGCTGTTTCTCGCCCTCTGTTTCTCGCCCTCTGTTTCTCGCCCTCTGTTTCAGCCCCTCTGTTTCTCGCCCTCTGTTTCTCGGCCTCTGTTTCAGCCCCTCTGTTTCAGCCCCTCTGTTTCTCGCCCTCTGTTTCAGCCCCTCTGTGTCAGCCCCTCTTTTTCAGCCCCTCTGTTTCAGCCCCTCTGTTTCAGCCCGTCTGTTTCAGCCCCTCTCTTTCTCGCACTCTGTTTCAGCCCCTCTGTTTCTCGCTCTCTGTTTCAGCCCCTCTGTTTCTCGCCCTCTGTTTCAGCCCCTCTGTTTCAGCCCCTCTGTTTCAGCCCCTCTGATTCAGCTCCTCTGTTTCCGCCCCTCTTTTTCTCGCCCTCTGTTTCAGCCCCTCTGTTTCTCGCTGTCTGTTTCAGCCCCTCTGTTTCAGCCCCTCTGTTTCAGCCCCTCTGTTTCAGTCCATCTGTTTCAGCCCCTCTGTTTCTCGCCCTCTGTTTCAGCCCCTCTGTTTCTCGCTCTCTGTTTTAGCCCCTCTGTTTCTCGACATCTGTTTCAGCCCCTCTGTTTCAGCCCCTCTGTTTCAGCCACTCTGTTTCAGCCCCTCTGTTTCAGCCCCTCTGTTTCTCGCCCTCTGTTTCTCGCCCTCTGTTTCTCGCCCTCTGTTTCTCGCCCTCTGTTTCAGCCCCTCTGTTTCAGCACCTCTGTTTCAGCCTCTCTGTTTCTAGCCCTCTGTTTCAGCCCCTCTGTTTCAGCCCCTCTGTTTCAGCCCCTCTGTTTCAGCCCCTCAGTTTCAGCCCCTCTGTTTCTCGCCCTCTGTTTCAGCCCCTCTGTTTCTCGCACTCTGTTTCAGCCCCTCTGTTTCAGCCCCTCTGTTTCAGCCCCTCTGTATCAGCCCCTCTGTTTCTCGCCCTCTGTTTCTCGCCCTCTGTTTCAGCCCCTCTGTTTGAGCCCCGCTGTTTCTCGCCCTCTGTTTCTCGCCCTCTGTTTCTCGCCCTCTGCTTCTCGCCCTCTGTTAGGGCCCCTCTGTTTCAGCCCCTCTGTTTCAGCCCCTCTGTTTCTCGCCCTCTGTTTCTCGCCCTCTGTTTCAGCCCCTCTGTTTCTCGCCCTCTGTTTCAGCACCTCTGTTTCAGCCCCTCTGTTTCAGCCCCTCTGTTTCAGCCCCTCTATTTCAGCACCTCTGTTTCAGCCCCTCTGTTTCTCGCCCTCTGTTTCTCGCCCTCTGTTTCTCGCCCTCTGTTTCAGCCCCTCTGTTTCTGGCCATTTGTTTCTCGCCCTCTGTGTCAGCCCCTCTGTTTCGCCCCTGCTGTTTCTCGCCCTCTGTTTCAGCCCCTCTGTTTCAGACCCTCTGTATCTCCCCCTCTGTTACAGCACCTCTGTTTCAGCCCCTCTGTTTCAGCCCCTCTGTTTCAGCCCCTCTGTTTCAGCCCCTCAGTTTCAGCCCCTCTGTTTCTCGCCCTCTGTTTCAGCCCCTCTGTTTCTCGCACTCTGTTTCAGCCCCTCTGTTTCAGCCCCTCTGTTTCAGCCCCTCTGTATCAGCCCCTCTGTTTCTCGCCCTCTGTTTCTCGCCCTCTGTTTCAGCCCCTCTGTTTGAGCCCCGCTGTTTCTCGCCCTCTGTTTCTCGCCCTCTGTTTCTCGCCCTCTGCTTCTCGCCCTCTGTTAGGGCCCCTCTGTTTCAGCCCCTCTGTTTCAGCCCCTCTGTTTCTCGCCCTCTGTTTCTCGCCCTCTGTTTCAGCCCCTCTGTTTCTCGCCCTCTGTTTCAGCACCTCTGTTTCAGCCCCTCTGTTTCAGCCCCTCTGTTTCAGCCCCTCTATTTCAGCACCTCTGTTTCAGCCCCTCTGTTTCTCGCCCTCTGTTTCTCGCCCTCTGTTTCTCGCCCTCTGTTTCAGCCCCTCTGTTTCTGGCCATTTGTTTCTCGCCCTCTGTGTCAGCCCCTCTGTTTCGCCCCTGCTGTTTCTCGCCCTCTGTTTCAGCCCCTCTGTTTCAGACCCTCTGTATCTCCCCCTCTGTTACAGCACCTCTGTTTCAGCCCCTCTGTTTCTCGCCCTCTGTTTCTCGCACTCTGTTTCTCGCTCTCTGTTTCTCGCCCTCTGTTTCTCGCCCTCTGTTTCTCTCCCTCTGTTTCTCAAACTCTGTTTCTCGCCCTGTGTTTCTCGCCCTCTGTTTCAGCCCCTCTGTTTCAGCCCCTCTGTTTCAGCCCCTCTGTTTCAGCCCCTCTGTTTCTCGCCCTCTGTTTCAGCCACTCTGTTTCTCGCCCTCTGTTTCAGCCCCTCTGTTTCAGCACCTCTGTTTCAGCCTCTCTGTTTCTCGCCCTCTATTTCTCGCACTCTGTTTTTCGCCCTCTTTTTGAGCAGCTCTGTTTCTCGCCCTCTGTTTCTCGCCCTCTGTTTCAGCCCCTCTGTTTCGCCCCTTCTGTTTCTTGCCCTCTGTTTTAGCCCCTCTGTTTCAGCCCCTCTGTTACACCCCCACTGTATCAGCACCTCTGTTTCAGCCCCTCTGTTTCTCGCCCTCTGTTTCTCGCACTCTGTTTCTCGCACTCTGTTTCTCGCCCTCTGTTTCTCGCCCTCTGTTTCTCAACCTCTGTTTCTCGCCGTGTGTTTCTCGCCCTCTGTTTCAGCCCATCTGTTTCAGCCCCTCTGTTTCAACCCCTCTGTTTCACCCCCTCTGTTACAGCCCCTCTGTTTCTCGCCCTCTGTTTCAGCCCCTCTGTTTCACGCCCTCTGTTTCAGCCCCTCTGTTTCAGCCCCTCTGTTTCAGCCCCTCTGTTTCAGCCCCTTTGTTTCAGCCACTCTGTTTCCCGCCCTCTGTTTCTCGCCCTCTGTGTCAGCCCCTCTGTTTCAGCCCCTCTGTTTCAGCCCCTCATTTTCTCGCCCTCTGTTTCTTGCCGTCAGTTTCTCGCCCTCTGTTTCTCGCCCTCTATTTCTCGCCGTCTGTTTCAGCCCCTCTGTTTCAGCCCCTCTGTTTCTCGCCTCTGTTTCAGACCCTCTGTTTCAGCCCCTCTGTTTCAGCCTCTCTGTTTCTCGCCCTCTGTTTCTCGCCCTCTGTTTCAGCCCCTCTGTTTCAGCCCCTCTGTTTCAGCCCCTCTGTTTCAGCCCCTCTGTTTCAGGCACGCTGTTTCAGCCCCTCTGTTTCTCGCCCTCTGTTTCTCGCCCTCTGTTTCAGCCCCTCTGTTTCAGCCCCTCTGTTTCAGCCCCTCTGTTTCAGTCCCTCTGTTTCTCGCCCTCTGTTTCAGCCCCTCTGTTTCAGCCCCTCTGTTTCAGCCCCTCTGTTTCAGCCCCTCTGTTTCAGCACCTCTGTTTCAGCCCCTCTGTTTCTCGCCCTCTGTTTCTCGCACTCTGTTTCTCGCACTCTGTTTCTCGCCCTCTGTTTCTCGCCCTCTGTTTCTCAACCTCTGTTTCTCGCCGTGTGTTTCTCGCCCTCTGTTTCAGCCCATCTGTTTCAGCCCCTCTGTTTCAACCCCTCTGTTTCACCACCTCTATTTCAGCCCCTCTGTTTCTCGCCCTCTGTTTCAGCCCCTCTGTTTCACGCCCTCTGTTTCAGCCCCTCTGTTTCAGCCCCTCTGTTTCAGCCCCTCTGTTTCAGCCCCTTTGTTTCAGCCCCTCTGTTTCCCGCCCTCTGTTTCTCGCCCTCTGTGTCAGCCCCTCTGTTTCAGCCCCTCTGTTTCAGCCCCTCATTTTCTCGCCCTCTGTTTCTCGCCCTCTGTTTCTCGCCCTCTGTTTCTCGCCCTCTGTTTCTCGCCGCCTGTTTCAGCCCCTCTGTTTCAGCCCCTCTGTTTCTCGCCTCTGTTTCAGCCCCTCTGTTTCAGCCCCTCTGTTTCAGCCTCTCTGTTTCTCGCCCTCTGTTTCTCGCCCTCTGTTTCAGCCCCTCTGTTTCAGCCCCTCTGTTTCAGCCCCTCTGTTTCAGCCCCTCTGTTTCAGCCCCTCTGTTTCAGGCACTCTGTTTCAGCCCCTCTGTTTCTCGCCCTCTGTTTCTCGCCCTCTGTTTCAGCCCCTCTGTTTCAGCCCCTCTGTTTCAGCCCCTCTGTTTCAGTCCCTCTGTTTCTCGCCCTCTGTTTCAGCCCCTCTGTTTCAGCCCCTCTGTTTCAGCCCCTCTGTTTCAGCCCCTCTGTTTCAGCACCTCTGTTTCAGCCCCTCTGTTTCACGCCCTCTGTTACTCGCCAGCTGTTTCTCGCCCTCTATTTCTCGCCCTCTGTTTCTCGCCCTCTGTTTCAGCCCCTCTGTTTCTCGCCCTCTGTTTCTCGCCCTCTGTTTCTGCCCCTCTGTTTCAGCCCCTCTGTGTCAGCCCCTCTTTTTCAGCCCCTCTGTTTCAGCCCCTCTGTTTCAGCCCGTCTGTTTCAACCCCTCTCTTTCTCGCACTCTGTTTCAGCCCATCTGTTTCAGCCCCTCTGTTTCAGCCCCTCTGTTTCAGCCCCTCTGTTTCTCGCCCTCTGTTTCAGCCACTCTGTTTCTCGCCCTCTGTTTCAGCCCCTCTGTTTCAGCCCCTCTGTTTCAACCCCTCTGTTTCAACCCCTCTGTTTCAGCCAGTCTGTTTCTCGCCCTCTGTTTCTCGCCGTCTGTTTCTCGCCCTCTGTTTCAGCCCCTCTGTTTCAGCCGCTCAGTTTCAGCCCCTCTGTTTCAGCCCCTCTGTTTCAGCCTCTCTGTTTCAGCCCCTCTGTTTCAGCCCCTCTGTTTCAGCCAGTCAATTTCTCGCCCTCTGTTTCTCGTAGTCTGTTTCTCGCCCTTTGTTTCAGCCCCTCTGTTTCAGCCCCTCTGTTTCTCGCCCTCTGTTTCAGCCTTTCTGTTTCAGCCCCTCTGTTTCTCCCCTCTGTTTAAGCCCCTCTGTTCCTCGCCCTCTGTTTCAGCACCTCTGTTTCAGCCCCTCTGTTTCAGCCCCTCTGTTTCAGCCCCTCTGTATCTCGCCCTCTGTTTCTCGCCCTCTGTTTCAGCCCCTCTGTTTCAGCCCCTCTGTTTCAGCCCCTCTGTTTCTCGCCCTCTGTTTCTCGCCCTCTGTTTCTCGCCCTCTGTTTCAGCCCCTCTGTTTCAGCCCCTCTGTTTCAGCCCCTCTGTTTCAGCCCCTCTGTTTCAGCCGCACTGTTTCAGACCCTCTGTTTCAGCCCCTCTGTTTCTCGCCCTCTGTTTCTCGCCCTGTGTTTCAGCCCCTCTGTTTGAGCCCCGCTGTTTCTCCCCTCTGTTTCTCGCCCTCTGTTTCTCGCCCTCTGTTTCTCGCCCTCTGTTTCAGCCCCTCTGTTTCAGCCCACCTGTTTCAGCCCCTCTGTTTCAGCCCCTCTGTTTCTCGCCCTCTGTTTCTCGCCCTCTGTTTCAGCCCCTCTGTTTCTCGCCCTCTGTTTCAGCCCCTCTGTTTCAGCCCCTCTGTTTCAGCCCCTCTGTTTCAGCCCCTCTGTTTCAGAACCTCTGTTTCAGCCCCTCTGTTTCTCGCCCTCTGTTTCTCGCCCTCTGTTTTTCGCCCTCTGTTTCAGCTCCTCTGTTTCTCGCCCTCTCTTTCTCGCCCTCTGTTTCAGCCCCTCTGTTTCGCCCCTTCTGTTTCTTGCCCTCTGTTTTAGCCCCTCTGTTTCAGCCCCTCTGTTTCACCCCCACTGTATCAGCACGTCTGTTTCAGCCCCTCTGTTTCTCGCCCTCTGTTTCTCGCACTCTGTTTCTCGCACTCTGTTTCTCGCCCTCTGTTTCTCACCCTCTGTTTCTCGCCCTCTGTTTCTCGCCGTGTGTTTCTCGCCCTCTGTTTCAGCCCATCTGTTTCAGCCCCACTGTTTCAGCCCCTCTGTTTCAGCCCCTCTGTTTCAGCCCCTCTGTTTCTCGCCCTCTGTTTCTCGCCCTCTGTTTCTCGCCCTCTGTTTCTCGCCCTCTGTTTCAGCCCCTCTGTTTGAGCCCCGCTGTTTCTCCCCTCTGTTTCTCGCCCTCTGTTTCTCGCCCTCTGTTTCTCGCCCTCTGTTTCAGCCCCTCTGTTTCAGCCCACCTGTTTCAGCCCATCTGTTTCATCCCCTCTGTTTCTCGCCCTCTGTTTCTCGCCCTCTGTTTCAGCCCCTCTGTTTCTCGCCCTCAGTTTCAGACCCTCTGTTTCACCCCCACTGTTTCAGCCCCTCTGTTTCAGCCCCTCTGTTTCAGCACCTCTGTTTAAGCCCCTCTGTTTCTCGCCCTCTATTTCTCGCACACTGTTTTTCGCCCTCTGTTTCAGCTTCTCTGTTTCTCGCCCTCTGTTTCTCGCCCTCTGTTTCAGCCCCTCTGTTTCGCCCCTTCTGTTTCTTGCCCTCTGTTTTAGCCCCTCTGTTTCAGCCCCTCTGTTACACCCCCACTGTATCAGCACCTCTGTTTCAGCCCCTCTGTTTCTCGCCCTCTGTTTCTCGCACTCTGTTTCTCGCACTCTGTTTCTCGCCCTCTGTTTCTCGCCCTCTGTTTCTCAACCTCTGTTTCTCGCCGTGTGTTTCTCGCCCTCTGTTTCAGCCCATCTGTTTCAGCCCCTCTGTTTCAACCCCTCTGTTTCACCCCCTCTGTTTCAGCCCCTCTGTTTCTCGCCCTCTGTTTCAGCCCCTCTGTTTCACGCCCTCTGTTTCAGCCCCTCTGTTTCAGCCCCTCTGTTTCAGCCCCTCTGTTTCAGCCCCTTTGTTTCAGCCCCTCTGTTTCCCGCCCTCTGTTTCTCGCCCTCTGTGTCAGCCCCTCTGTTTCAGCCCCTCTGTTTCAGCCCCTCATTTTCTCGCCCTCTGTTTCTCGCCCTCTGTTTCTCGCCCTCTGTTTCTCGCCCTCTGTTTCTCGCCGTCTGTTTCAGCCCCTCTGTTTCAGCCCCTCTGTTTCTCGCCTCTGTTTCAGCCCCTCTGTTTCAGCCCCTCTGTTTCAGCCTCTCTGTTTCTCGCCCTCTGTTTCTCGCCCTCTGTTTCAGCCCCTCTGTTTCAGCCCCTCTGTTTCAGCCCCTCTGTTTCAGCCCCTCTGTTTCAGCCCCTCTGTTTCAGGCACGCTGTTTCAGCCCCTCTGTTTCTCGCCCTCTGTTTCTCGCCCTCTGTTTCAGCCCCTCTGTTTCAGCCCCTCTGTTTCTCGCCCTCTGTTTCTCGCCCTCTGTTTCAGCCCCTCTGTTTCAGCCCCTCTGTTTCTCGCCCTCTGTTTCAGCCCCTCTGTGTCAGCCCCTCTTTTTCAGCCCCTCTGTTTCAGCCCCTCTGTTTCAGCCCGTCTGTTTCAGCCCCTCTCTTTCTCGCACTCTGTTTCAGCCCCTCTGTTTCAGCCCCTCTGTTTCAGCCCCTCTGTTTCAGCCCCTCTGTTTCTCGCCCTCTGTTTCAGCCACTCTGTTTCTCGCCCTCTGTTTCAGCCCCTCTGTTTCAGCCCCTCTGTTTCAGCCCCTCTGTTTCAACCCCTCTGTTTCAGCCAGTCTGTTTCTCGCCCTCTGTTTCTCGCCGTCTGTTTCTCGCCCTCTGTTTCAGCCCCTCTGTTTCAGCCGCTCAGTTTCAGCCCCTCTGTTTCAGCCCCTCTGTTTCAGCCTCCCTGTTTCAGCCCCTCTGTTTCAGCCCCTCTGTTTCAGCCAGTCAATTTCTCCCCCTCTGTTTCTCGTAGTCTGTTTCTCGCCCTTTGTTTCAGCCCCTCTGTTTCAGCCCCTCTGTTTCTCGCCCTCTGTTTCAGCCTCTCTGTTTCAGCCCCTCTGTTTCTCCCCTCTGTTTAAGCCCCTCTGTTCCTCGCCCTCTGTTTCAGCCCCTCTGTTTCAGCCCCTCTGTTTCAGCCCCTCTGTTTCAGCCCCTCTGTATCTCGCCCTCTGTTTCTCGCCCTCTGTTTCAGCCCCTCTGTTTCAGCCCCTCTGTTTCAGCCCCTCTGTTTCTCGCCCTCTGTTTCTCGCCCTCTGTTTCAGCCCCTCTGTTTCAGCCCCTCTGTTTCAGCCCCTCTGTTTCAGCCCCTCTGTTTCAGCCGCACTGTTTCAGACCCTCTGTTTCAGCCCCTCTGTTTCTCGCCCTCTGTTTCTCGCCCTGTGTTTCAGCCCCTCTGTTTGAGCCCCGCTGTTTCTCCCCTCTGTTTCTCGCCCTCTGTTTCTCGCCCTCTGTTTCTCGCCCTCTGTTTCATCCCCTCTGTTTCAGCCCACCTGTTTCAGCCCCTCTGTTTCAGCCCCTCTGTTTCTCGCCCTCTGTTTCTCGCCCTCTGTTTCAGCCCCTCTGTTTCTCGCCCTCTGTTTCAGCCCCTCTGTTTCAGCCCCTCTGTTTCAGCCCCTCTGTTTCAGCCCCTCTGTTTCAGAACCTCTGTTTCAGCCCCTCTGTTTCTCGCCCTCTGTTTCTCGCCCACTGTTTTTCGCCCTCTGTTTCAGCTCCTCTGTTTCTCGCCCTCTCTTTCTCGCCCTCTGTTTCAGCCCCTCTGTTTCGCCCCTTCTGTTTCTTGCCCTCTGTTTTAGCCCCTCTGTTTCAGCCCCTCTGTTTCACCCCCACTGTATCAGCACGTCTGTTTCAGCCCCTCTGTTTCTCGCCCTCTGTTTCTCGCACTCTGTTTCTCGCACTCTGTTTCTCGCCCTCTGTTTCTCACCCTCTGTTTCTCGCCCTCTGTTTCTCGCCGTGTGTTTCTCGCCCTCTGTTTCAGCCCATCTGTTTCAGCCCCACAGTTTCAGCCCCTCTGTTTCTCGCCCTCTGTTTCTCGCCCTCTGTTTCTCGCCCTCTGTTTCTCGCCCTCTGTTTCAGCCCCTCTGTTTCAGCCCCGCTGTTTCTCCCCTCTGTTTCTCGCCCTCTGTTTCTCGCCCTCTGTTTCTCGCCCTCTGTTTCAGCCCCTCTGTTTCAGCCCACCTGTTTCAGCCCCTCTGTTTCTCGCCCTCTATTTCTCGCACTCTGTTTTTCGCCCTCTGTTTCAGCTCCTCTGTTTCTCGCCCTCTGTTTCTCGCCCTCTGTTTCAGCCCCTCTGTTTCGCCCCTTCTGTTTCTTGCCCTCTGTTTTAGCCCCTCTGTTTCAGCCCCTCTGTTACACCCCCACTGTATCAGCACCTCTGTTTCAGCCCCTCTGTTTCTCGCCCTCTGTTTCTCGCACTCTGTTTCTCGCACTCTGTTTCTCGCCCTCTGTTTCTCGCCCTCTGTTTCTCAACCTCTGTTTCTCGCCGTGTGTTTCTCGCCCTCTGTTTCAGCCCATCTGTTTCAGCCCCTCTGTTTCAACCCCTCTGTTTCACCCCCTCTGTTTCAGCCCCTCTGTTTCTCGCCCTCTGTTTCAGCCCCTCTGTTTCACGCCCTCTGTTTCAGCCCCTCTGTTTCACCCCCTCTGTTTCAGCCCCTCTGTTTCAGCCCCTTTGTTTCAGCCCCTCTGTTTCCCGCCCTCTGTTTCTCGCCCTCTGTGTCAGCCCCTCTGTTTCAGCCCCTCTGTTTCAGCCCCTCATTTTCTCGCCCTCTGTTTCTCGCCCTCTGTTTCTCGCCTTCTGTTTCTCGCCCTCTGTTTCTCGCCGTCTGTTTCAGCCCCTCTGTTTCAGCCCCTCTGTTTCTCGCCTCTGTTTCAGCCCCTCTGTTTCAGCCCCTCTGTTTCAGCCTCTCTGTTTCTCGCCCTCTGTTTCTCGCCCTCTGTTTCAGCCCCTCTGTTTCAGCCCCTCTGTTTCAGCCCCTCTGTTTCAGCCCCTCTGTTTCAGGCACGCTGTTTCAGCCCCTCTGTTTCTCGCCCTCTGTTTCTCGCCCTCTGTTTCAGCCCCTCTGTTTCAGCCCCTCTGTTTCAGCCCCTCTGTTTCAGTCCCTCTGTTTCTCGCCCTCTGTTTCAGCCCCTCTGTTTCAGCCCCTCTGTTTCAGCCCCTCTGTTTCAGCCCCTCTGTTTCAGCACCTCTGTTTCAGCCCCTCTGTTTCACGCCCTCTGTTACTCGCCAGCTGTTTCTCGCCCTCTGTTTCTCGCCCTCTGTTTCTCGCCCTCTGTTTCAGCCCCTCTGTTTCTCGCCCTCTGTTTCTCGCCCTCTGTTTCAGCCCCTCTGTTTCAGCCCCTCTGTTTCTCGCCCTCTGTTTCAGCCCCTCTGTGTCAGCACCTCTTTTTCAGCCCCTCTGTTTCAGCCCCTCTGTTTCAGCCCGTCTGTTTCAGCCCCTCTCTTTCTCGCACTCTGTTTCAGCCCCTCTGTTTCTCGCTCTCTGTTTCAGCCCCTCTGTTTCTCGCCCTCTGTTTCAGCCCCTCTGTTTCAGCCCCTCTGTTTCAGCCCCTCTGTTTCAGCCCCTCTGATTCAGCTCCTCTGTTTCCGCCCCTCTTTTTCTCGCCCTCTGTTTCAGCCCCTCTGTTTTTCGCTGTCTGTTTCAGCCCCTCTGTTTCAGCACCTCTGTTTCAGCCCCTCTGTTTCAGTCCATCTGTTTCAGCCCCTCTGTTTCTCGCCCTCTGTTTCAGCCCCTCTGTTTCTCGCTCTCTGTTTTAGCCCCTCTGTTTCTCGACCTCTGTTTCAGCCCCTCTGTTTCAGCCCCTCTGTTTCAGCCACTCTGTTTCAGCCCCTCTGTTTCAGCCCCTCTGTTTCTCGCCCTCTGTTTCTCGCCCTCTGTTTCTCGCCCTCTGTTTCTCGCCCTCTGTTTCAGCCCCTCTGTTTCAGCACCTCTGTTTCAGCCTCTCTGTTTCTAGCCCTCTGTTTCAGCCCCTCTGTCTCAGCCCCTCTGTTTCAGCCCCTCTGTTTCAGCCCCTCAGTTTCAGCCCCTCTGTTTCTCGCCCTCTGTTTCAGCCCCTCTGTTTCTCGCACTCTGTTTCAGCCCCTCTGTTTCAGCCCCTCTGTTTCAGCCCCTCTGTATCAGCCCCTCTGTTTCTCGCCCTCTGTTTCTCGCCCTCTGTTTCAGCCCCTCTGTTTGAGCCCCGCTGTTTCTCGCCCTCTGTTTCTCGCCCTCTGTTTCTCGCCCTCTGCTTCTCGCCCTCTGTTAGGGCCCCTCTGTTTCAGCCCCTCTGTTTCAGCCCCTCTGTTTCTCGCCCTCTGTTTCTCGCCCTCTGTTTCAGCCCCTCTGTTTCTCGCCCTCTGTTTCAGCACCTCTGTTTCAGCCCCTCTGTTTCAGCCCCTCTGTTTCAGCCCCTCTATTTCAGCACCTCTGTTTCAGCCCCTCTGTTTCTCGCCCTCTGTTTCTCGCCCTCTGTTTCTCGCCCTCTGTTTCAGCCCCTCTGTTTCTGGCCATTTGTTTCTCGCCCTCTGTGTCAGCCCCTCTGTTTCGCCCCTGCTGTTTCTCGCCCTCTGTTTCAGCCCCTCTGTTTCAGCCCCTCTGTTTCTCCCCCTCTGTTACAGCACCTCTGTTTCAGCCCCTCTGTTTCTCGCCCTCTGTTTCTCGCACTCTGTTTCTCGCACTCTGTTTCTCGCCCTCTGTTTCTCGCCCTCTGTTTCTCTCCCTCTGTTTCGCAAACTCTGTTTCTCGCCCTGTTTTTCTCGCCCTCTGTTTCAGCCCCTCTGTTTCAGCCCCTCTGTTTCAGCCCCTCTGTTTCACCCCTCTGTTTCTCGCCCTCTGTTTCAGCCACTCTGTTTCTCGCCCTCTGTTTCAGCCCCTCTGTTTCAGCACCTCTGTTTCAGCCCCTCTGTTTCTCGCCCTCTATTTCTCGCACTCTGTTTTTCGCCCTCTGTTTCAGCTCCTCTGTTTCTCGCCCTCTGTTTCTCGCCCTCTGTTTCAGCCCCTCTGTTTCGCCCCTTCTGTTTCTTGCCCTCTGTTTTAGCCCCTCTTTTTCAGCCCCTCTGTTACACCCCCACTGTATCAGCACCTCTGTTTCAGCCCCTCTGTTTCTCGCCCTCTGTTTCTCGCACTCTGTTTCTCGCACTCTGTTTCTCGCCCTCTGTTTCTCGCCCTCTGTTTCTCAACCTCTGTTTCTCGCCGTGTGTTTCTCGCCCTCTGTTTCAGCCCATCTGTTTCAGCCCCTCTGTTTGAACTCCTCTGTTTCACCCCCTCTGTTTCAGCCCCTCTGTTTCTCGCCCTCTGTTTCAGCCCCTCTGTTTCACGCCCTCTGTTTCAGCCCCTCTGTTTCAGCCCCTCTGTTTCAGCCCCTCTGTTTCAGCCCCTTTGTTTCAGCCCCTCTGTTTCCCGCCCTCTGTTTCTCGCCCTCTGTGTCAGCCCCTCTGTTTCAGCCCCTCTGTTTCAGCCCCTCATTTTCTCGCCCTCTGTTTCTCGCCCTCTGTTTCAGCCCCTCTGTTTCAGCCCCTCTGTTTCTCGCCCTCTGTTTCAGCCCCTCTGTGTCAGCCCCTCTTTTTCAGCCCCTCTGTTTCAGCCCCTCTGTTTCAGCCCGTCTGTTTCAGCCCCTCTCTTTCTCGCACTCTGTTTCAGCCCCTCTGTTTCTCGCTCTCTGTTTCAGCCCCTCTGTTTCTCGCCCTCTGTTTCAGCCCCTCTGTTTCAGCCCCTCTGTTTCAGCCCCTCTGTTTCAGCCCCTCTGATTCAGCTCCTCTGTTTCCGCCCCTCTTTTTCTCGCCCTCTGTTTCAGCCCCTCTGTTTTTCGCTGTCTGTTTCAGCCCCTCTGTTTCAGCCCCTCTGTTTCAGCCCCTCTGTTTCAGTCCATCTGTTTCAGCCCCTCTGTTTCTCGCCCTCTGTTTCAGCCCCTCTGTTTCTCGCTCTCTGTTTTAGCCCCTCTGTTTCTCGACCTCTGTTTCAGCCCCTCTGTTTCAGCCCCTCTGTTTCAGCCACTCTGTTTCAGCCCCTCTGTTTCAGCCCCTCTGTTTCTCGCCCTCTGTTTCTCGCCCTCTGTTTCTCGCCCTCTGTTTCTCGCCCTCTGTTTCAGCCCCTCTGTTTCAGCACCTCTGTTTCAGCCTCTCTGTTTCTAGCCCTCTGTTTCAGCCCCTCTGTCTCAGCCCCTCTGTTTCAGCCCCTCTGTTTCAGCCCCTCAGTTTCAGCCCCTCTGTTTCTCGCCCTCTGTTTCAGCCCCTCTGTTTCTCGCACTCTGTTTCAGCCCCTCTGTTTCAGCCCCTCTGTTTCAGCACCTCTGTATCAGCCCCTCTGTTTCTCGCCCTCTGTTTCTCGCCCTCTGTTTCAGCCCCTCTGTTTGAGCCCCGCTGTTTCTCGCCCTCTGTTTCTCGCCCTCTGTTTCTCGCCCTCTGCTTCTCGCCCTCTGTTAGGGCCCCTCTGTTTCAGCCCCTCTGTTTCAGCCCCTCTGTTTCTCGCCCTCTGTTCTCGCCCTCTGTTTCAGCCCCTCTGTTTCTCGCCCTCTGTTTCAGCACCTCTGTTTCAGCCCCTCTGTTTCAGCCCCTCTGTTTCAGCCCCTCTATTTCAGCACCTCTGTTTCAGCCCCTCTGTTTCTCGCCCTCTGTTTCTCGCCCTCTGTTTCTCGCCCTCTGTTTCAGCCCCTCTGTTTCTGGCCATTTGTTTCTCGCCCTCTGTGTCAGCCCCTCTGTTTCGCCCCTGCTGTTTCTCGCCCTCTGTTTCAGCCCCTCTGTTTCAGCCCCTCTGTTTCTCCCCCTCTGTTACAGCACCTCTGTTTCAGCCCCTCTGTTTCTCGCCCTCTGTTTCTCGCACTCTGTTTCTCGCACTCTGTTTCTCGCCCTCTGTTTCTCGCCCTCTGTTTCTCTCCCTCTGTTTCGCAAACTCTGTTTCTCGCCCTGTTTTTCTCGCCCTCTGTTTCAGCCCCTCTGTTTCAGCCCCTCTGTTTCAGCCCCTCTGTTTCACCCCTCTGTTTCTCGCCCTCTGTTTCAGCCACTCTGTTTCTCGCCCTCTGTTTCAGCCCCTCTGTTTCAGCACCTCTGTTTCAGCCCCTCTGTTTCTCGCCCTCTATTTCTCGCACTCTGTTTTTCGCCCTCTGTTTCAGCTCCTCTGTTTCTCGCCCTCTGTTTCTCGCCCTCTGTTTCAGCCCCTCTGTTTCGCCCCTTCTGTTTCTTGCCCTCTGTTTTAGCCCCTCTTTTTCAGCCCCTCTGTTACACCCCCACTGTATCAGCACCTCTGTTTCAGCCCCTCTGTTTCTCGCCCTCTGTTTCTCGCACTCTGTTTCTCGCACTCTGTTTCTCGCCCTCTGTTTCTCGCCCTCTGTTTCTCAACCTCTGTTTCTCGCCGTGTGTTTCTCGCCCTCTGTTTCAGCCCATCTGTTTCAGCCCCTCTGTTTGAACCCCTCTGTTTCACCCCCTCTGTTTCAGCCCCTCTGTTTCTCGCCCTCTGTTTCAGCCCCTCTGTTTCACGCCCTCTGTTTCAGCCCCTCTGTTTCAGCCCCTCTGTTTCAGCCCCTCTGTTTCAGCCCCTTTGTTTCAGCCCCTCTGTTTCCCGCCCTCTGTTTCTCGCCCTCTGTGTCAGCCCCTCTGTTTCAGCCCCTCTGTTTCAGCCCCTCATTTTCTCGCCCTCTGTTTCGCGCCCTCTGTTTCTCGCCCTCTGTTTCTCGCCCTCTGTTTCTCGCCGTCTGTTTCAGCCCCTCTGTTTCAGCCCCTCTGTTTCTCGCCTCTGTTTCAGCCCCTCTGTTTCAGCCCCTCTGTTTCAGCCTCTCTGTTTCTCGCCCTCTGTTTCTCGCCCTCTGTTTCAGCCCCTCTGTTTCAGCCCCTCTGTTTCAGCCCCTCTGTTTCAGCCCCTCTGTTTCAGGCACGCTGTTTCAGCCCCTCTGTTTCTCGCCCTCTGTTTCTCGCCCTCTGTTTCAGCCCCTCTGTTTCAGCCCCTCTGTTTCAGCCCCTCTGTTTCAGTCCCTCTGTTTCTCGCCCTCTGTTTCAGCCCCTCTGTTTCAGCCCCTCTGTTTCAGCCCCTCTGTTTCAGCACCTCTGTTTCAGCCCCTCTGTTTCTCGCCCTCTGTTTCTCGCACTCTGTTTCTCGCACTCTGTTTCTCGCCCTCTGTTTCTCGCCCTCTGTTTCTCAACCTCTGTTTCTCGCCGTGTGTTTCTCGCCCTCTGTTTCAGCCCATCTGTTTCAGCCCCTCTGTTTCAACCCCTCTGTTTCACCCCCTCTGTTTCAGCCCCTCTGTTTCACGCCCTCTGTTTCAGCCCCTCTGTTTCAGCCCCTCTGTTTCAGCCCCTCTGTTTCAGCCCCTTTGTTTCAGCCCCTCTGTTTCCCGCCCTCTGTTTCTCGCCCTCTGTGTCAGCCCCTCTGTTTCAGCCCCTCTGTTTCAGCCCCTCATTTTCTAGCCCTCTGTTTCTCGCCCTCTGTTTCTCGCCCTCTGTTTCTCGCGCTCTGTTTCTCGCCGTCTGTTTCAGCCCCTCTGTTTCAGCCCCTCTGTTTCTCGCTTCTGTTTCAGTCCCTCTGTTTCAGCCCCTCTGTTTCAGCCTCTCTGTTTCTCGCCCTCTGTTTCTCGCCCTCTGTTTCATCCCCTCTGTTTCAGCCCCTCTGTTTCAGCCCCTCTGTTTCAGCCCCTCTGTTTCAGCCCCTCTGTTTCAGGCACTCTGTTTCAGCCCCTCTGTTTCTCGCCCTCTGTTTCTCGCCCTCTCTTTCAGCCACTCTGTTTCAGCCCCTCTGTTTCAGCCCCTCTGTTTCAGTCCCTCTGTTTCTCGCCCTCTGTTTCAGCCCCTCTGTTTCAGCCCCTCTGTTTCAGCCCCTCTGTTTCAGCCCCTCTGTTTCAGCACCTCTGTTTCAGCCCCTCTGTTTCACGCCCTCTGTTACTCGCCAGCTGTTTCTCGCCCTCTGTTTCTCGCCCTCTGTTTCTCGCCCTCTGTTTCAGCCCCTCTGTTTCTCGCCCTCTGTTTCTCGCCCTCTGTTTCAGCCCCTCTGTTTCAGCCCCTCTGTTTCTCGCCCTCTGTTTCAGCCCCTCTGTGTCAGCCCCTCTTTTTCAGCCCCTCTGTTTCAGCCCCTCTGTTTCAGCCCGTCTGTTTCAACCCCTCTCTTTCTCGCACTCTGTTTCAGCCCCTCTGTTTCAGCCCCTCTGTTTCAGCCCCTCTGTTTCAGCCCCTCTGTTTCTCGCCCTCTGTTTCAGCCACTCTGTTTCTCGCCCTCTGTTTCAGCCCCTCTGTTTCAGCCCCTCTGTTTCAGCCCCTCTGTTTCAACCCCTCTGTTTCAGCCAGTCTGTTTCTCGCCCTCTGTTTCTCGCCGTCTGTTTCTCGCCCTCTGTTTCAGCCCCTCTGTTTCAGCCGCTCAGTTTCAGCCCCTCTGTTTCAGCCCCTCTGTTTCAGCCTCTCTGTTTCAGCCCCTCTGTTTCAGCCCCTCTGTTTCAGCCAGTCAATTTCTCGCCCTCTGTTTCTCGTAGTCTGTTTCTCGCCCTTTGTTTCAGCCCCTCTGTTTCAGCCCCTCTGTTTCTCGCCCTCTGTTTCAGCCTCTCTGTTTCAGCCCCTCTGTTTCTCCCCTCTGTTTAAGCCCCTCTGTCCCTCGCCCTCTGTTTCAGCCCCTCTGTTTCAGCCCCTCTGTTTCAGCCCCTCTGTTTCAGCCCCTCTGTATCTCGCCCTCTGTTTCTCGCCCTCTGTTTCAGCCCCTCTGTTTCAGCCCCTCTGTTTCAGCCCCTCTGTTTCTCGCCCTCTGTTTCTCGCCCTCTGTTTCTCGCCCTCTGTTTCAGCCCCTCTGTTTCAGCCCCTCTGTTTCAGCCCCTCTGTTTCAGCCCCTCTGTTTCAGCCGCACTGTTTCAGACCCTCTGTTTCAGCCCCTCTGTTTCTCGCCCTCTTTTTTTCCTTCCCTGTGTTTCAGCCCCTCTGTTTGAGCCCCGCTGTTTCTCCCCTCTGTTTCTCGCCCTCTGTTTCTCGCCCTCAGTTTCTCGCCCTCTGTTTCAGCCCCTCTGTTTCAGCCCACCTGTTTCAGCCCCTCTGTTTCAGCCCCTCTGTTTCTCGCCCTCTGTTTCTCGCCCTCTGTTTCAGCCCCTCTGTTTCTCGCGCTCTGTTTCAGCCCCTCTGTTTCAGCCCCTCTGTTTCAGCCCCTCTGTTTCAGCCCCTCTGTTTCAGAACCTCTGTTTCAGCCCCTCTGTTTCTCGCCCTCTGTTTCTCGCCCTCTGTTTTTCGCCCTCTGTTTCAGCTCCTCTGTTTCTCGCCCTCTCTTTCTCGCCCTCTGTTTCAGCCCCTCTGTTTCGCCCCTTCTGTTTCTTGCCCTCTGTTTTAGCCCCTCTGTTTCAGCCCCTCTGTTTCACCCCCACTCTATCAGCACGTCTGTTTCAGCCCCTCTGTTTCTCGCCCTCTGTTTCTCGCACTCTGTTTCTCGCACTCTGTTTCTCGCCCTCTGTTTCTCACCCTCTGTTTCTCGCCCTCTGTTTCTCGCCGTGTGTTTCTCGCCCTCTGTTTCAGCCCATCTGTTTCAGCCCCACTGTTTCAGCCCCTCTGTTTCAGCCCCTCTGTTTCAGCCCCTCTGTTTCTCGCCCTCTGTTTCTCGCCCTCTGTTTCTCGCCCTCTGTTTCTCGCCCTCAGTTTCAGCCCCTCTGTTTGAGCCCCGCTGTTTCTCCCCTCTGTTTCTCGCCCTCTGTTTCTCGCCCTCTGTTTCTCGCCCTCTGTTTCAGCCCCTCTGTTTCAGCCCACCTGTTTCAGCCCATCTGTTTCATCCCCTCTGTTTCTCGCCCTCTGTTTCTCGCCCTCTGTTTCAGCCCCTCTGTTTCTCGCCCTCAGTTTCAGACCCTCTGTTTCACCCCCACTGTTTCAGCCCCTCTGTTTCAGCCCCTCTGTTTCAGCAAATCTGTTTAAGCCCCTCTGTTTCTCGCCCTCTATTTCTCGCACTCTGTTTTTCGCCCTCTGTTTCAGCTCCTCTGTTTCTCGCCCTCTGTTTCTCGCCCTCTGTTTCAGCCCCTCTGTTTCGCCCCTTCTGTTTCTTGCCCTCTGTTTTAGCCCCTCTGTTTCAGCCCCTCTGTTACACCCCCACTGTATCAGCACCTCTGTTTCAGCCCCTCTGTTTCTCGCCCTCTGTTTCTCGCACTCTGTTTCTCGCACTCTGTTTCTCGCCCTCTGTTTCTCGCCCTCTGTTTCTCAACCTCTGTTTCTCGCCGTGTGTTTCTCGCCCTCTGTTTCAGCCCCTCTGTTTCAGCCCCTCTGTTTCAGCCCCTCTGTTTCAGCACCTCTGTTTCAGCCCCTCTGTTTCTCGCCCTCTGTTTCTCGCACTCTGTTTCTCGCACTCTGTTTCTCGCCCTCTGTTTCAACCCCTCTGTTTCACCCCCTCTGTTTCAGCCCCTCTGTTTCTCGCCCTCTGTTTCAGCCCCTCTGTTTCACGCCCTCTGTTTCAGCCCCTCTGTTTCAGCCCCTCTGTTTCAGCCCCTCTGTTTCAGCCCCTTTGTTTCAGCCCCTCTGTTTCCCGCCCTCTGTTTATCGCCCTCTGTGTCAGCCCCTCTGTTTCAGCCCCTCTGTTTCAGCCCCTCATTTTCTCGCCCTCTGTTTCTCGCCCTCTGTTTCTCGCCCTCTGTTTCTCGCCCTCTGTTTCTCGCCGTCTGTTTCAGGCCCTCTGTTCAGCCCCTCTGTTTCTCGCCTCTGTTTCAGCCCCTCTGTTTCAGCCCCTCTGTTTCAGCCTCTCTGTTTCTCGCCCTCTGTTTCTCGCCCTCTGTTTCAGCCCCTCTGTTTCAGCCCCTCTGTTTCAGCCCCTCTGTTTCAGCCCCTCTGTTTCAGCCCCTCTGTTTCAGGCACGCTGTTTCAGCCCCTCTGTTTCTCGCCCTCTGTTTCTCGCCCTCTGTTTCAGCCCCTCTGTTTCAGCCCCTCTGTTTCAGCCCCTCTGTTTCAGTCCCTCTGTTTCTCGCCCTCTGTTTCAGCCCCTCTGTTTCAGCCCCTCTGTTTCAGCCCCTCTGTTTCAGCCCCTCTGTTTCAGCACCTCTGTTTCAGCCCCTCTGTTTCACGCCCTCTGTTACTCGCCAGCTGTTTCTCGCCCTCTGTTTCTCGCCCTCTGTTTCTCGCCCTCTGTTTCAGCCCCTCTGTTTCTCGCCCTCTGTTTCTCCCCCTCTGTTTCAGCCCCTCTGTGTCAGCCCCTCTTTTTCAGCCCCTCTGTTTCAGCCCCTCTGTTTCAGCCCGTCTGTTTCAGCCCCTCTCTTTCTCGCACTCTGTTTCAGCCCCTCTGTTTCTCGCTCTCTGTTTCAGCCCCTCTGTTTCTCGCCCTCTGTTTCAGCCCCTCTGTTTCAGCCCCTCTGTTTCAGCCCCTCTGTTTCAGCCCCTCTGATTCAGATCCTCTGTTTCCGCCCCACTTTTTCTCGCCCTCTGTTTCAGCCCCTCTGTTTCTCGCTGTCTGTTTCAGCCCCTCTGTTTCAGCCCCTCTGTTTCAGCCCCTCTGTTTCAGTCCATCTGTTTCAGCCCCTCTGTTTCTCGCCACCTGTTTCAGCCCCTCTGTTTCTCGCTCTCTGTTTTAGCCCCTCTGTTTCTCGACCTCTGTTTCAGCCCCTCTGTTTCAGCCCCTCTGTTTCAGCCACTCTGTTTCAGCCCCTCTGTTTCAGCCCCTCTGTTTCTCGCCCTCTGTTTCTCGCCCTCTGTTTCTCGCCCTCTGTTTCTCGCCCTCTGTTTCAGCCCCTCTGTTTCAGCACCTCTGTTTCAGCCTCTATGTTTCTAGCCCTCTGTTTCAGCCCCTCTGTTTCAGCCCCTCTGTTTCAGCCCCTCTGTTTCAGCCCCTCAGTTTCAGCCTCTCTGTTTCTAGCCCTCTGTTTCAGTCCCTCTCTTTCAGCCCCTCTGTTTCAGCCCCTCTGTTTCAGCCCCTCAGTTTCAGCCCCTCTGTTTCTCGCGCTCTGTTTCAGCCCCTCTGTTTCTCGCCCTCTGTTTCTCGCCGTCTGTTTCAGCCCCTCTGTTTCAGCCCCTCTGTTTCTCGCCTCTGTTTCAGCCCCTCTGTTTCAGCCCCTCTGTTTCAGCCTCTCTGTTTCTCGCCCTCTGTTTCTCGCCCTCTGTTTCAGCCCCTCTGTTTCAGCCCCTCTGTTTCAGCCCCTCTGTTTCAGCCCCTCTGTTTCAGCCCCTCTGTTTCAGGCACGCTGTTTCAGCCCCTCTGTTTCTCGCCCTCTGTTTCTCGCCCTCTGTTTCAGCCCCTCTGTTTCAGCCCCTCTGTTTCAGCCCCTCTGTTTCAGTCCCTCTGTTTCTCGCCCTCTGTTTCAGCCCCTCTGTTTCAGCCCCTCTGTTTCAGCCCCTCTGTTTCAGCCCCTCTGTTTCAGCACCTCTGTTTCAGCCCCTCTGTTTCACGCCCTCTGTTGCTCGCCAGCTGTTTCTCGCCCTCTGTTTCTCGCCCTCTGTTTCTCGCCCTCTGTTTCAGCCCCTCTGTTTCTCGCCCTCTGTTTCTCGCCCTCTGTTTCAGCCCCTCTGTTTCAGCCCCTCTGTTTCTCCCCCTCTGTTTCAGCCCCTCTGTGTCAGCCCCTCTTTTTCAGCCCCTCTGTTTCAGCCCCTCTGTTTCAGCCCGTCTGTTTCAGCCCCTCTCTTTCTCGCACTCTGTTTCAGCCCCTCTGTTTCTCGCTCTCTGTTTCAGCCCCTCTGTTTCTCGCCCTCTGTTTCAGCCCCTCTGTTTCAGCCCCTCTGTTTCAGCCCCTCTGTTTCAGCCCCTCTGATTCAGCTCCTCTGTTTCCGCCCCACTTTTTCTCGCCCTCTGTTTCAGCCCCTCTGTTTCTCGCTGTCTGTTTCAGCCCCTCTGTTTCAGCCCCTCTGTTTCAGCCCCTCTGTTTCAGTCCATCTGTTTCAGCCCCTCTGTTTCTCGCCCTCTGTTTCAGCCCCTCTGTTTCTCGCTCTCTGTTTTAGCCCCTCTGTTTCTCGACCTCTGTTTCAGCCCCTCTGTTTCAGCCCCTCTGTTTCAGCCACTCTGTTTCATCCCCTCTGTTTCAGCCCCTCTGTTTCTCGCCCTCTGTTTCTCGCCCTCTGTTTCTCGCCCTCTGTTTCTCGCCCTCTGTTTCAGCCCCTCTGTTTCAGCCCCTCTGTTTCAGCCTCTCTGTTTCTAGCCCTCTGTTTCAGCCCCTCTGTTTCAGCCCCTCTGTTTCAGCCCCTCTGTTTCAGCCCCTCAGTTTCAGCCCCTCTGTTTCTCGCGCTCTGTTTCAGCCCCTCTGTTTCTCGCACTCTGTTTCAGCCCCTCTGTTTCAGCCCCTCTGTTTCAGCCCCTCTGTATCAGCCCCTCTGTTTCTCGCCCTCTGTTTCTCGCCCTCTGTTTCAGCCCCTCTGTTTGAGCCCCGCTGTTTCTCGCCCTCTGTTTCTCGCCCTCTGTTTCTCGCCCTCTGCTTCTCGCCCTCTGTTAGGGCCCCTCTGTTTCAGCCCCTCTGTTTCAGCCCCTCTGTTTCTCGCCCTCTGTTTCTCGCCCTCTGTTTCAGCCCCTCTGTTTCTCGCCCTCTGTTTCAGCACCTCTATTTCAGCCCCTCTGTTTCAGCCCCTCTGTTTCAGCCCCTCTATTTCAGCACCTCTGTTTCAGCCCCTCTGTTTCTCGCCCTCTGTTTCTCGCCCTCTGTTTCTCGCCCTCTGTTTCAGCCCCTCTGTTTCTGGCCATTTGTTTCTCGCCCTCTGTGTCAGCCCCTCTGTTTCGCCCCTGCTGTTTCTCGCCCTCTGTTTCAGCACCTCTGTTTCAGCCCCTCTGTTTCTGCCCCTCTGTTACAGCACCTCTGTTTCAGCCCCTCTGTTTCTCGCCCTCTGTTTCTCGCACTCTGTTTCTCGCACTCTGTTTCTCGCCCTCTGTTTCTCGCCCTCTGTTTCTCTCCCTCTGTTTCTCAAACTCTGTTTCTCGCCCTGTGTTTCTCGCCCTCTGTTTCAGCCCCTCTGTTTCAGCCCCTCTGTTTCAGCCCCTCTGTTTCTCGCCCTCTGTTTCAGCCACTCTGTTTCTCGCCCTCTGTTTCAGCCCCTCTGTTTCAGCCCCTCTGTTTCAGCCCCTCTGTTTCAAACCCTCTGTTACAGCCAGTCTCTTTCTCGCCCTCTGTTTCTCGCCGTCTGTTTCTCGCCCTCTGTTTCAGCCCCTCTGTTTCAGCCGCTCAGTTTCAGCCCCTCTGTTTCAGCCCCTCTGTTTCAGCCTCTCTGTTTCAGCCCCTCTGTTTCAGCCCCTCTGTTTCAGCCAGTCAATTTCTCGCCCTCTGTTTCTCTAAGTCTGTTTCTCGCCCTTTGTTTCAGACCCTCTGTTTCAGCCCCTCTGTTTCTCGCCCTCTGTTTCAGCCTCTCTGTTTCAGCCCCTCTGTTTCTCCCCTCTCTTTAAGCCCCTCTGTTCCTCGCCCTCTGTTTCAGCCCCTCTGTTTCAGCCCCTCTGTTTCAGCCCCTCTGTATCTCGCCCTCTGTTTCTCGCCCTCTGTTTCAGCCCCTCTGTTTCAGCGCCTCTGTTTCAGCCCCTCTGTTTCTCGCCCTCTGTTTCTCGCCCTCTGTTTCTCGCCCTCGGTTTCAGCCCCTCTGTTTCAGCCCCTCTGTTTCAGCCCCTCTGTTTCAGCCCCTCTGTTTCAGCCGCACTGTTTCAGACCCTCTGTTTCAGCCCCTCTGTTTCTCGACCTCTGTTTCTCGCCCTCTGTTTCAGCCCCTCTGTTTGACCCCGCTGTTTCTCCCCTCTGTTTCTCGCCCTCTGTTTCTCGCCCTCTGTTTCTCGCCCTCTGTTTCAGCCCCTCTGTTTCAGCCCACCTGTTTCAGCCCCTCTGTTTCAGCCCCTCTGTTTCTCGCCCTCTGTTTCTCGCCCTCTGTTTCAGCCCCTCTGTTTCTCGCCCTCTGTTTCAGCCCCTCTGTTTCAGCCCCTCTGTTTCAGCCCCTCTGTTTCAGCCCCTCTGTTTCAGAACCTCTGTTTCAGCCCCTCTGTTTCTCGCCCTCTGTTTCTCGCCCTCTGTTTTTCGCCCTCTGTTTCAGCTCCTCTGTTTCTCGCCCTCTCTTTCTCGCCCTCTGTTTCAGCCCCTCTGTTTCGCCCCTTCTGTTTCTTGCCCTCTGTTTTAGCCCCTCTGTTTCAGCCCCTCTGTTTCACCCCCACTGTATCAGCACGTCTGTTTCAGCCCCTCTGTTTCTCGCCCTCTGTTTCTCGCACTGTTTCTCGCACTCTGTTTCTCGCCCTCTGTTTCTCACCCTCTGTTTCTCGCCCTCTGTTTCTCGCCGTGTGTTTCTCGCCCTCTGTTTCAGCCCATCTGTTTCAACCCCTCTGTTAAACGCCCTCTGTTAAACGCCCTCTGTTTCAGCCCCTCTGTTTCAGCCCCTCTGTTTCAGCCCCTTTGTTTCAGCCACTCTGTTTCTGGCCATTTGTTTCTCGCTCTCTGTGTCAGCCCCTCTGTTTCGCCCCTGCTGTTTCTCGCCCTCTGTTTCAGCCCCTCTGTTTCTCGCCCTTTGTTTCTCGCCCTCTGTGTCAGCCCCTCTGATTCGCCCCTGCTGTTTCTCGCCCTCTGTTTCAGCCCACCTGTTTCAGCCCCTCTGTTTCAGCCCCTCTGTTTCTCGCCCTCTGTTTCTCGCCCTCTGCTTCAGCCCCTCTGTTTCTCGCCCTCTGTTTCAGCCCCTCTGTTTCAGCCCCTCTGTTTCAGCCCCTCTGTTTCAGCCCCTCTGTTTCAGCAAATCTGTTTAAGCCCCTCTGTTTCTCGCCCTCTATTTCTCGCACTCTGTTTTTCGCCCTCTGTTTCAGCTCCTCTGTTTCTCGCCCTCTGTTTCTCGCCCTCTGTTTCAGCCCCTCTGTTTCGCCCCTTCTGTTTCTTGCCCTCTGTTTTAGCCCCTCTGTTTCAGCCCCTCTGTTACACCCCCACTGTATCAGCACCTCTGTTTCAGCCCCTCTGTTTCTCGCCCTCTGTTTCTCGCACTCTGTTTCTCGCACTCTGTTTCTCGCCCTCTGTTTCTCGCCCTCTGTTTCTCAACCTCTGTTTCTCGCCGTGTGTTTCTCGCCCTCTGATTCAGCCCATCTGTTTCAGCCCCTCTGTTTCAACCCCTCTGTTTCACCCCCTCTGTTTCAGCCCCTCTGTTTCTCGCCCTCTGTTTCAGCCCCTCTGTTTCACGCCCTCTGTTTCAGCCCCTCTGTTTCAGCCCCTCTGTTTCAGCCCCTCTGTTTCAGCCCCTTTGTTTCAGCCCCTCTGTTTCCCGCCCTCTGTTTCTCGCCCTCTGTGTCAGCCCCTCTGTTTCAGCCCCTCTGTTTCAGCCCCTCATTTTCTCGCCCTCTGTTTCTCGCCCTCTGTTTCTCGCCCTCTGTTTCTCGCCCTCTGTTTCTCGCCGTCTGTTTCAGGCCCTCTGTTCAGCCCCTCTGATTCTCGCCTCTGTTTCAGCCCCTCTGTTTCAGCCCCTCTGTTTCAGCCTCTCTGTTTCTCGCCCTCTGTTTCTCGCCCTCTGTTTCAGCCCCTCTGTTTCAGCCCCTCTGTTTCAGCCCCTCTGTTTCAGCCCCTCTGTTTCAGCCCCTCTGTTTCAGGCACGCTGTTTCAGCCCCTCTGTTTCTCGCCCTCTGTTTCTCGCCCTCTGTTTCAGCCCCTCTGTTTCAGCCCCTCTGTTTCAGCCCCTCTGTTTCAGTCCCTCTGTTTCTCGCCCTCTGTTTCAGCCCCTCTGTTTCAGCCCCTCTGTTTCAGCCCCTCTGTTTCAGCCCCTCTGTTTCAGCACCTCTGTTTCAGCCCCTCTGTTTCACGCCCTCTGTTACTCGCCAGCTGTTTCTCGCCCTCTGTTTCTCGCCCTCTGTTTCTCGCCCTCTGTTTCAGCCCCTCTGTTTCTCGCCCTCTGTTTCTCGCCCTCTGTTTCAGCCCCTCTGTTTCAGCCCCTCTGTTTCTCCCCCTCTGTTTCAGCCCCTCTGTGTCAGCCCCTCTTTTTCAGCCCCTCTGTTTCAGCCCCTCTGTTTCAGCCCGTCTGTTTCAGCCCCTCTCTTTCTCGCACTCTGTTTCAGCCCCTCTGTTTCTCGCTCTCTGTTTCAGCCCCTCTGTTTCTCGCCCTCTGTTTCAGCCCCTCTGTTTCAGCCCCTCTGTTTCAGCCCCTCTGTTTCAGCCCCTCTGATTCAGATCCTCTGTTTCCGCCCCACTTTTTCTCGCCCTCTGTTTCAGCCCCTCTGTTTCTCGCTGTCTGTTTCAGCCCCTCTGTTTCAGCCCCTCTGTTTCAGCCCCTCTGTTTCAGTCCATCTGTTTCAGCCCCTCTGTTTCTCGCCACCTGTTTCAGCCCCTCTGTTTCTCGCTCTCTGTTTTAGCCCCTCTGTTTCTCGACCTCTGTTTCAGCCCCTCTGTTTCAGCCCCTCTGTTTCAGCCACTCTGTTTCAGCCCCTCTGTTTCAGCCCCTCTGTTTCTCGCCCTCTGTTTCTCGCCCTCTGTTTCTCGCCCTCTGTTTCTCGCCCTCTGTTTCAGCCCCTCTGTTTCAGCACCTCTGTTTCAGCCTCTATGTTTCTAGCCCTCTGTTTCAGCCCCTCTGTTTCAGCCCCTCTGTTTCAGCCCCTCTGTTTCAGCCCCTCAGTTTCAGCCTCTCTGTTTCTAGCCCTCTGTTTCAGTCCCTCTGTTTCAGCCCCTCTGTTTCAGCCCCTCTGTTTCAGCCCCTCAGTTTCAGCCCCTCTGTTTCTCGCGCTCTGTTTCAGCCCCTCTGTTTCTCGCCCTCTGTTTCTCGCCGTCTGTTTCAGCCCCTCTGTTTCAGCCCCTCTGTTTCTCGCCTCTGTTTCAGCCCCTCTGTTTCAGCCCCTCTGTTTCAGCCTCTCTGTTTCTCGCCCTCTGTTTCTCGCCCTCTGTTTCAGCCCCTCTGTTTCAGCCCCTCTGTTTCAGCCCCTCTGTTTCAGCCCCTCTGTTTCAGCCCCTCTGTTTCAGGCACGCTGTTTCAGCCCCTCTGTTTCTCGCCCTCTGTTTCTCGCCCTCTGTTTCAGCCCCTCTGTTTCAGCCCCTCTGTTTCAGCCCCTCTGTTTCAGTCCCTCTGTTTCTCGCCCTCTGTTTCAGCCCCTCTGTTTCAGCCCCTCTGTTTCAGCCCCTCTGTTTCAGCACCTCTGTTTCAGCCCCTCTGTTTCACGCCCTTTGTTACTCGCCAGCTGTTTCTCGCCCTCTGTTTCTCGCCCTCTGTTTCTCGCCCTCTGTTTCAGCCCCTCTGTTTCTCGCCCTCTGTTTCTCGCCCTCTGTTTCAGCCCCTCTGTGTCAGCCCCTCTTTTTCAGCCCCTCTGTTTCAGCCCCTCTGTTTCAGCCCGTCTGTTTCAGCCCCTCTCTTTCTCGCACTCTGTTTCAGCCCCTCTGTTTCTCGCTCTCTGTTTCAGCCCCTCTGTTTCTCGCCCTCTGTTTCAGCCCCTCTGTTTCAGCCCCTCTGTTTCAGCCCCTCTGTTTCAGCCCCTCTGATTCAGCTCCTCTGTTTCCGCCCCACTTTTTCTCGCCCTCTGTTTCAGCCCCTCTGTTTCTCGCTGTCTGTTTCAGCCCCTCTGTTTCAGCCCCTCTGTTTCAGCCACTCTGTTTCAGTCCATCTGTTTCAGCCCCTCTGTTTCTCGCCCTCTGTTTCAGCCCCTCTGTTTCTCGCTCTCTGTTTTAGCCCCTCTGTTTCTCGACCTCTGTTTCAGCCCCTCTGTTTCAGCCCCTCTGTTTCAGCCACTCTGTTTCAGCCCCTCTGTTTCAGCCCCTCTGTTTCTCGCCCTCTGTTTCTCGCCCTCTGTTTCTCGCCCTCTGTTTCTCGCCCTCTGTTTCAGCCCCTCTGTTTCAGCACCTCTGTTTCAGCCTCTCTGTTTCTAGCCCTCTGTTTCAGCCCCTCTGTTTCAGCCCCTCTGTTTCAGCCCCTCTGTTTCAGCCCCTCAGTTTCAGCCCCTCTGTTTCTCGCGCTCTGTTTCAGCCCCTCTGTTTCTCGCACTCTGTTTCAGCCCCTCTGTTTCAGCCCCTCTGTTTCAGCCCCTCTGTATCAGCCCCTCTGTTTCTCGCCCTCTGTTTCTCGCCCTCTGTTTCAGCCCCTCTGTTTGAGCCCCGCTGTTTCTCGCCCTCTGTTTCTCGCCCTCTGTTTCTCGCCCTCTGCTTCTCGCCCTCTGTTAGGGCCCCTCTGTTTCAGCCCCTCTGTTTCAGCCCCTCTGTTTCTCGCCCTCTGTTTCTCGCCCTCTGTTTCAGCCCCTCTGTTTCTCGCCCTCTGTTTCAGCCCCTCTATTTCAGCACCTCTGTTTCAGCCCCTCTGTTTCAGCCCCTCTGTTTCAGCCCCTCTATTTCAGCACCTCTGTTTCAGCCCCTCTGTTTCTCGCCCTCTGTTTCTCGCCCTCTGTTTCTCGCCCTCTGTTTCAGCCCCTCTGTTTCTGGCCATTTGTTTCTCGCCCTCTGTGTCAGCCCCTCTGTTTCGCCCCTGCTGTTTCTCGCCCTCTGTTTCAGCACCTCTGTTTCAGCCCCTCTGTTTCTGCCCCTCTGTTACAGCACCTCTGTTTCAGCCCCTCTGTTTCTCGCCCTCTGTTTCTCGCACTCTGTTTCTCGCACTCTGTTTCTCGCCCTCTGTTTCTCGTCCTCTGTTTCTCTCCCTCTGTTTCTCAAACTCTGTTTCTCGCCCTGTGTTTCTCGCCCTCTGTTTCAGCCCCTCTGTTTCAGCCCCTCTGTTTCAGCCCCTCTGTTTCTCGCCCTCTGTTTCAGCCACTCTGTTTCTCGCCCTCTGTTTCAGCCCCTCTGTTTCAGCCCCTCTGTTTCAGCCCCTCTGTTTCAACCCCTCTGTTACAGCCAGTCTGTTTCTCGCCCTCTGTTTCTCGCCGTCTGTTTCTCGCCCTCTGTTTCAGCCCCTCTGTTTCAGCCGCTCAGTTTCAGCCCCTCTGTTTCAGCCCCTCTGTTTCAGCCTCTCTGTTTCAGCCCCTCTGTTTCAGCCCCTCTGTTTCAGCCAGTCAATTTCTCGCCCTCTGTTTCTCTAAGTCTGTTTCTCGCCCTTTGTTTCAGCCCCTCTGTTTCAGCCCCTCTGTTTCTCGCCCTCTGTTTCAGCGCCTCTGTTTCAGCCCCTCTGTTTCTCGCCCTCTGTTTCTCGCCCTCTGTTTCTCGCCCTCGGTTTCAGCCCCTCTGTTTCAGCCCCTCTGTTTCAGCCCCTCTGTTTCAGCCCCTCTGTTTCAGCCGCACTGTTTCAGACCCTCTGTTTCAGCCCCTCTGTTTCTCGACCTCTGTTTCTCGCCCTCTGTTTCAGCCCCTCTGTTTGACCCCGCTGTTTCTCCCCTCTGTTTCTCGCCCTCTGTTTCTCGCCCTCTGTTTCTCGCCCTCTGTTTCAGCCCCTCTGTTTCAGCCCACCTGTTTCAGCCCCTCTGTTTCAGCCCCTCTGTTTCTCGCCCTCTGTTTCTCGCCCTCTGTTTCAGCCCCTCTGTTTCTCGCCCTCTGTTTCAGCCCCTCTGTTTCAGCCCCTCTGTTTCAGCCCCTCTGTTTCAGCCCCTCTGTTTCAGAACCTCTGTTTCAGCCCCTCTGTTTCTCGCCCTCTGTTTCTCGCCCTCTGTTTTTCGCCCTCTGTTTCAGCTCCTCTGTTTCTCGCCCTCTCTTTCTCGCCCTCTGTTTCAGCCCCTCTGTTTCGCCCCTTCTGTTTCTTGCCCTCTGTTTTAGCCCCTCTGTTTCAGCCCCTCTGTTTCACCCCCACTGTATCAGCACGTCTGTTTCAGCCCCTCTGTTTCTCGCCCTCTGTTTCTCGCACTGTTTCTCGCACTCTGTTTCTCGCCCTCTGTTTCTCACCCTCTGTTTCTCGCCCTCTGTTTCTCGCCGTGTGTTTCTCGCCCTCTGTTTCAGCCCATCTGTTTCAGCCCCTCTGTTAAACGCCCTCTGTTAAACGCCCTCTGTTTCAGCCCCTCTGTTTCAGCCCCTCTGTTTCAGCCCCTTTGTTTCAGCCCCTCTGTTTCTGGCCATTTGTTTCTCGCTCTCTGTGTCAGCCCCTCTGTTTCGCCCCTGCTGTTTCTCGCCCTCTGTATCAGCCCCTCTGTTTCTCGCCCTTTGTTTCTCGCCCTCTGTGTCAGCCCCTCTGATTCGCCCCTGCTGTTTCTCGCCCTCTGTTTCAGCCCCTCTGTTTCAGCCCCTCTGTTTCAGCCCCTCTGTTTCTCGCCCTCTGTTTCTCGCCCTCTGCTTCAGCCCCTCTGTTTCTCGCCCTCTGTTTCAGCCCCTCTCTTTCAGCCCCTCTGTTTCAGCCCCTCTGTTTCAGCCCCTCTGTTTCAGCCCCTCTGTTTCAGCCCCTCTGTTTCTCGCCCTCTGTTTCAGCCACTCTGTTTCTCGCCCTCTGTTTCTCGCCCTCTGTTTCTCGCCCTCTGTTTCTCGCCCTCTGTTTCAGCCCCTCTGTTTCTCGCCCTTTGTTTCTCGCCCTCTGTGTCAGCCCCTCTGATTCGCCCCTGCTGTTTCTCGCCCTCTGTTTCAGCCCCTCTGTTTCACCCCCTCTGTTTCACCCCCTCTGTTACAGCACCTCTGTTTCAGCCCCTCTGTTTCTCGCCCTCTGTTTCTCGCACTCTGTTTCTCGCCCTCTGTTTCTCAACCTCTGTTTCTCGCCCTGTGTTTCTCGCCCTCTGTTTCAGCCCCTCGGTTTCAGCCCCTCTGTTTCAGCCCCTCTGTTTCAGCCCCTCTGTTTCTCGCCCTCTGTTTCAGCCACTCTGTTTCTCGCCCTCTGTTTCAACCCCTCTGTTTCAGCCAGTCTGTTTCTCGCCCTCTGTTTCTCGCCGTCTGTTTCTCGCCCTCTGTTTCAGCCCCTCTGTTTCAGCCGCTCAGTTTCAGCCCCTCTGTTCCTCGCCCTCTGTTTCAGCCCCTCTGTTTCAGCCCCTCTGTTTCAGCCCCTCTGTTTCTCGCACTCTGTATCTTGCCCTCTGTTTCAGCCCTCTGTTTCAGCCCCTCTGTTTCAGCCCCTCTGTTTCAGCCGCTCTGTTTCTCGCCCTCTATTTCTCGCCCTCTGTTTCTCGCCCTCTGTTTCAGCCCCTCTGTTTCAGCCCCTCTGTTTCAGCCCCTCTGTTTCAGCCCCTCTGTTTCAGCCGCACTGTTTCTCGACCTCTGTTTCTCGCCCTCTGTTTCAGCCCCTCTGTTTGAGCCCCGCTGTTTCTCCCCTCTGTTTCTCGTCCTCCGTTTCTCGCCCTCTGTTTCTCGCCCTTTGTTTCAGCCCCTCTGTTTCAGCCCCTCTGTTTCTCGCCCTCTGTTTCAGCCTCTCTGTTTCAGCCCCTCTGTTTCTCCCCTCTGTTTAAGCCCCTCTGTTCCTCGCCGTCTGTTTCAGCCCCTCTGTTTCGGCCCCTCTGTTTCGCCCCTCTGTTTCTCGACCTCTGTTTCTCGCCCTCTGTTTCAGCCCCTCTGTTTGAGCCCCGCTGTTTCTCCCCTCTGTTTCTCGTCCTCCGTTTCTCGCCCTCTGTTTCTCGCCATTTGTTTCTCGCCCTCTGTGTCAGCCCCTCTGTTTCGCCCCTCTGTTTCTCGACCTCTGTTTCTCGTCCTCTGTTTCAGCCCCTCTGTTTGAGCCCCGCTGTTTCTCCCCTCTGTTTCTCGTCCTCCGTTTCTCGCCCTCTGTTTCTCGCCCTTTGTTTCAGCCCCTCTGTTTCAGCCCCTCTGTTTCTCGCCCTCTGTTTCAGCCTCTCTGTTTCAGCCCCTCTGTTTCTCCCCTCTGTTTAAGCCCCTCTGTTCCTCGCCGTCTGTTTCAGCCCCTCTGTTTCGGCCCCTCTGTTTCAGCCCCTCTGTATCTCGCCCTCTGTTTCTCGCCCTCTGTTTCAGCCCCTCTGTTTCAGCCCCTCTGTTTCAGCCCCTCTGTTTCTCTCCCTCTGTTTCTCGCCCTCTGTTTCTCGCCCTCTGTTTCAGCCCCTCTGTTTCTGGCCATTTGTTTCTCGCCCTCTGTGTCAGCCCCTCTGTTTCGCCCCTGCTGTTTCTCGCCCTCTGTTTCAGCCCCTCTGTTTCAGCCCCTCTGTTTCTCCCCCTCTGTTACAGCACCTCTGTTTCAGCCCCTCTGTTTCTCGCCCTCTGTTTCTCGCACTCTGTTTCTCGCCCTCTGTTTCTCGCCCTCTGTTTCTCGCCCTCTGTTTCTCTCCCTCTGTTTCTCAAACTCTGTTTCTCGCCCTGTGTTTCTCGCCCTCTGTTTCAGCCCCTCTGTTTCAGCCCCTCTGTTTCAGCCCCTCTGTTTCTCGACCTCTGTTTCAGCCACTCTGTTTCTCGCCCTCTGTTTCAGCCCCTCTGTTTCAGCCCCTCTGTTTCAGCCCCTCTGTTTCAACCCCTCTGTTTCAGCCAGTCTGTTTCTCGCCCTCTGTTTCTCGCCGTCTGTTTCTCGCCCTCTGTTTCAGCCCCTCTGTTTCAGCCGCTCAGTTTCAGCCCCTCTGTTTCAGCCCCTCTGTTTCAGCCTCTCTGTTTCAGCCCCTCTGTTTCAGCCCCTCTGTTTCAGCCAGTCAATTTCTCGCCCTCTGTTTCTCGTAGTCTGTTTCTCGCCCTTTGTTTCAGCCCCTCTGTTTCAGCCCCTCTGTTTCTCGCCCTCTGTTTCAGCCTCTCTGTTTCAGCCCCTCTGTTTCTCCCCTCTCTTTAAGCCCCTCTGTTCCTCGCCCTCTGTTTCAGCCCCTCTGTTTCAGCCCCTCTGTTTCAGCCCCTCTGTATCTCGCCCTCTGTTTCTCGCCCTCTGTTTCAGCCCCTCTGTTTCAGCCCCTCTGTTTCAGCCCCTCTGTTTCTCGCCCTCTGTTTCTCGCCCTCTGTTTCTCGCCCTCTGTTTCAGCCCCTCTGTTTCAGCCCCTCTGTTTCAGCCCCTCTGTTTCAGCCGCTCTGTTTCAGCCGCACTGTTTCAGACCCTCTGTTTCAGCCCCTCTGTTTCTCGCCCTCTGTTTCTCGCCCTCTGTTTCAGCCCCTCTGTTTGAGCCCCGCTGTTTCTCCCCTCTGTTTCTCGCCCTCTGTTTCTCGCCCTCTGTTTCTCGCCCTCTGTTTCAGCCCCTCTGTTTCAGCCCACCTGTTTCAGCCCCTCTGTTTCAGCCCCTCTGTTTCTCGCCCTCTGTTTCTCGCCCTCTGTTTCAGCCCCTCTGTTTCTCGCCCTCTGTTTCAGCCCCTCTGTTTCAGCCCCTCAGTTTCAGACCCTCTGTTTCAGCCCCTCTGTTTCAGAACCTCTGTTTCAGCCCCTCTGTTTCTCGCCCTCTGTTTCTCGCCCTCTGTTTTTCGCCCTCTGTTTCAGCTCCTCTGTTTCTCGCCCTCTCTTTCTCGCCCTCTGTTTCAGCCCCTCTGTTTCGCCCCTTCTGTTTCTTGCCCTCTGTTTTAGCCCCTCTGTTTCAGCCCCTCTGTTTCACCCCCACTGTATCAGCACGTCTGTTTCAGCCCCTCTGTTTCTCGCCCTCTGTTTCTCGCACTCTGTTTCTCGCACTCTGTTTCTCGCCCTCTGTTTCTCGCCCTCTGTTTCTCGCCCTCTGTTTCTCGCCATGTGTTTCTCGCCCTCAGTTTCAACCCCTCTGTTTCAGCCCCTCAGTTTCAGCCCCTCTGTTTCTCGCGCTCTGTTTCAGCCCCTCTGTTTCTCGCCCTCTGTTTCTCGCCGTCTGTTTCAGCCCCTCTGTTTCAGCCCCTCTGTTTCTCGCCTCTGTTTCAGCCCCTCTGTTTCAGCCCCTCTGTTTCAGCCTCTCTGTTTCTCGCCCTCTGTTTCTCGCCCTCTGTTTCAGCCCCTCTGTTTCAGCCCCTCTGTTTCAGCCCCTCTGTTTCAGCCCCTCTGTTTCAGCCCCTCTGTTTCAGGCACGCTGTTTCAGCCCCTCTGTTTCTCGCCCTCTGTTTCTCGCCCTCTGTTTCAGCCCCTCTGTTTCAGCCCCTCTGTTTCAGCCCCTCTGTTTCAGTCCCTCTGTTTCTCGCCCTCTGTTTCAGCCCCTCTGTTTCAGCCCCTCTGTTTCAGCCCCTCTGTTTCAGCACCTCTGTTTCAGCCCCTCTGTTTCACGCCCTTTGTTACTCGCCAGCTGTTTCTCGCCCTCTGTTTCTCGCCCTCTGTTTCTCGCCCTCTGTTTCAGCCCCTCTGTTTCTCGCCCTCTGTTTCTCGCCCTCTGTTTCAGCCCCTCTGTTTCAGCCCCTCTGTTTCTCCCCCTCTGTTTCAGCCCCTCTGTGTCAGCCCCTCTTTTTCAGCCCCTCTGTTTCAGCCCCTCTGTTTCAGCCCGTCTGTTTCAGCCCCTCTCTTTCTCGCACTCTGTTTCAGCCCCTCTGTTTCTCGCTCTCTGTTTCAGCCCCTCTGTTTCTCGCCCTCTGTTTCAGCCCCTCTGTTTCAGCCCCTCTGTTTCAGCCCCTCTGTTTCAGCCCCTCTGATTCAGCTCCTCTGTTTCCGCCCCACTTTTTCTCGCCCTCTGTTTCAGCCCCTCTGTTTCTCGCTGTCTGTTTCAGCCCCTCTGTTTCAGCCCCTCTGTTTCAGCCACTCTGTTTCAGTCCATCTGTTTCAGCCCCTCTGTTTCTCGCCCTCTGTTTCAGCCCCTCTGTTTCTCGCTCTCTGTTTTAGCCCCTCTGTTTCTCGACCTCTGTTTCAGCCCCTCTGTTTCAGCCCCTCTGTTTCAGCCACTCTGTTTCAGCCCCTCTGTTTCAGCCCCTCTGTTTCTCGCCCTCTGTTTCTCGCCCTCTGTTTCTCGCCCTCTGTTTCTCGCCCTCTGTTTCAGCCCCTCTGTTTCAGCACCTCTGTTTCAGCCTCTCTGTTTCTAGCCCTCTGTTTCAGCCCCTCTGTTTCAGCCCCTCTGTTTCAGCCCCTCTGTTTCAGCCCCTCAGTTTCAGCCCCTCTGTTTCTCGCGCTCTGTTTCAGCCCCTCTGTTTCTCGCACTCTGTTTCAGCCCCTCTGTTTCAGCCCCTCTGTTTCAGCCCCTCTGTATCAGCCCCTCTGTTTCTCGCCCTCTGTTTCTCGCCCTCTGTTTCAGCCCCTCTGTTTGAGCCCCGCTGTTTCTCGCCCTCTGTTTCTCGCCCTCTGTTTCTCGCCCTCTGCTTCTCGCCCTCTGTTAGGGCCCCTCTGTTTCAGCCCCTCTGTTTCAGCCCCTCTGTTTCTCGCCCTCTGTTTCTCGCCCTCTGTTTCAGCCCCTCTGTTTCTCGCCCTCTGTTTCAGCACCTCTGTTTCAGCCCCTCTGTTTCAGCCCCTCTGTTTCAGCCCCTCTATTTCAGCACCTCTGTTTCAGCCCCTCTGTTTCTCGCCCTCTGTTTCTCGCCCTCTGTTTCTCGCCCTCTGTTTCAGCCCCTCTGTTTCTGGCCATTTGTTTCTCGCCCTCTGTGTCAGCCCCTCTGTTTCGCCCCTGCTGTTTCTCGCCCTCTGTTTCAGCACCTCTGTTTCAGCCCCTCTGTTTCTGCCCCTCTGTTACAGCACCTCTGTTTCAGCCCCTCTGTTTCTCGCCCTCTGTTTCTCGCACTCTGTTTCTCGCACTCTGTTTCTCGCCCTCTGTTTCTCGTCCTCTGTTTCTCTCCCTCTGTTTCTCAAACTCTGTTTCTCGCCCTGTGTTTCTCGCCCTCTGTTTCAGCCCCTCTGTTTCAGCCCCTCTGTTTCAGCCCCTCTGTTTCTCGCCCTCTGTTTCAGCCACTCTGTTTCTCGCCCTCTGTTTCAGCCCCTCTGTTTCAGCCCCTCTGTTTCAGCCCCTCTGTTTCAACCCCTCTGTTACAGCCAGTCTGTTTCTCGCCCTCTGTTTCTCGCCGTCTGTTTCTCGCCCTCTGTTTCAGCCCCTCTGTTTCAGCCGCTCAGTTTCAGCCCCTCTGTTTCAGCCCCTCTGTTTCAGCCTCTCTGTTTCAGCCCCTCTGTTTCAGCCCCTCTGTTTCAGCCAGTCAATTTCTCGCCCTCTGTTTCTCTAAGTCTGTTTCTCGCCCTTTGTTTCAGCCCCTCTGTTTCAGCCCCTCTGTTTCTCGCCCTCTGTTTCAGCGCCTCTGTTTCAGCCCCTCTGTTTCTCGCCCTCTGTTTCTCGCCCTCTGTTTCTCGCCCTCGGTTTCAGGCCCTCTGTTTCAGCCCCTCTGTTTCAGCCCCTCTGTTTCAGCCCCTCTGTTTCAGCCGCACTGTTTCAGACCCTCTGTTTCAGCCCCTCTGTTTCTCGACCTCTGTTTCTCGCCCTCTGTTTCAGCCCCTCTGTTTGACCCCGCTGTTTCTCCCCTCTGTTTCTCGCCCTCTGTTTCTCGCCCTCTGTTTCTCGCCCTCTGTTTCAGCCCCTCTGTTTCAGCCCACCTGTTTCAGCCCCTCTGTTTCAGCCCCTCTGTTTCTCGCCCTCTGTTTCTCGCCCTCTGTTTCAGCCCCTCTGTTTCTCGCCCTCTGTTTCAGCCCCTCTGTTTCAGCCCCTCTGTTTCAGCCCCTCTGTTTCAGCCCCTCTGTTTCAGAACCTCTGTTTCAGCCCCTCTGTTTCTCGCCCTCTGTTTCTCGCCCTCTGTTTTTCGCCCTCTGTTTCAGCTCCTCTGTTTCTCGCCCTCTCTTTCTCGCCCTCTGTTTCAGCCCCTCTGTTTCGCCCCTTCTGTTTCTTGCCCTCTGTTTTAGCCCCTCTGTTTCAGCCCCTCTGTTTCACCCCCACTGTATCAGCACGTCTGTTTCAGCCCCTCTGTTTCTCGCCCTCTGTTTCTCGCACTGTTTCTCGCACTCTGTTTCTCGCCCTCTGTTTCTCACCCTCTGTTTCTCGCCCTCTGTTTCTCGCCGTGTGTTTCTCGCCCTCTGTTTCAGCCCATCTGTTTCAGCCCCTCTGTTAAACGCCCTCTGTTAAACGCCCTCTGTTTCAGCCCCTCTGTTTCAGCCCCTCTGTTTCAGCCCCTTTGTTTCAGCCCCTCTGTTTCTGGCCATTTGTTTCTCGCTCTCTGTGTCAGCCCCTCTGTTTCGCCCCTGCTGTTTCTCGCCCTCTGTATCAGCCCCTCTGTTTCTCGCCCTTTGTTTCTCGCCCTCTGTGTCAGCCCCTCTGATTCGCCCCTGCTGTTTCTCGCCCTCTGTTTCAGCCCCTCTGTTTCAGCCCCTCTGTTTCAGCCCCTCTGTTTCTCGCCCTCTGTTTCTCGCCCTCTGCTTCAGCCCCTCTGTTTCTCGCCCTCTGTTTCAGCCCCTCTCTTTCAGCCCCTCTGTTTCAGCCCCTCTGTTTCAGCCCCTCTGTTTCAGCCCCTCTGTTTCAGCCCCTCTGTTTCTCGCCCTCTGTTTCAGCCACTCTGTTTCTCGCCCTCTGTTTCTCGCCCTCTGTTTCTCGCCCTCTGTTTCTCGCCCTCTGTTTCAGCCCCTCTGTTTCTCGCCCTTTGTTTCTCGCCCTCTGTGTCAGCCCCTCTGATTCGCCCCTGCTGTTTCTCGCCCTCTGTTTCAGCCCCTCTGTTTCACCCCCTCTGTTTCACCCCCTCTGTTACAGCACCTCTGTTTCAGCCCCTCTGTTTCTCGCCCTCTGTTTCTCGCACTCTGTTTCTCGCCCTCTGTTTCTCAACCTCTGTTTCTCGCCCTGTGTTTCTCGCCCTCTGTTTCAGCCCCTCGGTTTCAGCCCCTCTGTTTCAGCCCCTCTGTTTCAGCCCCTCTGTTTCTCGCCCTCTGTTTCAGCCACTCTGTTTCTCGCCCTCTGTTTCAACCCCTCTGTTTCAGCCAGTCTGTTTCTCGCCCTCTGTTTCTCGCCGTCTGTTTCTCGCCCTCTGTTTCAGCCCCTCTGTTTCAGCCGCTCAGTTTCAGCCCCTCTGTTCCTCGCCCTCTGTTTCAGCCCCTCTGTTTCAGCCCCTCTGTTTCAGCCCCTCTGTTTCTCGCACTCTGTATCTTGCCCTCTGTTTCAGCCCTCTGTTTCAGCCCCTCTGTTTCAGCCCCTCTGTTTCAGCCGCTCTGTTTCTCGCCCTCTGTTTCTCGCCCTCTGTTTCTCGCCCTCTGTTTCAGCCCCTCTGTTTCAGCCCCTCTGTTTCAGCCCCTCTGTTTCAGCCCCTCTGTTTCAGCCGCACTGTTTCTCGACCTCTGTTTCTCGCCCTCTGTTTCAGCCCCTCTGTTTGAGCCCCGCTGTTTCTCCCCTCTGTTTCTCGTCCTCCGTTTCTCGCCCTCTGTTTCTCGCCCTTTGTTTCAGCCCCTCTGTTTCAGCCCCTCTGTTTCTCGCCCTCTGTTTCAGCCTCTCTGTTTCAGCCCCTCTGTTTCTCCCCTCTGTTTAAGCCCCTCTGTTCCTCGCCGTCTGTTTCAGCCCCTCTGTTTCGGCCCCTCTGTTTCGCCCCTCTGTTTCTCGACCTCTGTTTCTCGCCCTCTGTTTCAGCCCCTCTGTTTGAGCCCCGCTGTTTCTCCCCTCTGTTTCTCGTCCTCCGTTTCTCGCCCTCTGTTTCTCGCCATTTGTTTCTCGCCCTCTGTGTCAGCCCCTCTGTTTCGCCCCTCTGTTTCTCGACCTCTGTTTCTCGTCCTCTGTTTCAGCCCCTCTGTTTGAGCCCCGCTGTTTCTCCCCTCTGTTTCTCGTCCTCCGTTTCTCGCCCTCTGTTTCTCGCCCTTTGTTTCAGCCCCTCTGTTTCAGCCCCTCTGTTTCTCGCCCTCTGTTTCAGCCTCTCTGTTTCAGCCCCTCTGTTTCTCCCCTCTGTTTAAGCCCCTCTGTTCCTCGCCGTCTGTTTCAGCCCCTCTGTTTCGGCCCCTCTGTTTCAGCCCCTCTGTATCTCGCCCTCTGTTTCTCGCCCTCTGTTTCAGCCCCTCTGTTTCAGCCCCTCTGTTTCAGCCCCTCTGTTTCTCTCCCTCTGTTTCTCGCCCTCTGTTTCTCGCCCTCTGTTTCAGCCCCTCTGTTTCTGGCCATTTGTTTCTCGCCCTCTGTGTCAGCCCCTCTGTTTCGCCCCTGCTGTTTCTCGCCCTCTGTTTCAGCCCCTCTGTTTCAGCCCCTCTGTTTCTCCCCCTCTGTTACAGCACCTCTGTTTCAGCCCCTCTGTTTCTCGCCCTCTGTTTCTCGCACTCTGTTTCTCGCCCTCTGTTTCTCGCCCTCTGTTTCTCGCCCTCTGTTTCTCTCCCTCTGTTTCTCAAACTCTGTTTCTCGCCCTGTGTTTCTCGCCCTCTGTTTCAGCCCCTCTGTTTCAGCCCCTCTGTTTCAGCCCCTCTGTTTCTCGACCTCTGTTTCAGCCACTCTGTTTCTCGCCCTCTGTTTCAGCCCCTCTGTTTCAGCCCCTCTGTTTCAGCCCCTCTGTTTCAACCCCTCTGTTTCAGCCAGTCTGTTTCTCGCCCTCTGTTTCTCGCCGTCTGTTTCTCGCCCTCTGTTTCAGCCCCTCTGTTTCAGCCGCTCAGTTTCAGCCCCTCTGTTTCAGCCCCTCTGTTTCAGCCTCTCTGTTTCAGCCCCTCTGTTTCAGCCCCTCTGTTTCAGCCAGTCAATTTCTCGCCCTCTGTTTCTCGTAGTCTGTTTCTCGCCCTTTGTTTCAGCCCCTCTGTTTCAGCCCCTCTGTTTCTCGCCCTCTGTTTCAGCCTCTCTGTTTCAGCCCCTCTGTTTCTCCCCTCTCTTTAAGCCCCTCTGTTCCTCGCCCTCTGTTTCAGCCCCTCTGTTTCAGCCCCTCTGTTTCAGCCCCTCTGTATCTCGCCCTCTGTTTCTCGCCCTCTGTTTCAGCCCCTCTGTTTCAGCTCCTCTGTTTCAGCCCCTCTGTTTCTCGCCCTCTGTTTCTCGCCCTCTGTTTCTCGCCCTCTGTTTCAGCCCCTCTGTTTCAGCCCCTCTGTTTCAGCCCCTCTGTTTCAGCCGCTCTGTTTCAGCCGCACTGTTTCAGACCCTCTGTTTCAGCCCCTCTGTTTCTCGCCCTCTGTTTCTCGCCCTCTGTTTCAGCCCCTCTGTTTGAGCCCCGCTGTTTCTCCCCTCTGTTTCTCGCCCTCTGTTTCTCGCCCTCTGTTTCTCGCCCTCTGTTTCAGCCCCTCTGTTTCAGCCCACCTGTTTCAGCCCCTCTGTTTCAGCCCCTCTGTTTCTCGCCCTCTGTTTCTCGCCCTCTGTTTCAGCCCCTCTGTTTCTCGCCCTCTGTTTCAGCCCCTCTGTTTCAGCCCCTCAGTTTCAGACCCTCTGTTTCAGCCCCTCTGTTTCAGAACCTCTGTTTCAGCCCCTCTGTTTCTCGCCCTCTGTTTCTCGCCCTCTGTTTTTCGCCCTCTGTTTCAGCTCCTCTGTTTCTCGCCCTCTCTTTCTCGCCCTCTGTTTCAGCCCCTCTGTTTCGCCCCTTCTGTTTCTTGCCCTCTGTTTTAGCCCCTCTGTTTCAGCCCCTCTGTTTCACCCCCACTGTATCAGCACGTCTGTTTCAGCCCCTCTGTTTCTCGCCCTCTGTTTCTCGCACTCTGTTTCTCGCACTCTGTTTCTCGCCCTCTGTTTCTCGCCCTCTGTTTCTCGCCCTCTGTTTCTCGCCATGTGTTTCTCGCCCTCTGTTTCAGCCCATCTGTTTCAGCCCCTCCGTTAAACGCCCTCTGTTAAACGCCCTCTGTTTCAGCCCCTGTGTTTCAGCCTCTCTGTTTCAGCCCCTTTGTTTCAGCCCCTCTGTTTCTGGCCATTTGTTTCTCGCTCTCTGTGTCAGCCCCTCTGTTTCGCCCCTGCTGTTTCTCGCCCTCTGTTTCAGCCCCTCTGTTTCTCGCCCTTTGTTTCTCGCCCTCTGTGTCAGCCCCACTGACTCGCCGCTGCTGTTTCTCGCCCTCTGTTTCAGCCCCTCTGTTTCAGCCCCTCTGTTTCTCGCCCTCTGTTTCTCGCCCTCTGCTTCAGCCCCTCTGTTTCTCGCCCTCTGTTTCAGCCCCTCTCTTTCAGCCCCTCTGTTTCAGCCCCTCTGTTTCAGCCCCTCTGTTTCAGCACCTCTGTTTCAGCCCCTCTGTTTCTCGCCCTCTGTTTCTCGCCCTCTGTTTCTCGCCCTCTGTTTCTCGCCCTCTGTTTCAGCCCCTCTGTTTCTCGCCCTTTGTTTCTCGCCCTCTGTGTCAGCCCCTCTGATTCGCCCCTGCTGTTTCTCGCCCTCTGTTTCAGCCCCTCTGTTTCACCCCCTCTGTTTCACCCCCTCTGTTACAGCACCTCTGTTTCAGCCCCTCTGTTTCTCGCCCTCTGTTTCTCGCACTCTGTTTCTCGCCCTCTGTTTCTCGCCCTCTGTTTCTCGCCCTCTGTTTCTCAACCTCTGTTTCTCGCCCTGTGTTTCTCGCCCTCTGTTTCAGCCCCTCTGTTTCAGCCCCTCTGTTTCAGCCCCTCTGTTTCAGCCCCTCTGTTTCTCGCCCTCTGTTTCCGCCACTCTGTTTCTCGCCCTCTGTTTCAACCCCTCTGTTTCAGCCAGTCTGTTTCTCGCCCTCTGTTTCTCGCCGTCTGTTTCTCGCCCTCTGTTTCAGCCCCTCTGTTTCAGCCGCTCAGTTTCAGCCCCTCTGTTTCAGCCCCTCTCTTTCAGCCTCTCTGTTTCAGCCCCTCTGTTTCAGCCCCTCTGTTTCAGCCAGTCAATTTCACGCCCTCTGTTTCTCGTCGTCTGTTTCTCGCCCTCTGTTTCACCCCTCTGTTTCAACCCCTCTGTTTCTCGCCCTCTGTTTCAGCCTCTCTGTTTCAGCCCCTCTGTTTCTCCCCTCTGTTTCAGCCCCTCTGTTCCTCGCCCTCTGTTTCAGCCCCTCTGTTTCAGCCCCTCTGTTTCAGCCCCTCTGTTTCTCGCACTCTGTATCTTGCCCTCTGTTTCAGCCCTCTGTTTCAGCCCCTCTGTTTCAGCCCCTCTGTTTCAGCCCCTCTGTTTCTCGCCCTCTGTTTCTCGCCCTCTGTTTCTCGCCCTCTGTTTCAGCCCCTCTGTTTCAGCCCCTCTGTTTCAGCCCCTCTGTTTCAGCCCCTCTGTTTCAGCCGCACTGTTTCAGACCCTCTTTTTCAGCCCCTCTGTTTCTCGACCTCTGTTTCTCGCCCTCTGTTTCAGCCCCTCTGTTTGAGCCCCGCTGTTTCTCCCCTCTGTTTCTCGTCCTCCGTTTCTCGCCCTCTGTTTCTCGCCCTCTGTTTCAGCCCCTCTGTTTCAGCCCACCTGTTTCAGCCCCTCTGTTTCAGCCCCTCTGTTTCTCGCCCTCTGTTTCTCGCCCTCTGTTTCAGCCCCTCTGTTTCTCGCCCTCTGTTTCAGCCCCTCTGTTTCAGCCCCTCAGTTTCAGCCCCTCTGTTTCAGCCCCTCTGTTTCAGAACCTCTGTTTCAGCCCCTCTGTTTCTCGCCCTCTGTTTCTTGCCCTCTGTTTTTCGCCCTCTGTTTCAGCTCCTCTGTTTCTCGCCCTCTCTTTCTCGCCCTCTGTTTCAGCCTCTCTGTTTCGCCCCTTCTGTTTCTTGCCCTCTGTTTTAGCCCCTCTGTTTCAGCCCCTCTGTTTCACCCCCACTGTATCAGCACGTCTGTTTCAGCCCCTCTGTTTCTCGCCCTCTGTTTCTCGCACTCTGTTTCTCGCACTCTGTTTCTCGCCCTCTGTTTCTCGCCCTCTGTTTCTCGCCCTCTGTTTCTCGCCGTGTGTTTCTCGCCCTCTGTTTCAGCCCATCTGTTTCAGCCCCTCTGTTAAACGCCCTCTGTTAAACGCCCTCTGTTTCAGCCCCTGTGTTTCAGCCTCTCTGTTTCAGCCCCTTTGTTTCAGCCCCTCTGTTTCTGGCCATTTGTTTCTCGCTCTCTGTGTCAGCCCCTCTGTTTCGCCCCTGCTGTTTCTCGCCCTCTGTTTCAGCCCCTCTGTTTCTCGCCCTTTGTTTCTCGCCCTCTGTGTCAGCCCCACTGACTCGCCCCTGCTGTTTCTCGCCCTCTGTTTCAGCCCCTCTGTTTCAGCCCCTCTGTTTCACGCCCTCTGTTTCTCGCCCTCTGCTTCAGCCCCTCTGTTTCTCGCCCTCTGTTTCAGCCCCTCTCTTTCAGCCCCTCTGTTTCAGCCCCTCTGTTTCAGCCCCTCTGTTTCAGCACCTCTGTTTCAGCCCCTCTGTTTCTCGCCCTCTGTTTCTCGCCCTCTGTTTCTCGCCCTCTGTTTCTCGCCCTCTGTTTCAGCCCCTCTGTTTCTCGCCCTTTGTTTCTCGCCCTCTGTGTCAGCCCCTCTGATTCGCCCCTGCTGTTTCTCGCCCTCTGTTTCAGCCCCTCTGTTTCACCCCCTCTGTTTCACCCCCTCTGTTACAGCACCTCTGTTTCAGCCCCTCTGTTTCTCGCCCTCTGTTTCTCGCACTCTGTTTCTCGCCCTCTGTTTCTCGCCCTCTGTTTCTCGCCCTCTGTTTCTCAACCTCTGTTTCTCGCCCTGTGTTTCTCGCCCTCTGTTTCAGCCCCTCTGTTTCAGCCACTCTGTTTCAGCCCCTCTGTTTCAGCCCCTCTGTTTCAGCCCCTCTGTTTCTCGCCCTCTGTTTCCGCCACTCTGTTTCTCGCCCTCTGTTTCAACCCCTCTGTTTCAGCCAGTCTGTTTCTCGCCCTCTGTTTCTCGCCGTCTGTTTCTCGCCCTCTGTTTCAGCCCCTCTGTTTCAGCCGCTCAGTTTCAGCCCCTCTGTTTCAGCCCCTCTCTTTCAGCCTCTCTGTTTCAGCCCCTCTGTTTCAGCCCCTCTGTTTCAGCCAGTCAATTTCACGCCCTCTGTTTCTCGTCGTCTGTTTCTCGCCCTCTGTTTCACCCCTCTGTTTCAACCCCTCTGTTTCTCGCCCTCTGTTTCAGCCTCTCTGTTTCAGCCCCTCTGTTTCTCCCCTCTGTTTCAGCCCCTCTGTTCCTCGCCCTCTGTTTCAGCCCCTCTGTTTCAGCCCCTCTGTTTCAGCCCCTCTGTTTCTCGCACTCTGTATCTTGCCCTCTGTTTCAGCCCTCTGTTTCAGCCCCTCTGTTTCAGCCCCTCTGTTTCAGCCCCTCTGTTTCTCGCCCTCTGTTTCTCGCCCTCTGTTTCTCGCCCTCTGTTTCAGCCCCTCTGTTTCAGCCCCTCTGTTTCAGCCCCTCTGTTTCAGCCCCTCTGTTTCAGCCGCACTGTTTCAGACCCTCTTTTTCAGCCCCTCTGTTTCTCGACCTCTGTTTCTCGCCCTCTGTTTCAGCCCCTCTGTTTGAGCCCCGCTGTTTCTCCCCTCTGTTTCTCGTCCTACGTTTCTCGCCCTCTGTTTCTCGCCCTCTGTTTCAGCCCCTCTGTTTCAGCCCACCTGTTTCAGCCCATCTGTTTCATCCCCTCTGTTTCTCGCCCTCTGTTTCTCGCCCTCTGTTTCAGCCCCTCTGTTTCTCGCCCTCAGTTTCAGCCCCTCTGTTTCAGCCCCACTGTTTCAGCCCCTCTGTTTCAGCCCCTCTGTTTCAGCACCTCTGTTTCAGCCCCTCTGTTTCTCGCCCTCTGTTTCTCGCACTCTGTTTTTCGCCCTCTGTTTCAGCTCCTCTGTTTCTCGCCCTCTCTTTCTCGCCCTCTGTTTCAGCCCCTCTGTTTCGCCCCTTCTGTTTCTTGCCCTCTGTTTTAGCCCCTCTGTTTCAGCCCCTCTGTTACACCCCCACTGTATCAGCACGTCTGTTTCAGCCCCTCTGTTTCTCGCCCTCTGTTTCTCGCACTCTGTTTCTCGCACTCTGTTTCTCGCCCTCTGTTTCTCGCCCTCTGTTTCTCAACCTCTGTTTCTCGCCGTGTGTTTCTCGCCCTCTGTTTCAGCCCATCTGTTTCAGCCCCTCTGTTTCAGCCCCTCTGTTTCACCCCCTCTGTTTCAGCCCCTCTGTTTCTCGCCCTCTGTTTCAGCCCCTCTGTTTCAAGCCCTCTGTTTCAGCCCCTCTGTTTCAGCCCCTCTGTTTCAGCCCCTCTGTTTCAGCCCCTTTGTTTCAGCCACTCTGTTTCCCGCCCTCTGTTTCTCGCCCTCTGTTTCAGCCCCTCTGTTTCAGCCCCTCTGTTTCAGCCCCTCATTTTCTCGCCCTCTGTTTCTCGCCCTCTGTTTCTCGCCCTCTGTTTCTCGCCCTCTGTTTCTCGCCGTCTGTTTCAGCCCCTCTGTTTCAGCCCCTCTGTTTCTCGCCTCTGTTTCAGCCTCTCTGTTTCAGCCCCTCTGTTTCAGCCTCTCTGTTTCAGCCCCTCTGTTTCTCGCCCTCTGTTTCAGCCCCTCTGTTTCAGCCACTCTGTTTCAGCCCCTCTGTTTCAGCCCGTCTGTTTCAGCCCCTCTGTTTCAGGCACTCTGTTTCAGCCCCTCTGTTTCTCGCGCTCTGTTTCTCGCCCTCTGTTTCAGCCCCTCTGTTTCAGCCCCTCTGTTTCAGCCCCTCTGTTTCAGTCCCTCTGTTTCTCGCCCTCTGTTTCAGCCCCTCTGTTTCAGCCCCTCTGTTTCAGCCCCTCTGTTTCAGCCCCTCTGTTTCAGCACCTCTGTTTCAGCCCCTCTGTTTCTCGCCCTCTGTTACTCGCCAGCTGTTTCTCGCCCTCTGTTTCTCGCCCTCTGTTTCTCGCCCTCTGTTTCAGCCCCTCTGTTTCTCGCCCTCTGTTTCTCGCCCTCTGTTTCAGCCCCTCTGTTTCAGCCCCTCTGTTTCTGGCCCTCTGTTTCAGCCCCTCTGTGTCAGCCCCTCTTTTTCAGCCCCTCTGTTTCAGCCCCTCTGTTTCAGCCCGTCTGTTTCAGCCCCTCTCTTTCTCGCACTCTGTTTCAGCCCCTCTGTTTCTCGCTCTCTGTTTCAGCCCCTCTGTTTCTCGCCCTCTGTTTCAGCCCCTCTGTTTCAGCCCCTCTGTTTCAGCCCCTCTGTTTCAGCCCCTCTGATTCAGCTCCTCTGTTTCCGCCCCTCTTTTTCTCGCCCTCTGTTTCAGCCCCTCTGTTTCTCGCTGTCTGTTTCAGCCCCTCTGTTTCAGCCCCTCTGTTTCAGCCCCTCTGTTTCAGTCCATCTGTTTCAGCCCCTCTGTTTCTCGCCCTCTGTTTTAGCCCCTCTGTTTCTCGCTCTCTGTTTTAGCCCCTCTGTTTCTCGACCTCTGTTTCAGCCCCTCTGTTTCAGCCCCTCTGTTTCAGCCACTCTGTTTCAGCCCCTCTGATTCAGCCCCTCTGTTTCTCGTCCTCTGTTTCTCGCCCTCTGTTTCTCGCCCTCTGTTTCTCGCCCTCTGTTTCAGCCCCTCTGTTTCAGCACCTCTGTTTCAGCCCCTCTGTTTCTAGCCCTCTGTTTCAGCCCCTCTGTTTCAGCCCCTCTGTTTCAGCGCCTCTGTTTCAGCCCCTCAGTTTCAGCCCCTCTGTTTCTCGCCCTCTGTTTCAGCCCCTCTGTTTCTCGCCCTCTGTTTCAGCCCCTCTGTTTCAGCCCCTCTGTTTCAGCCCATCTGTGTCAGCCCCTCTGTTTCTCGCCCTCTGTTTCTCGCCCTCTGTTTCAGCCCCTCTGTTTGAGCCCCGCTGTTTCTCGCCCTCTGTTTCTCGCCCTCTGTTTCTCGCCCTCTGCTTCTCGCCCTCTGTTAGGGCCCCTCTGTTTCAGCCCCTCTGTTTCAGCCCCTCTGCTTCTCGCCCTCTGTTCAGCACCTCTGTTTCAGCCCCTCTGTTTCAGCCCCTCTGTTTCAGCCCCTCTATTTCAGCACCTCTGTTTCAGCCCCTCTGTTTCTCGCCCTCTGTTTCTCGCCCTCTGTTTCTCGCCCTCTGTTTCAGCCCCTCTGTTTCTGGCCATTTGTTTCTCGCCCTCTGTGTCAGCCCCTCTGTTTCGCCCCTGCTGTTTCTCGCCCTCTGTTTCAGCCCCTCTGTTTCAGCCCCTCTGTTTCACCCCCTCTGTTACAGCACCTCTGTTTCAGCCCCTCTGTTTCTCGCCCTCTGTTTCTCGCACTCTGTTTCTCGCCCTCTGTTTCTCGCCCTCTGTTTCTCGCCCTCTGTTTCTCTCCCTCTGTTTCTCAACCTCTGTTTCTCGCCCTGTGTTTCTCGCCCTCTGTTTCAGCCCCTCTGTTTCTGCCCCTCTGTTACAGCCCCTCTGTTTCAGCCCCTCTGTTTCTCGCCCTCTTTTTCAGCCACTCTGTTTCTCGCCCTCTGTTTCAGCCCCTCTGTTTCAGCCCCTCTGTTTCAGCCCCTCTGTTTCAACCCCTCTGTTTCAGCCAGTCTGTTTCTCGCCCTCTGTTTCTCGCCGTCTGTTTCTCGCCCTCTGTTTCAGCCCCTCTGTTTCAGACGCTCAGTTTCAGCCCCTCTGTTTCAGCCCCTCTGTTTCAGCCTCTCTGTTTCAGCCCCTCTGTTTCAGCCCCTCTGTTTCAGCCAGTCAATTTCTCGCCCTCTGTTTCTCGTAGTCTGTTTCTCGCCCTCTGTTTCAGCGTCTCTGTTTCAGCCCCTCTGTTTCTCCCCTCTGTTTCAGCCCCTCTGTTCCTCGCCCTCTGTTTCAGCCCCTCTGTTTCAGCCCCTCTGTTTCAGCCCCTCTGTATCTCGCCCTCTGTTTCTCGCCCTCTGTTTCAGCCACTCTGTTTCTCGCCCTCTGTTTCAGCCCCTCTGTTTCAGCCCCTCTGTTTCAGCCCCTCTGTTTCAACCCCTCTGTTTCAGCCAGTCTGTTTCTCGCCCTCTGTTTCTCGCCGTCTGTTTCTCGCCCTCTGTTTCAGCCCCTCTGTTTCAGCCGCTCAGTTTCAGCCCCTCTGTTTCAGCCCCTCTGTTTCAGCCTCTCTGTTTCAGCCCCTCTGTTTCAGCCCCTCTGTTTCAGCCAGTCAATTTCTCGCCCTCTGTTTCTCGTAGTCTGTTTCTCGCCCTTTGTTTCAGCCCCTCTGTTTCAGCCCCTCTGTTTCTCGCCCTCTGTTTCAGCCTCTCTGTTTCAGCCCCTCTGTTTCTCCCCTCTCTTTAAGCCCCTCTGTTCCTCGCCCTCTGTTTCAGCCCCTCTGTTTCAGCCCCTCTGTTTCAGCCCCTCTGTATCTCGCCCTCTGTTTCTCGCCCTCTGTTTCAGCCCCTCTGTTTCAGCCCCTCTGTTTCTCGCCCTCTGTTTCTCGCCCTCTGTTTCTCGCCCTCTGTTTCAGCCCCTCTGTTTCAGCCCCTCTGTTTCAGCCCCTCTGTTTCAGCCGCTCTGTTTCAGCCGCACTGTTTCAGACCCTCTGTTTCAGCCCCTCTGTTTCTCGCCCTCTGTTTCTCGCCCTCTGTTTCAGCCCCTCTGTTTGAGCCCCGCTGTTTCTCCCCTCTGTTTCTCGCCCTCTGTTTCTCGCCCTCTGTTTCTCGCCCTCTGTTTCAGCCCCTCTGTTTCAGCCCACCTGTTTCAGCCCCTCTGTTTCAGCCCCTCTGTTTCTCGCCCTCTGTTTCTCGCCCTCTGTTTCAGCCCCTCTGTTTCTCGCCCTCTGTTTCAGCCCCTCTGTTTCAGCCCCTCAGTTTCAGCCCCTCTGTTTCAGCCCCTCTGTTTCAGAACCTCTGTTTCAGCCCCTCTGTTTCTCGCCCTCTGTTTCTCGCCCTCTGTTTTTCGCCCTCTGTTTCAGCTCCTCTGTTTCTCGCCCTCTCTTTCTCGCCCTCTGTTTCAGCCCCTCTGTTTCGCCCCTTCTGTTTCTTGCCCTCTGTTTTAGCCCCTCTGTTTCAGCCCCTCTGTTTCACCCCCACTGTATCAGCACGTCTGTTTCAGCCCCTCTGTTTCTCGCCCTCTGTTTCTCGCACTCTGTTTCTCGCACTCTGTTTCTCGCCCTCTGTTTCTCGCCCTCTGTTTCTCGCCCTCTGTTTCTCGCCATGTGTTTCTCGCCCTCTGTTTCAGCCCATCTGTTTCAGCCCCTCCGTTAAACGCCCTCTGTTAAACGCCCTCTGTTTCAGACCCTGTGTTTCAGCCTCTCTGTTTCAGCCCCTTTGTTTCAGCCCCTCTGTTTCTGGCCATTTGTTTCTCGCTCTCTGTGTCAGCCCCTCTGTTTCGCCCCTGCTGTTTCTCGCCCTCTGTTTCAGCCCCTCTGTTTCTCGCCCTTTGTTTCTCGCCCTCTGTGTCAGCCCCACTGACTCGCCGCTGCTGTTTCTCGCCCTCTGTTTCAGCCCCTCTGTTTCAGCCCCTCTGTTTCTCGCCCTCTGTTTCTCGCCCTCTGCTTCAGCCCCTCTGTTTCTCGCCCTCTGTTTCAGCCCCTCTCTTTCAGCCCCTCTGTTTCAGCCCCTCTGTTTCAGCCCCTCTGTTTCAGCACCTCTGTTTCAGCCCCTCTGTTTCTCGCCCTCTGTTTCTCGCCCTCTGTTTCTCGCCCTCTGTTTCTCGCCCTCTGTTTCAGCCCCTCTGTTTCTCGCCCTTTGTTTCTCGCCCTCTGTGTCAGCCCCTCTGATTCGCCCCTGCTGTTTCTCGCCCTCTGTTTCAGCCCCTCTGTTTCACCCCCTCTGTTTCACCCCCTCTGTTACAGCACCTCTGTTTCAGCCCCTCTGTTTCTCGCCCTCTGTTTCTCGCCCTCTGTTTCTCGCCCTCTGATTCTCAACCTCTGTTTCTCGCCCTGTGTTTCTCGCCCTCTGTTTCAGCCCCTCTGTTTCAGCCCCTCTGTTTCAGCCCCTCTGTTTCAGCCCCTCTGTTTCTCGCCCTCTGTTTCCGCCACTCTGTTTCTCGCCCTCTGTTTCAACCCCTCTGTTTCAGCCAGTCTGTTTCTCGCCCTCTGTTTCTCGCCGTCTGTTTCTCGCCCTCTGTTTCAGCCCCTCTGTTTCAGCCGCTCAGTTTCAGCCCCTCTGTTTCAGCCCCTCTCTTTCAGCCTCTCTGTTTCAGCCCCTCTGTTTCAGCCCCTCTGTTTCAGCCAGTCAATTTCTCGCCCTCTGTTTCTCGTCGTCTGTTTCTCGCCCTCTGTTTCACCCCTCTGTTTCAACCCCTCTGTTTCTCGCCCTCTGTTTCAGCCTCTCTGTTTCAGCCCCTCTGTTTCTCCCCTCTGTTTCAGCCCCTCTGTTCCTCGCCCTCTGTTTCAGCCCCTCTGTTTCAGCCCCTCTGTTTCAGCCCCTCTGTTTCTCGCACTCTGTATCTTGCCCTCTGTTTCAGCCCTCTGTTTCAGCCCCTCTGTTTCAGCCCCTCTGTTTCAGCCCCTCTGTTTCTCGCCCTCTGTTTCTCGCCCTCTGTTTCTCGCCCTCTGTTTCAGCCCCTCTGTTTCAGCCCCTCTGTTTCAGCCCCTCTGTTTCAGCCCCTCTGTTTCAGCCGCACTGTTTCAGACCCTCTTTTTCAGCCCCTCTGTTTCTCGACCTCTGTTTCTCGCCCTCTGTTTCAGCCCCTCTGTTTGAGCCCCGCTGTTTCTCCCCTCTGTTTCTCGTCCTCCGTTTCTCGCCCTCTGTTTCTCGCCCTCTGTTTCAGCCCCTCTGTTTCAGCCCACCTGTTTCAGCCCCTCTGTTTCAGCCCCTCTGTTTCTCGCCCTCTGTTTCTCGCCCTCTGTTTCAGCCCCTCTGTTTCTCGCCCTCTGTTTCAGCCCCTCTGTTTCAGCCCCTCAGTTTCAGCCCCTCTGTTTCAGCCCCTCTGTTTCAGAACCTCTGTTTCAGCCCCTCTGTTTCTCGCCCTCTGTTTCTCGCCCTCTGTTTTTCGCCCTCTGTTTCAGCTCCTCTGTTTCTCGCCCTCTCTTTCTCGCCCTCTGTTTCAGCCCCTCTGTTTCGCCCCTTCTGTTTCTTGCCCTCTGTTTTAGCCCCTCTGTTTCAGCCCCTCTGTTTCACCCCCACTGTATCAGCACGTCTGTTTCAGCCCCTCTGTTTCTCGCCCTCTGTTTCTCGCACTCTGTTTCTCGCACTCTGTTTCTCGCCCTCTGTTTCTCGCCCTCTGTTTCTCGCCGTGTGTTTCTCGCCCTCTGTTTCAGCCCATCTGTTTCAGCCCCTCTGTTAAACGCCCTCTGTTAAACGCCCTCTGTTTCAGCCCCTGTGTTTCAGCCTCTCTGTTTCAGCCCCTTTGTTTCAGCCCCTCTGTTTCTGGCCATTTGTTCCTCGCTCTCTGTGTCAGCCCCTCTGTTTCGCCCCTGCTGTTTCTCGCCCTCTGTTTCAGCCCCTCTGTTTCTCGCCCTTTGTTTCTCGCCCTCTGTGTCAGCCCCACTGACTCGCCCCTGCTGTTTCTCGCCCTCTGTTTCAGCCCCTCTGTTTCAGCCCCTCTGTTTCACGCCCTCTGTTTCTCGCCCTCTGCTTCAGCCCCTCTGTTTCTCGCCCTCTGTTTCAGCCCCTCTCTTTCAGCCCCTCTGTTTCAGCCCCTCTGTTTCAGCCCCTCTGTTTCAGCACCTCTGTTTCAGCCCCTCTGTTTCTCGCCCTCTGTTTCTCGCCCTCTGTTTCTCGCCCTCTGTTTCTCGCCCTCTGTTTCAGCCCCTCTGTTTCTCGCCCTTTGTTTCTCGCCCTCTGTGTCAGCCCCTCTGATTCGCCCCTGCTGTTTCTCGCCCTCTGTTTCAGCCCCTCTGTTTCACCCCCTCTGTTTCACCCCCTCTGTTACAGCACCTCTGTTTCAGCCCCTCTGTTTCTCGCCCTCTGTTTCTCGCACTCTGTTTCTCGCCCTCTGTTTCTCGCCCTCTGTTTCTCGCCCTCTGTTTCTCAACCTCTGTTTCTCGCCCTGTGTTTCTCGCCCTCTGTTTCAGCCCCTCTGTTTCAGCCCCTCTGTTTCAGCCCCTCTGTTTCAGCCCCTCTGTTTCAGCCCCTCTGTTTCTCGCCCTCTGTTTCCGCCACTCTGTTTCTCGCCCTCTGTTTCAACCCCTCTGTTTCAGCCAGTCTGTTTCTCGCCCTCTGTTTCTCGCCGTCTGTTTCTCGCCCTCTGTTTCAGCCCCTCTGTTTCAGCCGCTCAGTTTCAGCCCCTCTGTTTCAGCCCCTCTCTTTCAGCCTCTCTGTTTCAGCCCCTCTGTTTCAGCCCCTCTGTTTCAGCCAGTCAATTTCACGCCCTCTGTTTCTCGTCGTCTGTTTCTCGCCCTCTGTTTCACCCCTCTGTTTCAACCCCTCTGTTTCTCGCCCTCTGTTTCAGCCTCTCTGTTTCAGCCCCTCTGTTTCTCCCCTCTGTTTCAGCCCCTCTGTTCCTCGCCCTCTGTTTCAGCCCCTCTGTTTCAGCCCCTCTGTTTCAGCCCCTCTGTTTCTCGCACTCTGTATCTTGCCCTCTGTTTCAGCCCTCTGTTTCAGCCCCTCTGTTTCAGCCCCTCTGTTTCTGCCCCTCTGTTTCTCGCCCTCTGTTTCTCGCCCTCTGTTTCTCGCCCTCTGTTTCAGCCCCTCTGTTTCAGCCCCTCTGTTTCAGCCCCTCTGTTTCAGCCACTATGTTTCAGCGCGCACTGTTTCAGACCCTCTTTTTCAGCCCCTCTGTTTCTCGACCTCTGTTTCTCGCCCTCTGTTTCAGCCCCTCTGTTTGAGCCCCGCTGTTTCTCCCCTCTGTTTCTCGTCCTACGTTTCTCGCCCTCTGTTTCTCGCCCTCTGTTTCAGCCCCTCTGTTTCAGCCCACCTGTTTCAGCCCATCTGTTTCATCCCCTCTGTTTCTCGCCCTCTGTTTCTCGCCCTCTGTTTCAGCCCCTCTGTTTCTCGCCCTCAGTTTCAGCCCCTCTGTTTCAGCCCCACTGTTTCAGCCCCTCTGTTTCAGCCCCTCTGTTTCAGCACCTCTGTTTCAGCCCCTCTGTTTCTCGCCCTCTGTTTCTCGCACTCTGTTTTTCGCCCTCTGTTTCAGCTCCTCTGTTTCTCGCCCTCTCTTTCTCGCCCTCTGTTTCAGCCCCTCTGTTTCGCCCCTTCTGTTTCTTGCCCTCTGTTTTAGCCCCTCTGTTTCAGCCCCTCTGTTACACCCCCACTGTATCAGCACGTCTGTTTCAGCCCCTCTGTTTCTCGCCCTCTGTTTCTCGCACTCTGTTTCTCGCACTCTGTTTCTCGCCCTCTGTTTCTCGCCCTCTGTTTCTCAACCTCTGTTTCTCGCCGTGTGTTTCTCGCCCTCTGTTTCAGCCCATCTGTTTCAGCCCCTCTGTTTCAGCCCCTCTGTTTCACCCCCTCTGTTTCAGCCCCTCTGTTTCTCGCCCTCTGTTTCAGCCCCTCTGTTTCAAGCCCTCTGTTTCAGCCCCTCTGTTTCAGCCCCTCTGTTTCAGCCCCTCTGTTTCAGCCCCTTTGTTTCAGCCACTCTGTTTCCCGCCCTCTGTTTCTCGCCCTCTGTTTCAGCCCCTCTGTTTCAGCCCCTCTGTTTCAGCCCCTCATTTTCTCGCCCTCTGTTTCTCGCCCTCTGTTTCTCGCCCTCTGTTTCTCGCCCTCTGTTTCTCGCCGTCTGTTTCAGCCCCTCTGTTTCAGCCCCTCTGTTTCTCGCCTCTGTTTCAGCCTCTCTGTTTCAGCCCCTCTGTTTCAGCCTCTCTGTTTCAGCCCCTCTGTTTCTCGCCCTCTGTTTCAGCCCCTCTGTTTCAGCCACTCTGTTTCAGCCCCTCTGTTTCAGCCCGTCTGTTTCAGCCCCTCTGTTTCAGGCACTCTGTTTCAGCCCCTCTGTTTCTCGCGCTCTGTTTCTCGCCCTCTGTTTCAGCCCCTCTGTTTCAGCCCCTCTGTTTCAGCCCCTCTGTTTCAGTCCCTCTGTTTCTCGCCCTCTGTTTCAGCCCCTCTGTTTCAGCCCCTCTGTTTCAGCCCCTCTGTTTCAGCCCCTCTGTTTCAGCACCTCTGTTTCAGCCCCTCTGTTTCTCGCCCTCTGTTACTCGCCAGCTGTTTCTCGCCCTCTGTTTCTCGCCCTCTGTTTCTCGCCCTCTGTTTCAGCCCCTCTGTTTCTCGCCCTCTGTTTCTCGCCCTCTGTTTCAGCCCCTCTGTTTCAGCCCCTCTGTTTCTGGCCCTCTGTTTCAGCCCCTCTGTGTCAGCCCCTCTTTTTCAGCCCCTCTGTTTCAGCCCCTCTGTTTCAGCCCGTCTGTTTCAGCCCCTCTCTTTCTCGCACTCTGTTTCAGCCCCTCTGTTTCTCGCTCTCTGTTTCAGCCCCTCTGTTTCTCGCCCTCTGTGTCAGCCCCTCTTTTTCAGCCCCTCTGTTTCAGCCCCTCTGTTTCAGCCCGTCTGTTTCAGCCCCTCTCTTTCTCGCACTCTGTTTCAGCCCCTCTGTTTCTCGCTCTCTGTTTCAGCCCCTCTGTTTCTCGCCCTCTGTTTCAGCCCCTCTGTTTCAGCCCCTCTGTTTCAGCCCCTCTGTTTCAGCCCCTCTGATTCAGCTCCTCTGTTTCCGCCCCTCTTTTTCTCGCCCTCTGTTTCAGCCCCTCTGTTTCTCGCTGTCTGTTTCAGCCCCTCTGTTTCAGCCCCTCTGTTTCAGCCCCTCTGTTTCAGTCCATCTGTTTCAGCCCCTCTGTTTCTCGCCCTCTGTTTTAGCCCCTCTGTTTCTCGCTCTCTGTTTTAGCCCCTCTGTTTCTCGACCTCTGTTTCAGCCCCTCTGTTTCAGCCCCTCTGTTTCAGCCACTCTGTTTCAGCCCCTCTGATTCAGCCCCTCTGTTTCTCGTCCTCTGTTTCTCGCCCTCTGTTTCTCGCCCTCTGTTTCAGCCCCTCTGTTTCAGCACCTCTGTTTCAGCCCCTCTGTTTCTAGCCCTCTGTTTCAGCCCCTCTGTTTCAGCCCCTCTGTTTCAGCGCCTCTGTTTCAGCCCCTCAGTTTCAGCCCCTCTGTTTCTCGCCCTCTGTTTCAGCCCCTCTGTTTCTCGCCCTCTGTTTCAGCCCCTCTGTTTCAGCCCCTCTGTTTCAGCCCATCTGTGTCAGCCCCTCTGTTTCTCGCCCTCTGTTTCTCGCCCTCTGTTTCAGCCCCTCTGTTTGAGCCCCGCTGTTTCTCGCCCTCTGTTTCTCGCCCTCTGTTTCTCGCCCTCTGCTTCTCGCCCTCTGTTAGGGCCCCTCTGTTTCAGCCCCTCTGTTTCAGCCCCTCTGCTTCTCGCCCTCTGTTCAGCACCTCTGTTTCAGCCCCTCTGTTTCAGCCCCTCTGTTTCAGCCCCTCTATTTCAGCACCTCTGTTTCAGCCCCTCTGTTTCTCGCCCTCTGTTTCTCGCCCTCTGTTTCTCGCCCTCTGTTTCAGCCCCTCTGTTTCTGGCCATTTGTTTCTCGCCCTCTGTGTCAGCCCCTCTGTTTCGCCCCTGCTGTTTCTCGCCCTCTGTTTCAGCCCCTCTGTTTCAGCCCCTCTGTTTCACCCCCTCTGTTACAGCACCTCTGTTTCAGCCCCTCTGTTTCTCGCCCTCTGTTTCTCGCACTCTGTTTCTCGCCCTCTGTTTCTCGCCCTCTGTTTCTCGCCCTCTGTTTCTCTCCCTCTGTTTCTCAACCTCTGTTTCTCGCCCTGTGTTTCTCGCCCTCTGTTTCAGCCCCTCTGTTTCTGCCCCTCTGTTACAGCCCCTCTGTTTCAGCCCCTCTGTTTCTCGCCCTCTTTTTCAGCCACTCTGTTTCTCGCCCTCTGTTTCAGCCCCTCTGTTTCAGCCCCTCTGTTTCAGCCCCTCTGTTTCAACCCCTCTGTTTCAGCCAGTCTGTTTCTCGCCCTCTGTTTCTCGCCGTCTGTTTCTCGCCCTCTGTTTCAGCCCCTCTGTTTCAGACGCTCAGTTTCAGCCCCTCTGTTTCAGCCCCTCTGTTTCAGCCTCTCTGTTTCAGCCCCTCTGTTTCAGCCCCTCTGTTTCAGCCAGTCAATTTCTCGCCCTCTGTTTCTCGTAGTCTGTTTCTCGCCCTCTGTTTCAGCGTCTCTGTTTCAGCCCCTCTGTTTCTCCCCTCTGTTTCAGCCCCTCTGTTCCTCGCCCTCTGTTTCAGCCCCTCTGTTTCAGCCCCTCTGTTTCAGCCCCTCTGTATCTCGCCCTCTGTTTCTCGCCCTCTGTTTCAGCTCCTCTGTTTCAGCCCCTCTGTTTCAGCCCCTCTGTTTCAGCCCCTCTGTTTCAGCCGCACTGTTTCAGACCCTCTGTTTCAGCCCCTCTGTTTCTCGCCCTCTGTTTCTCGCCCTCTGTTTCAGCCCCTCTGTTTCAGCCCCTCTGTTTCAGCCCCTCTGTTTCAACCCCTCTGTTTCAGCCAGTCTGTTTCTCGCCCTCTGTTTCTCGCCGTCTGTTTCTCGCCCTCTGTTTCAGCCCCTCTGTTTCAGCCGCTCAGTTTCAGCCCCTCTGTTTCAGCCCCTCTGTTTCAGCCTCTCTGTTTCAGCCCCTCTGTTTCAGCCCCTCTGTTTCAGCCAGTCAATTTCTCGCCCTCTGTTTCTCGTAGTCTGTTTCTCGCCCTTTGTTTCAGCCCCTCTGTTTCAGCCCCTCTGTTTTTCGCCCTCTGTTTCAGCCTCTCTGTTTCAGCCCCTCTGTTTCTCCCCTCTGTTTAAGCCCCTCTGTTCCTCGCCCTCTGTTTCAGCCCCTCTGTTTCAGCCCCTCTGTTTCAGCCCCTCTGTATCTCGCCCTCTGTTTCTCGCCCTCTGTTTCAGCCCCGCTGTTTCAGCCCCTCTGTTTCAGCCCCTCTGTTTCAGAACCTCTGTTTCAGCCCCTCTGTTTCAGCCCCTCTGTTTCAGCCCCTCTATTTCAGCACCTCTGTTTCAGCCCCTCTGTTTCTCGCCCTCTGTTTCTCGCCCTCTGTTTTTCGCCCTCTGTTTCAGCTCCTCTGTTTCTCGCCCTCTCTTTCTCGCCCTCTGTTTCAGCCCCTCTGTTTCGCCCCTTCTGTTTCTTGCCCTCTGTTTTAGCCCCTCTGTTTCAGCCCCTCTGTTTCACCCCCACTGTATCAGCACGTCTGTTTCAGCCCCTCTGTTTCTCGCCCTCTGTTTCTCGCACTCTGTTTCTCGCACTCTGTTTCTCGCCCTCTGTTTCTCGCCCTCTGTTTCTCGCCCTCTGTTTCTCGCCGTGTGTTTCTCGCCCTCTGTTTCAGCCCATCTGTTTCAGCCCCTCTGTTAAACGCCCTCTGTTAAACGCCCTCTGTTTCAGCCCCTCTGTTTCAGCCCCTCTCTTTCAGCCCCTTTGTTTCAGCCCCTCTGTTTCTGGCCATTTGTTTCTCGCTCTCTGTGTCAGCCCCTCTGTTTCGCCCCTGCTGTTTCTCGCCCTCTGTTTCAGCCCCTCTGTTTCTCGCCGTTTGTTTCTCGCCCTCTGTGTCAGCCCCTCTGATTCGCCCCTGCTGTTTCTCGCCCTCTGTTTCAGCCCCTCTGTTTCAGCCCCTCTGTTTCAGCCCCTCTGTTTCTCGCCCTCTGTTTCTCGCCCTCTGTTTCAGCCCCTCTGTTTCTCGCCCTCTGTTTCAGCCCCTCTGTTTCTCGCCCTCTGTTTCTCGCACTCTGTTTTTCGCCCACTGTTTCAGCTCCTCTGTTTCTCGCCCTCTGTTTCTCGCCCTCTGTTTCAGCCCCTCTGTTTCGCCCCTTCTGTTTCTTGCCCTCTGTTTTAGCCCCTCTGTTTCAGCCCCTCTGTTACACCCCCACTGTATCAGCACCTCTGTTTCAGCCCCTCTGTTTCTCGCACTCTGTTTTTCGCCCTCTGTTTCAGCTCCTCTGTTTCTCGCCCTCTCTTTCTCGCCCTCTGTTTCAGCCCCTCTGTTTCGCCCCTTCTGTTTCTTGCCCTCTGTTTTAGCCCCTCTGTTTCAGCCCCTCTGTTTCACCCCCACTGTATCAGCACGTCTGTTTCAGCCCCTCTGTTTCTCGCCCTCTGTTTCTCGCACTCTGTTTCTCGCACTCTGTTTCTCGCCCTCTGTTTCTCGCCCTCTGTTTCTCGCCCTCTGTTTCTCGCCGTGTGTTTCTCGCCCTCTGTTTCAGCCCATCTGTTTCAGCCCCTCTGTTAAACGCCCTCTGTTAAACGCCCTCTGTTTCAGCCCCTCTGTTTCAGCCCCTCTCTTTCAGCCCCTTTGTTTCAGCCCCTCTGTTTCTGGCCATTTGTTTCTCGCTCTCTGTGTCAGCCCCTCTGTTTCGCCCCTGCTGTTTCTCGCCCTCTGTTTCAGCCACTCTGTTTCTCGCCGTTTGTTTCTCGCCCTCTGTGTCAGCCCCTCTGATTCGCCCCTGCTGTTTCTCGCCCTCTGTTTCAGCCCCTCTGTTTCAGCCCCTCTGTTTCAGCCCCTCTGTTTCTCGCCCTCTGTTTCTCGCCCTCTGTTTCAGCCCCTCTGTTTCTCGCCCTCTGTTTCAGCCCCTCTGTTTCTCGCCCTCTGTTTCTCGCACTCTGTTTTTCGCCCACTGTTTCAGCTCCTCTGTTTCTCGCCCTCTCTTTCTCGCCCTCTGTTTCAGCCCCTCTGTTTCGCCCCTTCTGTTTCTTGCCCTCTGTTTTAGCCCCTCTGTTTCAGCCCCTCTGTTACACCCCCACTGTATCAGCACCTCTGTTTCTCGCCCTCTGTTTCTCGCACTCTGTTTCTCGCACTCTGTTTCTCGCCCTCTGTTTCTCGCCCTCTGTTTCTCAACCTCTGTTTCTCGCCCTGTGTTTCTCGCCCTCTGTTTCAGCCCATCTGTTTCAGCCCCTCTGTTTCAGCCCCTCTGTTTCACCCCCTCTGTTTCAGCCCCTCTGTTTCTCGCCCTCTGTTTCTCGCCCTCTGTTTCACGCCCTCTGTTTCAGCCCCTCTGTTTCTGGCCATTTGTTTCTCGCCCTCTGTGTCAGCCCCTCTGTTTCGCCCCTGCTGTTTCTCGCCCTCTGTTTCAGCCCCTCTGTTTCAGCCCCTCTGTTTCACCCCCTCTGTTACAGCACCTCTGTTTCAGCCCCTCTGTTTCTCGCCCTCTGTTTCTCGCACTCTGTTTCTCGCCCTCTGTTTCTCGCCCTCTGTTTCTCGCCCTCTGTTTCTCTCCCTCTGTTTCTCAACCTCTGTTTCTCGCCCTGTGTTTCTCGCCCTCTGTTTCAGCCCCTCTGTTTCTGCCCCTCTGTTACAGCCCCTCTGTTTCAGCCCCTCTGTTTCTCGCCCTCTTTTTCAGCCACTCTGTTTCTCGCCCTCTGTTTCAGCCCCTCTGTTTCAGCCCCTCTGTTTCAGCCCCTCTGTTTCAACCCCTCTGTTTCAGCCAGTCTGTTTCTCGCCCTCTGTTTCTCGCCGTCTGTTTCTCGCCCTCTGTTTCAGCCCCTCTGTTTCAGACGCTCAGTTTCAGCCCCTCTGTTTCAGCCCCTCTGTTTCAGCCTCTCTGTTTCAGCCCCTCTGTTTCAGCCCCTCTGTTTCAGCCAGTCAATTTCTCGCCCTCTGTTTCTCGTAGTCTGTTTCTCGTCCTTTGTTTCAGCCCCTCTGTTTCAGCCCCTCTGTTTCTCGCCCTCTGTTTCAGCGTCTCTGTTTCAGCCCCTCTGTTTCTCCCCTCTGTTTCAGCCCCTCTGTTCCTCGCCCTCTGTTTCAGCCCCTCTGTTTCAGCCCCTCTGTTTCAGCCCCTCTGTATCTCGCCCTCTGTTTCTCGCCCTCTGTTTCAGCTCCTCTGTTTCAGCCCCTCTGTTTCAGCCCCTCTGTTTCAGCCCCTCTGTTTCAGCCGCACTGTTTCAGACCCTCTGTTTCAGCCCCTCTGTTTCTCGCCCTCTGTTTCTCGCCCTCTGTTTCAGCCCCTCTGTTTCAGCCCCTCTGTTTCAGCCCCTCTGTTTCAACCCCTCTGTTTCAGCCAGTCTGTTTCTTGCCCTCTGTTTCTCGCCGTCTGTTTCTCGCCCTCTGTTTCAGCCCCTCTGTTTCAGCCGCTCAGTTTCAGCCCCTCTGTTTCAGCCCCTCTGTTTCAGCCTCTCTGTTTCAGCCCCTCTGTTTCAGCCCCTGTGTTTCAGCCAGTCAATTTCTCGCCCTCTGTTTCTCGTAGTCTGTTTCTCGCCCTTTGTTTCAGCCCCTCTGTTTCAGCCCCTCTGTTTCTCGCCCTCTGTTTCAGCCTCTCTGTTTCAGCCCCTCTGTTTCTCCCCTCTGTTTAAGCCCCTCTGTTCCTCGCCCTCTGTTTCAGCCCCTCTGTTTCAGCCCCTCTGTTTCAGCCCCTCTGTATCTCGCCCTCTGTTTCTCGCCCTCTGTTTCAGCCCCGCTGTTTCAGCCCCTCTGTTTCAGCCCCTCTGTTTCTCGCCCTCTGTTTCTCGCCCTCTGTTTCTCGCCCTCTGTTTCGGCCCCTCTGTTTCAGCCCCTCTGTTTCAGCCCCTCTGTTTCAGCCCCTCTGTTTCAGCCGCACTGTTTCAGACCCTCTGTTTCAGCCCCTCTGTTTCTCGCCCTCTGTTTCTCGCCCTCTGTTTCAGCCCCTCTGTTTGAGCCCCGCTGTTTCTCCCCTCTGTTTCTCGCCCTCTGTTTCTCGCCCTCTGTTTCTCGCCCTCTGTTTCAGCCCCTCTGTTTCAGCCCACCTGTTTCAGCCCCTCTGTTTCAGCCCCTCTGTTTCTCGCCCTCTGTTTCTCGCCCTCTGTTTCAGCCCCTCTGTTTCTCGCCCTCTGTTTCAGCCCCTCTGTTTCAGCCCCTCTGTTTCAGCCCCTCTGTTTCAGCCCCTCTGTTTCAGAACCTCTGTTTCAGCCCCTCTGTTTCTCGCCCTCTGTTTCTCGCCCTCTGTTTTTCGCCCTCTGTTTCAGCTCCTCTGTTTCTCGCCCTCTCTTTCTCGCCCTCTGTTTCAGCCCCTCTGTTTCGCCCCTTCTGTTTCTTGCCCTCTGTTTTAGCCCCTCTGTTTCAGCCCCTCTGTTTCACCCCCACTGTATCAGCACGTCTGTTTCAGCCCCTCTGTTTCTCGCCCTCTGTTTCTCGCACTCTGTTTCTCGCACTCTGTTTCTCGCCCTCTGTTTCTCGCCCTCTGTTTCTCGCCCTCTGTTTCTCGCCGTGTGTTTCTCGCCCTCTGTTTCAGCCCATCTGTTTCAGCCCCTCTGTTAAACGCCCTCTGTTTCAGCCCCTCTGTTTCAGCCCCTCTCTTTCAGCCCCTTTGTTTCAGCCCCTCTGTTTCTGGCCATTTGTTTCTCGCTCTCTGTGTCAGCCCCTCTGTTTCGCCCCTGCTGTTTCTCGCCCTCTGTTTCAGCCCCTCTGTTTCTCGCCGTTTGTTTCTCGCCCTCTGTGTCAGCCCCTCTGATTCGCCCCTGCTGTTTCTCGCCCTCTGTTTCAGCCCCTCTGTTTCAGCCCCTCTGTTTCTCGCCCTCTGTTTCTCGCCTTCTGTTTCAGCCCCTCTGTTTCTCGCCCTCTGTTTCAGCCCCTCTGTTTCTCGCCCTCTGTTTCTCGCACTCTGTTTTTCGCCCACTGTTTCAGCTCCTCTGTTTCTCGCCCTCTCTTTCTCGCCCTCTGTTTCAGCCCCTCTGTTTCGCCCCTTCTGTTTCTTGCCCTCTGTTTTAGCCCCTCTGTTTCAGCCCCTCTGTTACACCCCCACTGTATCAGCACCTCTGTTTCAGCCCCTCTGTTTCTCGCCCTCTGTTTCTCGCACTCTGTTTCTCGCACTCTGTTTCTCGCCCTCTGTTTCTCGCCCTCTGTTTCTCAACCTCTGTTTCTCGCCCTGTGTTTCTCGCCCTCTGTTTCAGCCCATCTGTTTCAGCCCCTCTGTTTCAGCCCCTCTGTTTCACCCCCTCTGTTTCAGCCCCTCTGTTTCTCGCCCTCTGTTTCAGCCCCTCTGTTTCACGCCCTCTGTTTCAGCCCCTCTGTTTCAGCCCCTCTGTTTCAGCCCCTCTGTTTCAGCCCCTTTGTTTCAGCCACTCTGTTTCCCGCCCTCTGTTTCTCGCCCTCTGTGTCAGCCCCTCTGTTTCAGCACCTCTGTTTCAGCCCCTCTGTTTCTCGCCCTCTGTTTCTCGCACTCTGTTTTTCGCCCACTATTTCAGCTCCTCTGTTTCTCGCCCTCTCTTTCTCGCCCTCTGTTTCAGCCCCTCTGTTTCGCCCCTTCTGTTTCTTGCCCTCTGTTTTAGCCCCTCTGTTTCAGCCCCTCTGTTACACCCCCACTGTTTCAGCCCCTCTGTTTCAGCCCCTCTGTTTCTCGCACTCTGTATCTGGCCCTCTGTTTCAGCCCTCTGTTTCAGCCCCTCTGTTTCAGCCCCACTGTTTCAGCCCCTCTGTTTCAGCCCCTCTGTTTCAGCACCTCTGTTTCAGCCCCTCTGTTTCTCGCCCTCTGTTTCTCGCCCTCTGTTTTTCGCCCACTGTTTCAGCTCCTCTGTTTCTCGCCCTCTCTTTCTCGCCCTCTGTTTCAGCCCCTCTGTTTCGCCCCTTCTGTTTCTTGCCCTCTGTTTTAGCCCCTCTGTTTCAGCCCCTCTGTTACACCCCCACTGTATCAGCACCTCTGTTTCAGCCCCTCTGTTTCTCGCCCTCTGTTTCTCGCACTCTGTTTCTCGCACTCTGTTTCTCGCCCTCTGTTTCTCGCCCTCTGTTTCTCAACCTCTGTTTCTCGCCGTGTGTTTCTCGCCCTCTGTTTCAGCCCATCTGTTTCAGCCCCTCTGTTTCAGCCCCTCTGTTTCACCCCCTCTGTTTCAGCCCCTCTGTTTCTCGCCCTCTGTTTCAGCCCCTCTGTTTCACGCCCTCTGTTTCAGCCCCTCTGTTTCAGCCCCTCTGTTTCAGCCCCTCTGTTTCAGCCCCTTTGTTTCAGCCACTCTGTTTCCCGCCCTCTGTTTCTCGCCCTCTGTGTCAGCCCCTCTGTTTCAGCACCTCTGTTTCAGCCCCTCTGTTTCTCGCCCTCTGTTTCTCGCACTCTGTTTTTCGCCCACTGTTTCAGCTCCTCTGTTTCTCGCCCTCTCTTTCTCGCACTCTGTTTTTCGCCCACTGTTTCAGCTCCTCTGTTTCTCGCCCTCTCTTTCTCGCCCTCTGTTTCAGCCCCTCTGTTTCGCCCCTTCTGTTTCTTGCCCTCTGTTTTAGCCCCTCTGTTTCAGCCCCTCTGTTACACCCCCACTGTATCAGCACCTCTGTTTCAGCCCCTCTGTTTCTCGCCCTCTGTTTCTCGCACTCTGTTTCTCGCACTGTTTCTCGCCCTCTGTTTCTCGCCCTCTGTTTCTCAACCTCTGTTTCTCGCCGTGAGTTTCTCGCCCTCTGTTTCAGCCCATCTGTTTCAGCCCCTCTGTTTCAGCCCCTCTGTTTCACCCCCTCTGTTTCAGCCCCTCTGTTTCTCGCCCTCTGTTTCAGCCCCTCTGTTTCACGCCCTCTGTTTCAGCCCCTCTGTTTCAGCCCCTCTGTTTCAGCCCCTCTGTTCAGCCCCTTTGTTTCAGCCACTCTGTTTCCCGCCCTCTGTTTCTCGCCCTCTGTGTCAGCTCCTCTGTTTCAGCACCTCTGTTTCAGCCCCTCTGTTTCTCGCCCTCTGTTTCTCGCACTCTGTTTTTCGCCCACTGTTTCAGCTCCTCTGTTTCTCGCCCTCTCTTTCTCGCCCTCTGTTTCAGCCCCTCTGTTTCGCCCCTTCTGTTTCTTGCCCTCTGTTTTAGCCCCTCTGTTTCAGCCCCTCTGTTACACCCCCACTGTATCAGCACCTCTGTTTCAGCCCCTCTGTTTCTCGCCCTCTGTTTCTCGCACTCTGTTTCTCGCACTCTGTTTCTCGCCCTCTGTTTCTCGCCCTCTGTTTCTCAACCTCTGTATCTCGCCGTGTGTTTCTCGCCCTCTGTTTCAGCCCATCTGTTTCAGCCCCTCTGTTTCAGCCCCTCTGTTTCACCCCCTCTGTTTCAGCCCCTCTGTTTCTCGCCCTCTGTTTCAACCCCTCTGTTTCAGCCCCTCTGTTTCAGCCCCTCTGTTTCAGCCCCTCTGTTTCAGCCCCTCTGTTTCAGCCGCACTGTTTCAGACCCTCTTTTTCAGCCCCTCTGTTTCTCGACCTCTATTTCTCGCCCTCTGTTTCAGCCCCTCTGTTTGAGCCCCGCTGTTTCTCCCCTCTGTTTCTCGTCCTCCGTTTCTCGCCCTCTGTTTCTCGCCCTCTGTTTCAGCCCCTCTGTTTCAGCCCACCTGTTTCAGCCCATCTGTTTCATCCCCTCTGTTTCTCGCCCTCTGTTTCTCGCCCTCTGTCTCAGCCCCTCTGTTTCTCGCCCTCAGTTTCAGCCCCTCTGTTTCAGCCCCACTGTTTCAGCCCCTCTGTTTCAGCCCCTCTGTTTCAGCACCTCTGTTTCAGCCCCTCTGTTTCTCGCCCTCTGTTTCTCGCACTCTGTTTTTCGCCCACTGTTTCAGCTCCTCTGTTTCTCGCCCTCTCTTTCTCGCCCTCTGTTTCAGCCCCTCTCTTTCGCCCCTTCTGTTTCTTGCCCTCTGTTTTAGCCCCTCTGTTTCAGCCCCTCTGTTACACCCCCACTGTATCAGCACCTCTGTTTCAGCCCCTCTGTTTCTCGCCCTCTGTTTCTCGCACTCTGTTTCTCGCACTCTGTTTCTCGCCCTCTGTTTCTCGCCCTCTGTTTCTCAACCTCTGTTTCTCGCCGTGTGTTTCTCGCCCTCTGTTTCAGCCCATCTGTTTCAGCCCCTCTGTTTCAGCCCCTCTGTTTCACCCCCTCTGTTTCAGCCCCTCTGTTTCTCGCCCTCTGATTCAGCCCCTCTGTTTCACGCCCTCTGTTTCAGCCCCTCTGTTTCAGCCCCTCTGTTTCAGCCCCTCTGTTTCAGCCCCTCTGTTTCAGCCCCTTTGTTTCAGCCACTCTGTTTCCCGCCCTCTGTTTCTCGCCCTCTGTGTCAGCCCCTCTGTTTCAGCACCTCTGTTTCAGCCCCTCTGTTTCTCGCCCTCTGTTTCTCGCACTCTGTTTTTCGCCCACTGTTTCAGCTCCTCTGTTTCTCGCCCTCTCTTTCTCGCACTCTGTTTTTCGCCCACTGTTTCAGCCCCTCTGTTTCTCGCCCTCTGTTTCTCGCACTCTGTTTTTCGCCCACTGTTTCAGCTCCTCTGTTTCTCGCCCTCTCTTTCTCGCCCTCTGTTTCAGCCCCGCTGTTTCGCCCCTTCTGTTTCTTGCCCTCTGTTTTAGCCCCTCTGTTTCAGCCCCTCTGTTACACCCCCACTGTATCAGCACCTCTGTTTCAGCCCCTCTGTTTCTCGCCCTCTGTTTCTCGCACTCTGTTTCTCGCACCCTGTTTCTCGCCCTCTGTTTCTCGCCCTCTGTTTCTCAACCTCTGTTTCTCGCCGTGTGTTTCTCGCCCTCTGTTTCAGCCCATTTGTTTCAGCCCCTCTGTTTCAGCCCCTCTGTTTCAGCCCCTCTGTTTCAGCCCCTCTGTTTCTCGCCCTCTGTTTCAGCCCCTCTGTTTCACGCCCTCTGTTTCAGCCCCTCTGTTTCAGCCCCTCTGTTTCAGCCCCTCTGTTTCAGCCCCTTTGTTTCAGCCACTCTGTTTCCCGCCCTCTGTTTCTCGCCCTCTGTGTCAGCCCCTCTGTTTCAGCCCCTCTGTTTCAGCCCCTCATTTTCTCGCCCTCTGTTTCTCTCCCTCTGTTTCTCGCCCTCTGTTTCTCGCCCTCTGTTTCTCGCCGTCTGTTTCAGCCCCTCTGTTTCAGCCCCTCTGTTTCTCGCCTCTGTTTCAGCCCCTCTGTTTCAGCCCCTCTGTTGCAGCCTCTCTGTTTCAGCCCCTCTGTTTCTCGCCCTCTGTTTCAGCCCCTCTGTTTCAGCCACTCTGTTTCACCCCCTCTGTTTCAGCCCGTCTGTTTCAGCCCCTCTGTTTCAGGCACTCTGTTTCAGCCCCTCTGTTTCTCGCCCTCTGTTTCTCGCCCTCTGTTTCAGCCCCTCTGTTTCAGCCAATCTGTTTCAGCCCCTCTGTTTCAGTCCCTCTGTTTCTCGCCCTCTGTTTCAGCCCCTCTGTTTCAGCCCCTCTGTTTCAGCCCCTCTGTTTCAGCACCTCTGTTTCAGCACCTCTGTTTCAGCCCCTCTGTATCTCGCCCTCTGTTACTCGCCAGCTGTTTCTCGCCCTCTGTTTCTCGCCCTTTGTTTCTCGCCCTCTGTTTCAGCCCCTCTGTTTCTCGCCCTCTGTTTCTCGCCCTCTGTTTCAGCCCCTCTGTTTCAGCCCCTCTGTTTCTCGCCCTCTGTTTCAGCCCCTCTGTGTCAGCCCCTCTTTTTCAGACCCTCTGTTTCAGCCCCTCTGTTTCAGCCCCTCTGTTTCAGCCCCTCTCATTCTCGCACTCTGTTTCAGCCCCTCTGTTTCTCGCCCTCTGTTTCAGCCCCTCTGTTTCAGCCCCTCTGTTTCAGCCCCTCTGTTTCAGCCCCTCTGATTCAGCTCCTCTGTTTCCGCCCCTCTTTTTCTCGCCCTCTGTTTCAGCCCCTCTGTTTCTCGCTGTCTGTTTCAGCCCCTCTGTTTCAGCCCCTCTGTTTCAGCCCCTCTGTTTCAGTCCATCTGTTTCAGCCCCTCTGTTTCTCGCCCTCTGTTTCAGCCCCTCTGTTTCTCGCTCTCTGTTTTAGCCCCTCTGTTTCTCGCCCTCTGTTTCAGCCCCTCTGTTTCAGCCCCTCTGTTTCAGCCACTCTGTTTCAGCCCCTCTGTTTCAGCCCCTCTGTTTCTCGTCCTCTGTTTCTCGCCCTCTGTTTCTCACCCTCTGTTTCTCGCCCTCTGTTTCAGCCCCTCTGTTTCAGCACCTCTGTTTCAGCCCCTCTGTTTCTAGCCCTCTGTTTCAGCCCCTCTGTTTCAGCCCCTCTGTTTCAGCCCCTCTGTTTCAGCCCCTCAGTTTCAGCCCCTCTGTTTCTCGCCCTCTGTTTCAGCCCCTCTGTTTCTCGCCCTCTGTTTCAGCCCCTCTGTTTCAGCCCCTCTGTTTCAGCCCCTCTGTATCAGCCCCTCTGTTTCTCGCACTCTGTTTCTCGCCCTCTGTTTCAGCCCCTCTGTTTGAGCCCCGCTGTTTCTCGCCCTCTGTTTCTCGCCCTCTGCTTCTCGCCCTCTGTTAGGGCCCCTCTGTTCCAGCCCCTCTGTTTCAGCCCCTCTGTTTCTCGCCCTCTGTTTCTCGCCCTCTGTTTCAGCCCCTCTGTTTCTCGCCCTCTGTTCAGCACCTCTGTATCAGCCCCTCTGTTTCAGCCCCTCTGTTTCAGCCCCTCTATTTCAGCACCTCTGTTTCAGCCCCTCTGTTTCTCGCCCTCTGTTTCTCGCCCTTTGTTTCTCGCCCTCTGTTTCTCGCCCTCTGTTTCAGCCCCTCTGTTTCTGGCCATTTGTTTCTCGCCCTCTGTGTCAGCCCCTCTGTTTCGCCCCTGCTGTTTCTCGCCCTCTGTTTCAGCCCCTCTGTTTCAGCCCCTCTGTTTCACCCCCTCTGTTACAGCACCTCTGTTTCAGCCCCTCTGTTTCTCGCCCTCTGTTACTCGCACTCTGTTTCTCGCCCTCTGTTTCTCGCCCTCTGTTTCTCGCCCTCTGTTTCTCTCCCTCTGTTTCTCAAACTCTGTTTCTCGCCCTGTGTTTCTCGCCCTCTGTTTCAGCCCCTCTGTTTCAGCCCCTCTGTTTCAGCCCCTCTGTTTCAGCCCCTCTGTTTCTCGCCCTCTGTTTCAGCCACTCTGTTTCTCGCCCTCTGTTTCAGCCCCTCTGTTTCAGCCCCTCTGTTTCAGCCCCTCTGTTTCAACCCCTCTGTTTCAGCCAGTCTGTTTCTCGCCCTCTGTTTCTCGCCGTCTGTTTCTCGCCCTCTGTTTCAGCCCCTCTGTTTCAGACGCTCAGTTTCAGCCCCTCTGTTTCAGCCCCTCTGTTTCAGCCTCTCTGTTTCAGCCCCTCTGTTTCAGCCCCTCTGTTTCAGCCAGTCAATTTCTCGCCCTCTGTTTCTCGTAGTCTGTTTCTCGCCCTTTGTTTCAGCCCCTCTGTTTCAGCCCCTCTGTTTCTCGCCCTCTGTTTCAGCCTCTCTGTTTCAGCCCCTCTGTTTCTCCCCTCTGTTTCAGCCCCTCTGTTCCTCGCCCTCTGTTTCAGCCCCTCTGTTTCAGCCCCTCTGTTTCAGCCCCTCTGTATCTCGACCTCTGTTTCTCGCCCTCTGTTTCAGCCCCTCTGTTTCAGCCCCTCTGTTTCAGCCCCTCTATTTCAGCACCTCTGTTTCAGCCCCTCTGTTTCTCGCCCTCTGTTTCTCGCCCTTTGTTTCTCGCCCTCTGTTTCTCGCCCTCTGTTTCAGCCCCTCTGTTTCTGGCCATTTGTTTCTCGCCCTCTGTGTCAGCCCCTCTGTTTCGCCCCTGCTGTTTCTCGCCCTCTGTTTCAGCCCCTCTGTTTCAGCCCCTCTGTTTCACCCCCTCTGTTACAGCACCTCTGTTTCAGCCCCTCTGTTTCTCGCCCTCTGTTACTCGCACTCTGTTTCTCGCCCTCTGTTTCTCGCCCTCTGTTTCTCGCCCTCTGTTTCTCTCCCTCTGTTTCTCAAACTCTGTTTCTCGCCCTGTGTTTCTCGCCCTCTGTTTCAGCCCCTCTGTTTCAGCCCCTCTGTTTCAGCCCCTCTGTTTCAGCCCCTCTGTTTCTCGCCCTCTGTTTCAGCCACTCTGTTTCTCGCCCTCTGTTTCAGCCCCTCTGTTTCAGCCCCTCTGTTTCAGCCCCTCTGTTTCAACCCCTCTGTTTCAGCCAGTCTGTTTCTCGCCCTCTGTTTCTCGCCGTCTGTTTCTCGCCCTCTGTTTCAGCCCCTCTGTTTCAGACGCTCAGTTTCAGCCCCTCTGTTTCAGCCCCTCTGTTTCAGCCTCTCTGTTTCAGCCCCTCTGTTTCAGCCCCTCTGTTTCAGCCAGTCAATTTCTCGCCCTCTGTTTCTCGTAGTCTGTTTCTCGCCCTTTGTTTCAGCCCCTCTGTTTCAGCCCCTCTGTTTCTCGCCCTCTGTTTCAGCCTCTCTGTTTCAGCCCCTCTGTTTCTCCCCTCTGTTTCAGCCCCTCTGTTCCTCGCCCTCTGTTTCAGCCCCTCTGTTTCAGCCCCTCTGTTTCAGCCCCTCTGTATCTCGACCTCTGTTTCTCGCCCTCTGTTTCAGCCCCTCTGTTTCAGCCCCTCTGTTTCAGCCCCTCTGTTTCTCGCCCTCTGTTTCTCGCCCTCTGTTTCTCGCCCACTGTTTCAGCCCCTCTGTTTCAGCCCCTCTGTTTCAGCCCCTCTGTTTCAGCCCCTCTGTTTCAGCCGCACTGTTTCAGACCCTCTGTTTCAGCCCCTCTGTTTCTCGACCTCTGTTTCTCGCCCTCTGTTTCAGCCCCTCTGTTTGAGCCCCGCTGTTTCTCCCCTCTGTTTCTCGCCCTCTGTTTCTCGCCCTCTGTTTCTCGCCCTCTGTTTCAGCCCCTCTGTTTCAGCCCACCTGTTTCAGCCCGTCTGTTTCAGCCCCTCTGTTTCTCGCCCTCTGTTTCTCGCCCTCTGTTTCAGCCCCTCTGTTTCTCGCCCTCTATTTCAGCCCCTCTGTTTCAGCCCCTCTGTTTCAGCCCCCATCTGTTATTGCCCCTCTGTTTCAGAACCTCTGTTTCAGCCCCTCTGTTTCTCGCCCTCTGTTTCTCGCCCTCTCTTTCTCGCCCTCTGTTTCTCGCCCTCTGTTTCAGCCCCTCTGTTTCAGCCCCTCGGTTTCAGCCCCTCTGTTTCAGCCCCTCTGTTTCTCGCCCTCTGTTTCAGCCCCTCTGTTTCAGCCCCTCTCTTTCAGCCCCTCTGTTTCAGCCCCTCTGTTTCAGCCCCTCTGTTTCTCGCCCTCTGTTTCTCGCCCTCTGTTTCTCGCCCTCTGTTTCAGCCCCTCTGTTTCAGCCCCTCTGTTTCAGCCCCTCTGTTTCAGCCCCTCTGTTTCAGCCGCACTGTTTCAGCCTCTCTGTTTCAGCCCCTCTGTTTCTCCCCTCTGTTTCAGCCCCTCTGTTCCTCGCCCTCTGTTTCAGCCCCTCTGTTTCAGCCCCTCTGTTTCAGCCCCTCTGTATCTCGACCTCTGTTTCTCGCCCTCTGTTTCAGCCCCTCTGTTTCAGCCCCTCTGTTTCAGCCCCTCTGTTTCTCGCCCTCTGTTTCTCGCCCTCTGTTTCTCGCCCACTGTTTCAGCCCCTCTGTTTCAGCCCCTCTGTTTCAGCCCCTCTGTTTCAGCCCCTCTGTTTCAGCCGCACTGTTTCAGACCCTCTGTTTCAGCCCCTCTGTTTCTCGACCTCTGTTTCTCGCCCTCTGTTTCAGCCCCTCTGTTTGAGCCCCGCTGTTTCTCCCCTCTGTTTCTCGCCCTCTGTTTCTCGCCCTCTGTTTCTCGCCCTCTGTTTCAGCCCCTCTGTTTCAGCCCACCTGTTTCAGCCCGTCTGTTTCAGCCCCTCTGTTTCTCGCCCTCTGTTTCTCGCCCTCTGTTTCAGCCCCTCTGTTTCTCGCCCTCTATTTCAGCCCCTCTGTTTCAGCCCCTCTGTTTCAGCCCCCATCTGTTATTGCCCCTCTGTTTCAGAACCTCTGTTTCAGCCCCTCTGTTTCTCGCCCTCTGTTTCTCGCCCTCTCTTTCTCGCCCTCTGTTTCTCGCCCTCTGTTTCAGCCCCTCTGTTTCAGCCCCTCGGTTTCAGCCCCTCTGTTTCAGCCCCTCTGTTTCTCGCCCTCTGTTTCAGCCCCTCTGTTTCAGCCCCTCTCTTTCAGCCCCTCTGTTTCAGCCCCTCTGTTTCAGCCCCTCTGTTTCTCGCCCTCTGTTTCTCGCCCTCTGTTTCTCGCCCTCTGTTTCAGCCCCTCTGTTTCAGCCCCTCTGTTTCAGCCCCTCTGTTTCAGCCCCTCTGTTTCAGCCGCACTGTTTCAGACCCTCTGTTTCAGCCCCTCTGTTTCTCGCCCTGTGTTTCTCGCCCTCTGTTTCAGCCCCTCTGTTTGAGCCCCGCTGTTTCTCCCCTCTGTTTCTCGCCCTCTGTTTCTCGCCCTCTGTTTCTCGCCCTCTGTTTCAGCCCCTCTGTTTCAGCCCACCTGTTTCAGCCCCTCTGTTTCAGCCCCTCTGTTTCTCGCCCTCTGTTTCTCGCCCTCTGTTTCAGCCCCTCTGTTTCTCGCCCTCTGTTTCAGCCCCTCTGTTTCAGCCCCTCTGTTTCAGCCCCTCTGTTTCAGCCGCTCTGTTTCAGAACCTCTGTTTCAGCCCCTCTGTTTCTCGCCCTCTGTTTCTCGCCCTCTGTTTTTCGCCCTCTGTTTCAGCTCCTCTGTTTCTCGCCCTCTCTTTCTCGCCCTCTGTTTCAGCCCCTCTGTTTCGCCCCTTCTGTTTCTTGCCCTCTGTTTTAGCCCCTCTGTTTCAGCCCCTCTGTTTCACCCCCACTGTATCAGCACGTCTGTTTCAGCCCCTCTGTTTCTCGCCCTCTGTTTCTCGCACTCTGTTTCTCACACTCTGTTTCTCGCCCTCTGTTTCTCGCCCTCTGTTTCTCGCCCTCTGTTTCTCGCCGTGTGTTTCTCGCCCTCTGTTTCAGCCCATCTGTTTCAGCCCCTCTGTTAAACGCCCTCTGTTAAACGCCCTCTGTTTCAGCCCCTCTGTTTCAGCCCCTCTCTTTCAGCCCCTTTGTTTCAGCCCCTCTGTTTCTGGCCATTTGTTTCTCGCTCTCTGTGTCAGCCCCTCTGTTTCGCCCCTGCTGTTTCTCGCCCTCTGTTTCAGCCCCTCTGTTTCTCGCCCTTTGTTTATCGCCCTCTGTGTCAGCCCCTCTGATTCGCCCCTGCTGTTTCTCGCCCTCTGTTTCAGCCCCTCTGTTTCAGCCCCTCTGTTTCAGCCCCTCTGTTTCTCGCCCTCTGTTTCTCGCCCTCTGCTTCAGCCCCTCTGTTTCTCGCCCTCTGTTTCAGCCCCTCTCTTTCAGCCCCTCTGTTTCAGCCCCTCTGTTTCAGCCCCTCTGTTTCAGCACCTCTGTTTCAGCCCCTCTGTTTCTCGCCCTCTGTTTCTCGCCCTCTGTTTCTCGCCCTCTGTTTCTCGCCCTCTGTTTCAGCCCCTCTGTTTCTCGCCCTTTGTTTCTCGCCCTCTGTGTCAGCCCCTCTGATTCGCCCCTGCTGTTTCTCGCCCTCTGTTTCAGCCCCTCTGTTTCACCCCCTCTGTTTCACCCCCTCTGTTACAGCACCTCTGTTTCAGCCCCTCTGTTTCTCGCCCTCTGTTTCTCGCACTCTGTTTCTCGCCCTCTGTTTCTCGCCCTCTGTTTCTCGCCCTCTGTTTCTCAACCTCTGTTTCTCGCCCTGTGTTTCTCGCCCTCTGTTTCAGCCCCTCTGTTTCAGCCCCTCTGTTTCAGCCCCTCTGTTTCAGCCCCTCTGTTTCTCGCCCTCTGTTTCCGCCACTCTGTTTCTCGCCCTCTGTTTCAACCCCTCTGTTTCAGCCAGTCTGTTTCTCGCCCTCTGTTTCAGCTCCTCTGTTTCTCGCCCTCTCTTTCTCGCCCTCTGTTTCAGCCCCTCTGTTTCGCCCCTTCTGTTTCTTGCCCTCTGTTTTAGCCCCTCTGTTTCAGCCCCTCTGTTTCACCCCCACTGTATCAGCACGTCTGTTTCAGCCCCTCTGTTTCTCGCCCTCTGTTTCTCGCACTCTGTTTCTCGCACTCTGTTTCTCGCCCTCTGTTTCTCGCCCTCTGTTTCTCGCCCTCTCTTTCTCGCCGTTTGTTTCTCGCCCTCTGTTTCAGCCCATCTGTTTCAGCCCCTCTGTTAAACGCCCTCTGTTAAACGCCCTCTGTTTCAGCCCCTCTGTTTCAGCCCCTCTGTTTCAGCCCCTTTGTTTCAGCCCCTCTGTTTCTGGCCATTTGTTTCTCGCTCTCTGTGTCAGCCCCTCTGTTTCGCCCCTGCTGTTTCTCGCCCTCTGTTTCAGCCCCTCTGTTTCTCGCCCTTTGTTTCTCGCCCTCTGTGTCAGCCCCTCTGATTCGCCCCTGCTGTTTCTCGCCCTCTGTTTCAGCCCCTCTGTTTCACCCCCTCTGTTTCACCCCCTCTGTTACAGCACCTCTGTTTCAGACCCTCTGTTTCTCGCCCTCTGTTTCTCGCACTCTGTTTCTCGCCCTCTGTTTCTCGCCCTCTGTTTCTCGCCCTCTGTTTCTCAACCTCTGTTTCTCGCCCTGTGTTTCTCGCCCTCTGTTTCAGCCCCTCTGTTTCAGCCCCTCTGTTTCAGCCCCTCTGTTTCAGCCCCTCTGTTTCTCGCCCTCTGTTTCCGCCACTCTGTTTCTCGCCCTCTGTTTCAACCCCTCTGTTTCAGCCAGTCTGTTTCTCGCCCTCTGTTTCTCGCCGTCTGTTTCTCGCCCTCTGTTTCAGCCCCTCTGTTTCAGCCGCTCAGTTTCAGCCCCTCTGTTTCATCCCCTCTCTTTCAGCCTCTCTGTTTCAGCCCCTCTGTTTCAGCCCCTCTGTTTCAGCCAGTCAATTTCACGCCCTCTGTTACTCGTCGTCTGTTTCTCGCCCTCTGTTTCAGCCCCTCTGTTTCAACCCCTCTGTTTCTCGCCCTCTGTTTCAGCCTCTCTGTTTCAGCCCCTCTGTTTCTCCCCTCTGTTTCAGCCCCTCTGTTCCTCGCCCTCAGTTTCAGCCCCTCTGTTTCAGCCCCTCTGTTTCAGCCCCTCTGTTTCTCGCACTCTGTATCTTGCCCTCTGTTTCAGCCCTCTGTTTCAGCCCCTCTGTTTCAGCCCCTCTGTTTCTGCCCCTCTGTTTCTCGCCCTCTGTTTCTCGCCCTCTGTTTCTCGCCCTCTGTTTCAGCCCCTCTGTTTCAGCCCCTCTGTTTCAGCCCCTCTGTTTCAGCCCCTCTGTTTCAGCCGCACTGTTTCAGACCATCTTTTTCAGCCCCTCTGTTTCTCGACCTCTGTTTCTCGCCCTCTGTTTCAGCCCCTCTGTTTGAGCCCCGCTGTTTCTCCCCTCTGTTTCTCGTCCTCCGTTTCTCGCCCTCTGTTTCTCGCCCTCTGTTTCAGCCCCTCTGTTTCAGCCCACCTGTTTCAGCCCATCTGTTTCATCCCCTCTGTTTCTCGCCCTCTGTTTCTCGCCCTCTGTCTCAGCCCCTCTGTTTCTCGCCCTCAGTTTCAGCCCCTCTGTTTCAGCCCCACTGTTTCAGCCCCTCTGTTTCAGCCCCTCTGTTTCAGCACCTCTGTTTCAGCCCCTCTGTTTCTCGCCCTCTGTTTCTCGCACTCTGTTTTTCGCCCACTGTTTCAGCTCCTCTGTTTCTCGCCCTCTCTTTCTCGCCCTCTGTTTCAGCCCCTCTCTTTCGCCCCTTCTGTTTCTTGCCCTCTGTTTTAGCCCCTCTGTTTCAGCCCCTCTGTTACACCCCCACTGTATCAGCACCTCTGTTTCAGCCCCTCTGTTTCTCGCCCTCTGTTTCTCGCACTCTGTTTCTCGCACTCTGTTTCTCGCCCTCTGTTTCTCGCCCTCTGTTTCTCAACCTCTGTTTCTCGCCGTGTGTTTCTCGCCCTCTGTTTCAGCCCATCTGTTTCAGCCCCTCTGTTTCAGCCCCTCTGTTTCACCCCCTCTGTTTCAGCCCCTCTGTTTCTCGCCCTCTGTTTCAGCCCCTCTGTTTCACGCCCTCTGTTTCAGCCCCTCTGTTTCAGCCCCTCTGTTTCAGCCCCTCTGTTTCAGCCCCTTTGTTACAGCCACTCTGTTTCCCGCCCTCTGTTTCTCGCCCTCTGTGTCAGCCCCTCTGTTTCAGCCCCTCTGTTTCAGCCCCTCATTTTCTCGCCCTCTGTTTCTCGCCCTCTGTTTCTCGCCCTCTGTTTCTCGCCCTCTGTTTCTCGCCGTCTGTTTCAGCCCCTCTGTTTCAGCCCCTCTGTTTCTCGCCTCTGTTTCAGCCCCTCTGTTTCAGCCCCTCTGTTTCAGCCTCTCTGTTTCAGCCCCTCTGTTTCTCGCCCTCTGTTTCAGCCCCTCTGTTTCAGCCACTCTGTTTCAGCCCCTCTGTTTCAGCCCGTCTGTTTCAGCCCCTCTGTTTCAGGCACTCTGTTTCAGCCCCTCTGTTTCTCGCCCTCTGTTTCTCGCCCTCTGTTTCAGCCCCTCTGTTTCAGCCCCTCTGTTTCAGCCCCTCTGTTTCAGTCCCTCTGTTTCTCGCCCTCTGTTTCAGCCCCTCTGTTTCAGCCCCTCTGTTTCAGCCCCTCTGTTTCAGCCCCTCTGTTTCAGCACCTCTGTTTCAGCCCCTCTGTTTCTCGCCCTCTGTTACTCGCCAGCTGTTTCTCGCCCTCTGTTTCTCGCCCTTTGTTTCTCGCCCTCTGTTTCAGCCCCTCTGTTTCTCGCCCTCTGTTTCTCGTCCTCTGTTTCAGCCCCTCTTTTTCAGCCCCTCTGTTTCTCGCCCTCTGTTTCAGCCCCTCTGTGTCAGCCCCTCTTTTTCAGCCCCTCTGTTTCAGCCCCTCTGTTTCAGCCCCTCTGTTTCAGCCCCTCTCTTTCTCGCACTCTGTTTCAGCCCCTCTGTTTCTCGCTCTCTGTTTCAGCCCCTCTGTTTCTCGCCCTCTGTTTCAGCCCCTCTGTTTCAGCCCCTTTGTTTCAGCCCCTCTGTTTCAGCCCCTCTGAATCAGCTCCTCTGTTTCCGCCCCTCTTTTTCTCGCCCTCTGTTTCAGCCCCTCTGTTTCTCGCTGTCTGTTTCAGCCTCTCTGTTTCAGCCCCTCTGTTTCAGCCCCTCTGTTTCAGTCCATCTGTTTCAGCCCCTCTGTTTCTCGCCCTCTGTTTCAGCCCCTCTGTTTCTCGCTCTCTGTTTTAGCCCCTCTGTTTCTCGACCTCTGTTTCAGCCCCTCTGTTTCAGCCCCTCTGTTTCAGCCACTCTGTTTCAGCCCCTCTGTTTCAGCCCCTCTGTTTCTCGCCCTCTGTTTCTCGCCCTCTGTTTCTCGCCCTCTGTTTCTCGCCCTCTGTTTCAGCCCCTCTGTTTCAGCACCTCTGTTTCAGCCTCTCTGTTTCTAGCCCTCTGTTTCAGCCCCTCTGTTTCAGCCCCTCTGATTCAGCCCCTCTGTTTCAGCCCCTCAGTTTCAGCCCCTCTGTTTCTCGCCCTCTGTTTCAGCCCCTCTGTTTCTCGCACTCTGTTTCAGCCCCTCTGTTTCAGCCCCTCTGTTTCAGCCCCTCTGTATCAGCCCCTCTGTTTCTCGCCCTCTGTTTCTCGCCCTCTGTTTCAGCCCCTCTGTTTGAGCCCCGCTGTTTCTCGCCCTCTGCTTCTCGCCCTCTGTTTCAGCCCCTCTGTTTCAGCCCCTCTGTTTCAGCCCCTCTGTTTCTCGCCCTCTGTTTCTCGCCCTCTGTTTCAGCCCCTCTGTTTCTCGCCCTCTGTTCAGCACCTCTGTTTCAGCCCCTCTGTTTCAGCCCCTCTGTTTCAGCCCCTCTATTTCAGCACCTCTGTTTCAGCCCCTCTGTTTCTCGCCCTCTGTTTCTCGCCCTCTGTTTCTCGCCCTCTGTTTCTCGCCCTCTGTTTCAGCCCCTCTGTTTCTGGCCATTTGTTTCTCGCCCTCTGTGTCAGCCCCTCTGTTTCGCCCCTGCTGTTTCTCGCCCTCTGTTTCAGCCCCTCTGTTTCAGCCCCTCTGTTTCACCCCCTCTGTTACAGCACCTCTGTTTCAGCCCCTCTGTTTCTCGCCCTCGGTTTCTCGCACTCTGTTTCTCGCCCTCTGTTTCTCGCCCTCTGTTTCTCGCCCTCTGTTTCTCTCCCTCTGTTTCTCAAACTCTGTTTCTCGCCCTGTGTTTCTCGCCCTCTGTTTCAGCCCCTCTGTTTCAGCCCCTCTGTTTCAGCCCCTCTGTTTCAGCCCCTCTGTTTCTCGCCCTCTGTTTCAGCCACTCTGTTTCTCGCCCTCTGTTTCAGCCCCTCTGTTTCAGCCCCTCTGTTTCAGCCCCTCTGTTTCAACCCCTCTGTTTCAGCCAGTCTGTTTCTCGCCCTCTGTTTCTCGCCGTCTGTTTCTCGCCCTCTGTTTCAGCCCCTCTGTTTCAGACGCTCAGTTTCAGCCCCTCTGTTTCAGCCCCTCTGTTTCAGCCTCTCTGTTTCAGCCCCTCTGTTTCAGCCCCTCTGTTTCAGCCAGTCAATTTCTCGCCCTCTGTTTCTCGTAGTCTGTTTCTCGCCCTTTGTTTCAGCCCCTCTGTTTCAGCCCCTCTGTTTCTCGCCCTCTGTTTCAGCCTCTCTGTTTCAGCCCCTCTGTTTCTCCCCTCTGTTTCAGCCCCTCTGTTCCTCGCCCTCTGTTTCAGCCCCTCTGTTTCAGCCCCTCTGTTTCAGCCCCTCTGTATCTCGACCTCTGTTTCTCGCCGTCTGTTTCAGCCCCTCTGTTTCAGCCCCTCTGTTTCAGCCCCTCTGTTTCTCGCCCTCTGTTTCTCGCCCTCTGTTTCTCGCCCTCTGTTTCAGCCCCTCTGTTTCAGCCCCTCTGTTTCAGCCCCTCTGTTTCAGCCCCTCTGCTTCAGCCGCACTGTTTCAGACCCTCTGTTTCAGCCCCTCTGTTTCTCGACCTCTGTTTCTCGCCCTCTGTTTCAGCCCCTCTGTTTGAGCCCCGCTGTTTCTCCCCTCTGTTTCTCGCCCTCTGTTTCTCGCCCTCTGTTTCTCGCCCTCTGTTTCAGCCCCTCTGTTTCAGCCCACCTGTTTCAGCCCCTCTGTTTCAGCCCCTCTGTTTCAGCCCCTCTGTTTCTCGCCCTCTGTTTCAGCCCCTCTGTTTCTCGCCCTCTGTTTCAGCCCCTCTGTTTCAGCCCCTCTGTTTCAGCCCCTCTGTTTCAGCCCCTCTGTTTCAGACCCTCTGTTTCAGCCCCTCTGTTTCTCGCCCTCTGTTTCTCGCCCTCTGTTTTTCGCCCTCTGTTTCAGCTCCTCTGTTTCTCGCCCTCTCTTTCTCGCCCTCTGTTTCAGCCCCTCTGTTTCGCCCCTTCTGTTTCTTGCCCTCTGTTTTAGCCCCTCTGTTTGAGCCCCTCTGTTTCACCCCCACTGTATCAGCACGTCTGTTTCAGCCCCTCTGTTTCTCGCCCTTTGTTTCTCGCACTCTGTTTCTCGCACTCTGTTTCTCGCCCTCTGTTTCTCGCCCTCTGTTTCTCAACCTCTGTTTCTCGCCGTGTGTTTCTCGCCCTCTGTTTCAGCCCATCTGTTTCAGCCCCTCTGTTAAACGCCCTCTGTTTCAGCCCCTCTGTTTCAGCCCCTCTGTTTCAGCCCCTCTGTTTCAGCCCCTTTGTTTCAGCCCCTCTGTTTCCCGCCCTCTGTTTCTCGCCCTCTGTGTCAGCCCCTCTGTTTCAGCCCCTCTGTTTCAGCCCCTCTGTTTCTCGCCCTCTGTTTCTCGCCCTCTGTTTCTCGCCCTCTGTTTCTCGCCCTCTGTTTCTCGCCCGCTGTTTCAGCCCCTCTGTTTCAGCCCCTCTGTTTCAGCCCCTCTGTTTCTCGCCCGCTGTTTCAGCTCCTCTGTTTCAGCCCCTCTGTTGCAGCCTCTCTGTTTCAGCCCCTCTGTTTCTCGCCCTCTGTTTCAGCCCCTCTGTTTCAGCCACTCTGTTTCAGCCCCTCTGTTTCAGCCCGTCTGTTTCAGCCCCTCTGTTTCAGGCACTCTGTTTCAGCCCCTCTGTTTCTCGCCCTCTGTTTCTCGCCCACTGTTTCAGCCCCTCTGTTTCAGCCCCTCTGTTTCATCCCCTCTGTTTCAGCCCCTCTGTTTCTCGCCCTCTGTTTCAGCCCCTCTGTTTCAGCCCCTCTGTTTCAGTCCATCTGTTTCAGCCCCTCTGTTTCTCGCCCTCTGTTTCAGCCCCTCTGTTTCTCGCTCTCTGTTTTAGCCCCTCTGTTTCTCGACCTCTGTTTCAGCCCCTCTGTTTCAGCCCCTCTGTTTCAGCCACTCTGTTTCAGCCCCTCTGTTTCAGCCCCTCTGTTTCTCGCCCTCTGTTTCTCGCCCTCTGTTTCTCGCCCTCTGTTTCTCGCCCTCTGTTTCAGCCCCTCTGTTTCAGCACCTCTGTTTCAGCCTCTCTGTTTCTAGCCCTCTGTTTCAGCCCCTCTGTTTCAGCCCCTCTGATTCAGCCCCTCTGTTTCAGCCCCTCAGTTTCAGCCCCTCTGTTTCTCGCCCTCTGTTTCAGCCCCTCTGTTTCTCGCACTCTGTTTCAGCCCCTCTGTTTCAGCCCCTCTGTTTCAGCCCCTCTGTATCAGCCCCTCTGTTTCTCGCCCTCTGTTTCTCGCCCTCTGTTTCAGCCCCTCTGTTTGAGCCCCGCTGTTTCTCGCCCTCTGCTTCTCGCCCTCTGTTAGGGCCCCTCTGTTTCAGCCCCTCTGTTTCAGCCCCTCTGTTTCTCGCCCTCTGTTTCTCGCCCTCTGTTTCAGCCCCTCTGTTTCTCGCCCACTGTTCAGCACCTCTGTTTCAGCCCCTCTGTTTCAGCCCCTCTGTTTCAGCCCCTCTATTTCAGCACCTCTGTTTCAGCCCCTCTGTTTCTCGCCCTCTGTTTCTCGCCCTCTGTTTCTCGCCCTCTGTTTCTCGCCCTCTGTTTCAGCCCCTCTGTTTCTGGCCATTTGTTTCTCGCCCTCTGTGTCAGCCCCTCTGTTTCGCCCCTGCTGTTTCTCGCCCTCTGTTTCAGCCCCTCTGTTTCAGCCCCTCTGTTTCACCCCCTCTGTTACAGCACCTCTGTTTCAGCCCCTCTGTTTCTCGCCCTCTGTTTCTCGCACTCTGTTTCTCGCCCTCTGTTTCTCGCCCTCTGTTTCTCGCCCTCTGTTTCTCTCCCTCTGTTTCTCAAACTCTGTTTCTCGCCCTGTGTTTCTCGCCCTCTGTTTCAGCCCCTCTGTTTCAGCCCCTCTGTTTCAGCACCTCTGTTTCAGCCCCTCTGTTTCTCGCCCTCTGTTTCAGCCACTCTGTTTCTCGCCCTCTGTTTCAGCCCCTCTGTTTCAGCCCCTCTGTTTCAGCCCCTCTGTTTCAACCCCTCTGTTTCAGCCAGTCTGTTTCTCGCCCTCTGTTTCTCGCCGTCTGTTTCTCGCCCTCTGTTTCAGCCCCTCTGTTTCAGACGCTCAGTTTCAGCCCCTCTGTTTCAGCCCCTCTGTTTCAGCCTCTCTGTTTCAGCCCCTCTGTTTCAGCCCCTCTGTTTCAGCCAGTCAATTTCTCGCCCTCTGTTTCTCGTAGTCTGTTTCTCGCCCTTTGTTTCAGCCCCTCTGTTTCAGCCCCTCTGTTTCTCGCCCTCTGTTTCAGCCTCTCTGTTTCAGCCCCTCTGTTTCTCCCCTCTGTTTCAGCCCCTCTGTTCCTCGCCCTCTGTTTCAGCCCCTCTGTTTCAGCCCCTCTGTTTCAGCCCCTCTGTATCTCGACCTCTGTTTCTCGCCGTCTGTTTCAGCCCCTCTGTTTCAGCCCCTCTGTTTCAGCCCCTCTGTTTCTCGCCCTCTGTTTCTCGCCCTCTGTTTCTCGCCCTCTGTTTCAGCCCCTCTGTTTCAGCCCCTCTGTTTCAGCCCCTCTGTTTCAGCCCCTCTGCTTCAGCCGCACTGTTTCAGACCCTCTGTTTCAGCCCCTCTGTTTCTCGACCTCTGTTTCTCGCCCTCTGTTTCAGCCCCTCTGTTTGAGCCCCGCTGTTTCTCCCCTCTGTTTCTCGCCCTCTGTTTCTCGCCCTCTGTTTCTCGCCCTCTGTTTCAGCCCCTCTGTTTCAGCCCACCTGTTTCAGCCCCTCTGTTTCAGCCCCTCTGTTTCAGCCCCTCTGTTTCTCGCCCTCTGTTTCAGCCCCTCTGTTTCTCGCCCTCTGTTTCAGCCCCTCTGTTTCAGCCCCTCTGTTTCAGCCCCTCTGTTTCAGCCCCTCTGTTTCAGACCCTCTGTTTCAGCCCCTCTGTTTCTCGCCCTCTGTTTCTCGCCCTCTGTTTTTCGCCCTCTGTTTCAGCTCCTCTGTTTCTCGCCCTCTCTTTCTCGCCCTCTGTTTCAGCCCCTCTGTTTCGCCCCTTCTGTTTCTTGCCCTCTGTTTTAGCCCCTCTGTTTGAGCCCCTCTGTTTCACCCCCACTGTATCAGCACGTCTGTTTCAGCCCCTCTGTTTCTCGCCCTTTGTTTCTCGCACTCTGTTTCTCGCACTCTGTTTCTCGCCCTCTGTTTCTCGCCCTCTGTTTCTCAACCTCTGTTTCTCGCCGTGTGTTTCTCGCCCTCTGTTTCAGCCCATCTGTTTCAGCCCCTCTGTTAAACGCCCTCTGTTTCAGCCCCTCTGTTTCAGCCCCTCTGTTTCAGCCCCTCTGTTTCAGCCCCTTTGTTTCAGCCCCTCTGTTTCCCGCCCTCTGTTTCTCGCCCTCTGTGTCAGCCCCTCTGTTTCAGCCCCTCTGTTTCAGCCCCTCTGTTTCTCGCCCTCTGTTTCTCGCCCTCTGTTTCTCGCCCTCTGTTTCTCGCCCTCTGTTTCTCGCCCGCTGTTTCAGCCCCTCTGTTTCAGCCCCTCTGTTTCAGCCCCTCTGTTTCTCGCCCGCTGTTTCAGCGCCTCTGTTTCAGCCCCTCTGTTGCAGCCTCTCTGTTTCAGCCCCTCTGTTTCTCGCCCTCTGTTTCAGCCCCTCTGTTTCAGCCACTCTGTTTCAGCCCCTCTGTTTCAGCCCGTCTGTTTCAGCCCCTCTGTTTCAGGCACTCTGTTTCAGCCCCTCTGTTTCTCGCCCTCTGTTTCTCGCCCACTGTTTCAGCCCCTCTGTTTCAGCCCCTCTGTTTCATCCCCTCTGTTTCAGCCCCTCTGTTTCTCGCCCTCTGTTTCAGCCCCTCTGTTTCAGCCCCTCTGTTTCAGCCCCTCTGTTTCAGCACCTCTGTTTCAGCCCCTCTGTTTCTCGCCCTCTGTTACTCGCCAGCTGTTTCTCGCCCTCAGTTTTTCGCCCTCTGTTTCTCGCCCTCTGTTTCAGCCCCTCTTTTTCAGCCCCTCTGTTTCAGCCCCTCTGTTTCACCCCCTCTGTTTCAGCCCCTCTCTTTCTCGCACTCTGTTTCAGCCCCTCTGTTTCTCGCTCTCTGTTTCAGCCCCTCTGTTTCTCGCCCTCTGTTTAAGCCCCTCTGTTTCAGCCACTCTGTTTCAGCCCCTCTGTTTCAGCCCCTCTGATTCAGCCCCTCTGTTTCCGCCCCTCTTTTTCTCGCCCTCTGTTTCTCGCTCTCTGTTTCTCGCCCTCTGTTTCACCCCCTCTGTTTCAGCCCCTCTGTTTCAGCCCCTCTGTTTCTCGCCCTCTGTTTCTCGCCCTCTGTTTCTAGCTCTCTGTTTCTCGCCCTCTGTTTCTCGCCCTCTGTTTCAGCCCCTCTGTTTCAGCCCCTCTGTTTTAGCCCCTCTGTTTCAGCCCCTCTGTTTCTCGCCCTCTGTTTCAGCCCCTCTGTTTCTCGCCCTCTGTTTCTCGCCCACTCTTTCATCCCCTCTGTTTCTCGCCCTCTGTTTCAGCCCCTCTGTTTCAGCCCCTCAGTTTCAGCCGCTCTGTTTCTCGCCCTCTGTTTCAGCCCCTCTGTTTCAGCCCCTCTGTTTCAGCCCCTCTGTTTCAGCCCCTCTGTTTCTCGCCCTCTGTTTCTCGCCCACTGTTTCAGCCCCTCTGTTTCTGCCCCGCTGTTTCTCGCCCTCTGTTTCAGCTCCTCTGTTTCAGACCCTCTGTTTCAGCCCCTCTGTTTCAGCCTCTCTGTTTCAGCCCCTCTGTTTCTCGCCCTCTGTTTCGCGCCCTCTGTTTCTCGCCCTTTATTTCTAGCCCTCTGTTTCTCGCCCTCTGTTTCTCGCCCTCTGTTTCAGCCCCTCTGTTTCTGCCCCTCTGTTTCAGCCCCTCTGTTTCTCGCCCTCTGTTTCGCGCCCTCTGTTTCTCGCCCTTTATTTCTAGCCCTCTGTTTCTCGCCCTCTGTTTCTCGCCCTCTGTTTCAGCCCCTCTGTTTCTGCCCCTCTGTTTCAGCCCCTCTGTTTCAGCCCCTCTGTTTCTCGCACTCTGTTTCAGCCCCTCTGTTTCTCGCCCTCTGTTTCTCGCCCACTGTTTCATCCACTCTGTTTCTCGCCCTCTGTTTCAGCCCCTCTGTTTCAGCCCCTCTGTTTCAGCCCCTCTGTTTCAGCCCCTCTGTTTCTCGCCCTCTGATTCTCGCCCTCTGTTTCTCGCCCTCTGTTTCTCGCTCTCTGTTTCAGCCCCTCTGTTTCAGCCCCTCTGTTTCAGCCCCTCTGTTTCAGCCCCTCTGCTTCTCGCCCTCTTTTTCTCGCCCTCTGTTTCAGCCCCTCTGTTTCTCCCGCTCTTTTTCAGCCCCTCTGTTTCAGCCCCTGTGTTTCAGCCCCTCTGTTACAGCCCCTCTGTTTCTCGCACTCTGTTTCAGCCCCTCTGTTTCTCGCTCTCTGTTTCAGCCCCTCTGTTTATCGCCCTCTGTTCCAGCCCCTCTGTTTCTCGCTATCTCTTTCAGCCCCTCTGTTTCTCGCCCTCTGTTTGAGCCCCTCTGTTTCAGCCCCTCTGTTTCAGCCCCTCTGTTTCAGAACCTCTGTTTCAGCCCCTCTGTTTCTCGCCCTCTGTTTCTCGCCCTCTGTTTTTCGCCCTCTGTTTCAGCTCCTCTGTTTCTCGCCCTCTCTTTCTCGCCCTCTGTTTCAGCCCCTCTGTTTCGCCCCTTCTGTTTCTTGCCCTCTGTTTTAGCCCCTCTGTTTCAGCCCCTCTATTTCACCCCCACTGTATCAGCACGTCTGTTTCAGCCCCTCTGTTTCTCGCCCTCTGTTTCTCGCACTCTGTTTCTCGCACTCTGTTTCTCGCCCTCTGTTTCTCGCCCTCTGTTTCTCAACCTCTGTTTCTCGCCGTGTGTTTCTCGCCCTCTGTTTCAGCCCATCTGTTTCAGCCCCTCTGTTAGACGCCCTCTGTTTCAGCCCCTCTGTTTCAGCCCCTCTGTTTCAGCCCCTTTGTTTCAGCCCCTCTGTTTCCCGCCCTCTGTTTCTCGCCCTCTGTGTCAGCCCCTCTGTTTCAGCCCCTCTGTTTCAGCCCCTCTGTTTCTCGCCCTCTGTTTCTCGCCCTCTGTTTCTCGCCCTCTGTTTCTCGCCCTCTGTTTCTCGCCCTCTGTTTCAGCCCCTCTGTTTCAGTCCCTCTGTTTCAGCCCCTCTGTTTCTCGCCCTCTGTTTCAGCGCCTCTGTTTCAGCCCCTCTGTTGCAGCCTCTCTGTTTCAGCCCCTCTGTTTCTCGCCCTCTGTTTCAGCCCCTCTGTTTCAGCCACTCTGTTTCAGCCCCTCTGTTTCAGCCCGTCTGTTTCAGCCCCTCTGTTTCAGGCACTCTGTTTCAGCCCCTCTGTTTCTCGCCCTCTGTTTCTCGCCCTCTGTTTCAGCCCCTCTGTTTCAGCCCCTCTGTTTCAGCCCCTCTGTTTCAGCCCCTCTGTTTCTCGCCCTCTGTTTCAGCCCCTCTGTTTCAGCCCCTCTGTTTCAGCCCCTCTGTTTCAGCACCTCTGTTTCAGCCCCTCTGTTTCTCGCCCTCTGTTACTCGCCAGCTGTTTCTCGCCCTCTGTTTCAGCCCCTCTGTTTCTCGCCCTCTGTTTCAGCCACTCTGTTTCTCCCCCTCTGTTTCTCGCCCTCTGTTTCAGCCCCTCTGTTTCAGCCCCTCTGTTTCTCGCCCTCTGTTTCAGCCCCTCTGTTTCAGCCCCTCTGTTTCACGCCCTCTGTTTCAGCCCCTCTCTTTCTCGCACTCTGTTTCAGCCCCTCTGTTTCTCGCTCTCTGTTTCAGCCCCTCTGTTTCTCGCCCTCTGTTTCAGCCCCTCTGTTTCAGCCCCTCTGTTTCAGCCCCTCTGTTTCAGCCCCTCTGATTCAGCCCCTCTATTTCCGCCCCTCTTTTTCTCGCCCTCTGTTTCAGCCCCTCTGTTTCTCGCTGTCTGTTTCTCGCCCTCTGTTTCAGCCCCTCTGTTTCAGCCCCTCTGTTTCAGCCCATCTGTTTCAGCCCCTCTGTTTCTCGCTCTCTGTTTCAGCCCCTCTGTTTCTCGCTCTCTGTTTTAGCCCCTCTGTTTCTCGAACTCTGTTTCAGCCCCTCTGTTTCAGCCCCTCTGTTTCAGCCACTCTGTTTCAGCCCCTCTGTTTCAGCCCCTCTGTTTCTCGCCCTCTGTTTCTAGCCCTCTGTTTCTCGCCCTCTGTTTCTCGCCCTCTGTTTCAGCCCCTCTGTTTCAGTACCTCTGTTTTAGCCCCTCTGTTTCTAGCCCTCTGTTTCAGCCCCTCTGTTTCAGCCCCTCTGTTTCAGCCCCTCAGTTTCAGCCCCTCTGTTTCTCGCCTCTGTTTCAGCCCCTCTGTTTCTCGCCCTCTGTTTCAGCCCCTCTGTTTCAGCCCCTCTGTTTCAGCCCCTCTGTTTCAGCCCCTCTGTTTCTCGCCCTCTGTTTCTCGCCCTCTGTTTCAGCCCCTCTGTTTCTGCCCCGCTGTTTCTTGCCCTCTGTTTCAGCCCCTCTGTTTCAGCCCCTCTGTTTCAGCCCCTCTGTTTCAGCCCCTCTGTTTCTGCCCCTCTGTTTCTCGCCATCTGTTTCTCGCCCTCTGTTTCTCGCTCTCTGTTTCTCGCCCTCTGTTTCACCCCCTCTGTTTCAGCCCCTCTGTTTCAGCCCCTCTGTTTCTCGCCCTCTGTTTCTCGCCCTCTGTTTCTAGCTCTCTGTTTCTCGCCCTCTGTTTCTCGCCCTCTGTTTCAGCCCCTCTGTTTCAGCCCCTCTGTTTTAGCTCCTCTGTTTCAGCCCCTCTGTTTCTCGCCCTCTGTTTCAGCCCCTCTGTTTCTCGCCCTCTGTTTCTCGCCCACTCTTTCATCCCCTCTGTTTCTCGCCCTCTGTTTCAGCCCCTCTGTTTCAGCCCCTCAGTTTCAGCCGCTCTGTTTCTCGCCCTCTGTTTCAGCCCCTCTGTTTCAGCCCCTCTGTTTCAGCCCGTCTGTTTCAGCCCCTCTGTTTCTCGCCCTCTGTTTCTCGCCCACTGTTTCAGCCCCTCTGTTTCTGCCCCGCTGTTTCTCGCCCTCTGTTTCAGCTCCTCTGTTTCAGACCCTCTGTTTCAGCCCCTCTGTTTCAGCCTCTCTGTTTCAGCCCCTCTGTTTCTCGCCCTCTGTTTCGCGCCCTCTGTTTCTCGCCCTTTATTTCTAGCCCTCTGTTTCTCGCCCTCTGTTTCTCGCCCTCTGTTTCAGCCCCTCTGTTTCTGCCCCTCTGTTTCAGCCCCTCTGTTTCTCACCCTCTGTTTCGCGCCCACTGTTTCTCGCCCTTTATTTCTAGCCCTCTGTTTCTCGCCCTCTGTTTCTCGCCCTCTGTTTCAGCCCCTCTGTTTCTGCCCCTCTGTTTCAGCCCCTCTGTTTCAGCCCCTCTGTTTCTCGCACTCTGTTTCAGCCCCTCTGTTTCTCGCCCTCTGTTTCTAGCCCACTGTTTCAGCCACTCTGTTTCTCGCCCTCTGTTTCAGCCCCTCTGTTTCAGCCCCTCTGTTTCAGCCCCTCTGTTTCAGCCCCTCTGTTTCTCGCCCTCTGATTCTCGCCCTCTGTTTCTCGCCCTCTGTTTCTCGCTCTCTGTTTCAGCCCCTCTGTTTCAGCCCCTCTGTTTCAGCCCCTCTGTTTCAGCCCCTCTGTTTCTCGCCCTCTTTCTCTCGCCCTCTGTTTCAGCCCCTCTGTTTCTCACGCTCTTTTTCAGCCCCTCTGTTTCAGCCCCTGTGTTTCAGCCCCTCTGTTACAGCCCCTCTGTTTCTCGCACTCTGTTTCAGCCCCTCTGTTTCTCGCTCTCTGTTTCAGCCCCTCTGTTTCTCGCCCTCTGTTCCAGCCCCTCTGTTTCTCGCTATCTCTTTCAGCCCCTCTGTTTCTCGCCCTCTGTTTGAGCCCCTCTGTTTCAGCCCCTCTGTTTCAGCCCCTCTGTTTCAGAACCTCTGTTTCAGCCCCTCTGTTTCTCGCCCTCTGTTTCTCGCCCTCTGTTTTTCGCCCTCTGTTTCAGCTCCTCTGTTTCTCGCCCTCTCTTTCTCGCCCTCTGTTTCAGCCCCTCTGTTTCGCCCCTTCTGTTTCTTGCCCTCTGTTTTAGCCCCTCTGTTTCAGCCCCTCTATTTCACCCCCACTGTATCAGCACGTCTGTTTCAGCCCCTCTGTTTCTCGCCCTCTGTTTCTCGCACTCTGTTTCTCGCACTCTGTTTCTCGCCCTCTGTTTCTCGCCCTCTGTTTCTCAACCTCTGTTTCAGCCCCTCTGTTAAACGCCCTCTGTTTCAGCCCCTCTGTTTCAGCCCCTCTGTTTCAGCCCCTCTGTTTCAGCCCCTTTGTTTCAGCCCCTCTGTTTCCCGCCCTCTGTTTCTCGCCCTCTGTGTCAGCCCCTCTGTTTCAGCCCCTCTGTTTCAGCCCCTCTGTTTCTCGCCCTCTGTTTCTCGCCCTCTGTTTCTCGCCCTCTGTTTCTCGCCCTCTGTTTCTCGCCCTCTGTTTCAGCCCCTCTGTTTCAGCCCCTCTGTTTCAGCCCCTCTGTTTCTCGCCCTCTGTTTCAGCGCCTCTGTTTCAGCCCCTCTGTTGCAGCCTCTCTGTTTCAGCCCCTCTGTTTCTCGCCCTCTGTTTCAGCCCCTCTGTTTCAGCCACTCTGTTTCAGCCCCTCTGTTTCAGCCCGTCTGTTTCAGCCCCTCTGTTTCAGGCACTCTGTTTCAGCCCCTCTGTTTCTCGCCCTCTGTTTCTCGCCCTCTGTTTCAGCCCCTCTGTTTCAGCCCCTCTGTTTCAGCCCCTCTGTTTCAGCCCCTCTGTTTCTCGCCCTCTGTTTCAGCCCCTCTGTTTCAGCCCCTCTGTTTCAGCCCCTCTGTTTCAGCACCTCTGTTTCAGCCCCTCTGTTTCTCGCCCTCTGTTACTCGCCAGCTGTTTCTCGCCCTCTGTTTCTCGCCCTCTGTTTCTCGCCCTCTGTTTCAGCCCCTCTGTTTCTCGCCCTCTGTTTCTCGCCCTCTGTTTCAGCCCCTCTGTTTCAGCCCCTCTGTTTCTCGCCCTCTGTTTCAGCCCCTCTGTTTCAGCCCCTCTTTTTCAGCCCCTCTGTTTCAGCCCCTCTGTTTCACGCCCTCTGTTTCAGCCCCTCCCTTTCTCGCACTCTGTTTCAGCCCCTCTGTTTCTCGCTCTCTGTTTCAGCCCCTCTGTTTCTCGCCCTCTGTTTCAGCCCCTCTGTTTCAGCCCCTCTGTTTCAGCCCCTCTGTTTCAGCCCCTCTGATTCAGCCCCTCTATTTCCGCCCCTCTTTTTCTCGCCCTCTGTTTCAGCCCCTCTGTTTCTCGCTGTCTGTTTCTCGCCCTCTGTTTCAGCCCCTCTGTTTCAGCCCCTCTGTTTCACGCCCTCTGTTTCAGCCCCTCTCTTTCTCGCACTCTGTTTCAGCCCCTCTGTTTCTCGCTCTCTGTTTCAGCCCCTCTGTTTCTCGCCCTCTGTTTCAGCCCCTCTGTTTCAGCTCCTCTGTTTCAGCCCCTCTGATTCAGCCCCTCTATTTCCGCCCCTCTTTTTCTCGCCCTCTGTTTCAGCCCCTCTGTTTCTCGCTGTCTGTTTCTCGCCCTCTGTTTCAGCCCCTCTGTTTCAGCCCCTCTGTTTCAGCCCATCTGTTTCAGCCCCTCTGTTTCTCGCCCTCTGTTTCAGCCCCTCTGTTTCTCGCTCTCTGTTTTAGCCCCTCTGTTTCTCGAACTCTGTTTCAGCCCCTCTGTTTCAGCCCCTCTGTTTCAGCCACTCTGTTTCAGCCCCTCTGTTTCAGCCCCTCTGTTTCTCGCCCTCTGTTTCTAGCCCTCTGTTTCTCGCCCTCTGTTTCTCACCCTCTGTTTCAGCCCCTCTGTTTCAGCCCCTCTGTCTCAGCCCATCTGTTTCTAGCCCTCTGTTTCTGCCCCTCTGTTTCAGCCCCTCTGTTTCAGCCCCTCAGTTTCAGCCCCTCTGTTTCTCGCCTCTGTTTCAGCCCCTCTGTTTCTCGCCCTCTGTTTCAGCCCCTATGTTTCAGCCCCTCTGTTTCAGCCCCTCTGTTTCAGCCCCTCTGTTTCTCGCCCTCTGTTTCTCGCCCTCTGTTTCAGCCCCTCTGTTTATGCCCCGCTGTTTCTTGCCCTCTGTTTCAGCCCCTCTGTTTCAGCCCCTCTGTTTCAGCCCCGCTGTTTCAGCCCCTCTGTTTCTGCCCCTCTGTTTCTCGCCATCTGTTTCTCGCCCTCTGTTTCTCGCTCTCTGTTTCTCGCCCTCTGTTTCACCCCCTCTGTTTCAGCCCCTCTGTTTCAGCCCCTCTGTTTCTCGCCCTCTGTTTCTCGCCCTCTGTTTCTAGCTCTCTGTTTCTCGCCCTCTGTTTCTCGCCCTCTGTTTCAGCCCCTCTGTTTCAGCCCCTCTGTTTTAGCTCCTCTGTTTCAGCCCCTCTGTTTCTCGCCCTCTGTTTCAGCCCCTCTGTTTCTCGCCCTCTGTTTCTCGCCCACTCTTTCATCCCCTCTGTTTCTCACCCTCTGTTTCAGCCCCTCGGTTTCAGCCCCTCAGTTTCAGCCGCTCTGTTTCTCGCCCTCTGTTTCAGCCCCTCTGTTTCAGCCCCTCTGTTTCAGCCCCTCTGTTTCAGCCCCTCTGTTTCTCGCCCTCTGTTTCTCGCCCACTGTTTCAGCCCCTCTGTTTCTGCCCCGCTGTTTCTCGCCCTCTGTTTCAGCTCCTCTGTTTCAGACCCTCTGTTTCAGCCACTCTGTTTCAGCCTCTCTGTTTCAGCCCCTCTGTTTCTCGCCCTCTGTTTCGCGCCCTCTGTTTCTCGCCCTTTATTTCTAGCCCTCTGTTTCTCGCCCTCTGTTTCTCGCCCTCTGTTTCAGCCCCTCTGTTTCTGCCCCTCTGTTTCAGCCCCTCTGTTTCTCACCCTCTGTTTCGCGCCCTCTGTTTCTCGCCCTTTATTTCTAGCCCTCTGTTTCTCGCCCTCTGTTTCTCGCCCTCTGTTTCAGCCCCTCTGTTTCTGCCCCTCTGTTTCAGCCCCTCTGTTTCAGCCCCTCTGTTTCTCGCACTCTGTTTCAGCCCCTCTGTTTCTCGCCCTCTGTTTCTCGCCCACTGTTTCAGCCCCTCTGTTTCTCGCCCTCTGTTTCAGCCCCTCTGTTTCAGCCCCTCTGTTTCAGCCCCTCTGTTTCAGCCCCTCTGTTTCTCGCCCTCTGATTCTCGCCCTCTGTTTCTCGCCCTCTGTTTCTCGCTCTCTGTTTCAGCCCCTCTGTTTCAGCCCCTCTGTTTCAGCCCCTCTGTTTCAGCCCCTCTGTTTCGCGCCCTCTTTTTCTCGCCCTCTGTTTCAGCCCCTCTGTTTCTCCCGCTCTTTTTCAGCCCCTCTGTTTCAGCCCCTGTGTTTCAGCCCCTCTTTCACAGCCCCTCTGTTTCTCGCACTCTGTTTCAGCCCCTCTGTTTCTCGCTCTCTGTTTCAGCCCCTCTGATTCTCGCCCTCTGTTCCAGCCCCTCTGTTTCTCGCCCTCTGTTTGAGCCCCTCTGTTTCAGCCCCTCTGTTTCAGCCCCTCTGTTTCAGAACCTCTGTTTCAGCCCCTCTGTTTCTCGCCCTCTGTTTCTCGCCCTCTGTTTTTCGCCCTCTGTTTCAGCTCCTCTGTTTCTCGCCCTCTCTTTCTCGCCCTCTGTTTCAGCCCCTCTGTTTCGCCCCTTCTGTTTCTTGCCCTCTGTTTTAGCCCCTCTGTTTCAGCCCCTCTATTTCACCCCCACTGTATCAGCACGTCTGTTTCAGCCCCTCTGTTTCTCGCCCTCTGTTTCTCGCACTCTGTTTCTCGCACTCTGTTTCTCGCCCTCTGTTTCTCGCCCTCTGTTTCAGCCCATCTGTTTCAGCCCCTCTGTTAAACGCCCTCTGTTTCAGCCCCTCTGTTTCAGCCCCTCTGTTTCAGCCCCTCTGTTTCAGCCCCTTTGTTTCTCGCTCTCTGTTTCAGCCCCTCTGTTTCTCGCCCTCTGTTCCAGCCCCTCTGTTTCTCGCTATCTCTTTCAGCCCCTCTGTTTCTCGCCCTCTGTTTGAGCCCCTCTGTTTCAGCCCCTCTGTTTCAGCCCCTCTGTTTCAGAACCTCTGTTTCAGCCCCTCTGTTTCAGCCCCTCTGTTTCAGCCCCTCTGTTTCTCGCCCTCTGTTTCAGCCCCTCTGTTTCTCGCTCTCTGTTTCAGCCCCTCTGTTTCTCGCCCTCTGTTCCAGCCCCTCTGTTTCTCGCTATCTCTTTCAGCCCCTCTGTTTCTCGCCCTCTGTTTGAGCCCCTCTGTTTCAGCCCCTCTGTTTCAGCCCCTCTGTTTCAGAACCTCTGTTTCAGCCCCTCTGTTTCTCGCCCTCTGTTTCTCGCCCTCTGTTTTTCGCCCTCTGTTTCAGCTCCTCTGTTTCTCGCCCTCTCTTTCTCGCCCTCTGTTTCAGCCCCTCTGTTTCGCCCCTTCTGTTTCTTGCCCTCTGTTTTAGCCCCTCTGTTTCAGCCCCTCTATTTCACCCCCACTGTATCAGCACGTCTGTTTCAGCCCCTCTGTTTCTCGCCCTCTGTTTCTCGCACTCTGTTTCTCGCACTCTGTTTCTCGCCCTCTGTTTCTCGCCCTCTGTTTCTCAACCTCTGTTTCAGCCCCTCTGTTAAACGCCCTCTGTTTCAGCCCCTCTGTTTCAGCCCCTCTGTTTCAGCCCCTCTGTTTCAGCCCCTTTGTTTCAGCCCCTCTGTTTCCCGCCCTCTGTTTCTCGCCCTCTGTGTCAGCCCCTCTGTTTCAGCCCCTCTGTTTCAGCCCCTCTGTTTCTCGCCCTCTGTTTCTCGCCCTCTGTTTCTCGCCCTCTGTTTCTCGCCCTCTGTTTCTCGCCCTCTGTTTCAGCCCCTCTGTTTCAGCCCCTCTGTTTCAGCCCCTCTGTTTCTCGCCCTCTGTTTCAGCGCCTCTGTTTCAGCCCCTCTGTTGCAGCCTCTCTGTTTCAGCCCCTCTGTTTCTCGCCCTCTGTTTCAGCCCCTCTGTTTCAGCCACTCTGTTTCAGCCCCTCTGTTTCAGCCCGTCTGTTTCAGCCCCTCTGTTTCAGGCACTCTGTTTCAGCCCCTCTGTTTCTCGCCCTCTGTTTCTCGCCCTCTGTTTCAGCCCCTCTGTTTCAGCCCCTCTGTTTCAGCCCCTCTGTTTCAGCCCCTCTGTTTCTCGCCCTCTGTTTCAGCCCCTCTGTTTCAGCCCCTCTGTTTCAGCCCCTCTGTTTCAGCACCTCTGTTTCAGCCCCTCTGTTTCTCGCCCTCTGTTACTCGCCAGCTGTTTCTCGCCCTCTGTTTCTCGCCCTCTGTTTCTCGCCCTCTGTTTCAGCCCCTCTGTTTCTCGCCCTCTGTTTCTCGCCCTCTGTTTCAGCCCCTCTGTTTCAGCCCCTCTGTTTCTCGCCCTCTGTTTCAGCCCCTCTGTTTCAGCCCCTCTTTTTCAGCCCCTCTGTTTCAGCCCCTCTGTTTCACGCCCTCTGTTTCAGCCCCTCCCTTTCTCGCACTCTGTTTCAGCCCCTCTGTTTCTCGCTCTCTGTTTCAGCCCCTCTGTTTCTCGCCCTCTGTTTCAGCCCCTCTGTTTCAGCCCCTCTGTTTCAGCCCCTCTGTTTCAGCCCCTCTGATTCAGCCCCTCTATTTCCGCCCCTCTTTTTCTCGCCCTCTGTTTCAGCCCCTCTGTTTCTCGCTGTCTGTTTCTCGCCCTCTGTTTCAGCCCCTCTGTTTCAGCCCCTCTGTTTCACGCCCTCTGTTTCAGCCCCTCTCTTTCTCGCACTCTGTTTCAGCCCCTCTGTTTCTCGCTCTCTGTTTCAGCCCCTCTGTTTCTCGCCCTCTGTTTCAGCCCCTCTGTTTCAGCCCCTCTGTTTCAGCCCCTCTGATTCAGCCCCTCTATTTCCGCCCCTCTTTTTCTCGCCCTCTGTTTCAGCCCCTCTGTTTCTCGCTGTCTGTTTCTCGCCCTCTGTTTCAGCCCCTCTGTTTCAGCCCCTCTGTTTCAGCCCATCTGTTTCAGCCCCTCTGTTTCTCGCCCTCTGTTTCAGCCCCTCTGTTTCTCGCTCTCTGTTTTAGCCCCTCTGTTTCTCGAACTCTGTTTCAGCCCCTCTGTTTCAGCCCCTCTGTTTCAGCCACTCTGTTTCAGCCCCTCTGTTTCAGCCCCTCTGTTTCTCGCCCTCTGTTTCTAGCCCTCTGTTTCTCGCCCTCTGTTTCTCACCCTCTGTTTCAGCCCCTCTGTTTCAGCCCCTCTGTTTCAGCCCATCTGTTTCTAGCCCTCTGTTTCTGCCCCTCTGTTTCAGCCCCTCTGTTTCAGCCCCTCAGTTTCAGCCCCTCTGTTTCTCGCCTCTGTTTCAGCCCCTCTGTTTCTCGCCCTCTGTTTCAGCCCCTCTGTTTCAGCCCCTCTGTTTCAGCCCCTCTGTTTCAGCCCCTCTGTTTCTCGCCCTCTGTTTCTCGCCCTCTGTTTCAGCCCCTCTGTTTCTGCCCCGCTGTTTCTTGCCCTCTGTTTCAGCCCCTCTGTTTCAGCCCCTCTGTTTCAGCCCCGCTGTTTCAGCCCCTCTGTTCCTGCCCCTCTGTTTCTCGCCATCTGTTTCTCGCCCTCTGTTTCTCGCTCTCTGTTTCTCGCCCTCTGTTTCACCCCCTCTGTTTCAGCCCCTCTGTTTCAGCCCCTCTGTTTCTCGCCCTCTGTTTCTCGCCCTCTGTTTCTAGCTCTCTGTTTCTCGCCCTCTGTTTCTCGCCCTCTGTTTCAGCCCCTCTGTTTCAGCCCCTCTGTTTTAGCTCCTCTGTTTCAGCCCCTCTGTTTCTCGCCCTCTGTTTCAGCCCCTCTGTTTCTCGCCCTCTGTTTCTCGCCCACTCTTTCATCCCCTCTGTTTCTCACCCTCTGTTTCAGCCCCTCGGTTTCAGCCCCTCAGTTTCAGCCGCTCTGTTTCTCGCCCTCTGTTTCAGCCCCTCTGTTTCAGCCCCTCTGTTTCAGCCCCTCTGTTTCAGCCCCTCTGTTTCTCGCCCTCTGTTTCTCGCCCACTGTTTCAGCCCCTCTGTTTCTGCCCCGCTGTTTCTCGCCCTCTGTTTCAGCTCCTCTGTTTCAGACCCTCTGTTTCAGCCCCTCTGTTTCAGCCTCTCTGTTTCAGCCCCTCTGTTTCTCGCCCTCTGTTTCGCGCCCTCTGTTTCTCGCCCTATATTTCTAGCCCTCTGTTTCTCGCCCTCTGTTTCTCGCCCTCTGTTTCAGCCCCTCTGTTTCTGCCCCTCTGTTTCAGCCCCTCTGTTTCTCACCCTCTGTTTCGCGCCCTCTGTTTCTCGCCCTAAATTTCTAGCCCTCTGTTTCTCGCCCTCTGTTTCTCGCCCTCTGTTTCAGCCCCTCTGTTTCTGCCCCTCTGTTTCAGCCCCTCTGTTTCAGCCCCTCTGTTTCTCGCACTCTGTTTCAGCCCCTCTGTTTCTCGCCCTCTGTTTCTCGCCCACTGTTTCAGCCCCTCTGTTTCTCGCCCTCTGTTTCAGCCCCTCTGTTTCAGCCCCTCTGTTTCAGCCCCTCTGTTTCAGCCCCTCTGTTTCTCGCCCTCTGATTCTCGCCCTCTGTTTCTCGCCCTCTGTTTCTCGCTCTCTGTTTCAGCCCCTCTGTTTCAGCCCCTCTGTTTCAGCCCCTCTGTTTCAGCCCCTCTGTTTCGCGCCCTCTTTTTCTCGCCCTCTGTTTCAGCCCCTCTGTTTCTCCCGCTCTTTTTCAGCCCCTCTGTTTCAGCCCCTGTGTTTCAGCCCCTCTTTCACAGCCCCTCTGTTTCTCGCACTCTGTTTCAGCCCCTCTGTTTCTCGCTCTCTGTTTCAGCCCCTCTGATTCTCGCCCTCTGTTCCAGCCCCTCTGTTTCTCGCCCTCTGTTTGAGCCCCTCTGTTTCAGCCCCTCTGTTTCAGCCCCTCTGTTTCAGAACCTCTGTTTCAGCCCCTCTGTTTATCGCCCTCTGTTTCTCGCCCTCTGTTTTTCGCCCTCTGTTTCAGCTCCTCTGTTTCTCGCCCTCTCTTTCTCGCCCTCTGTTTCAGCCCCTCTGTTTCGCCCCTTCTGTTTCTTGCCCTCTGTTTTAGCCCCTCTGTTTCAGCCCCTCTATTTCACCCCCACTGTATCAGCACGTCTGTTTCAGCCCCTCTGTTTCTCGCCCTCTGTTTCTCGCACTCTGTTTCTCGCACTCTGTTTCTCGCCCTCTGTTTCTCGCCCTCTGTTTCAGCCCATCTGTTTCAGCCCCTCTGTTAAACGCCCTCTGTTTCAGCCCCTCTGTTTCAGCCCCTCTGTTTCAGCCCCTCTGTTTCAGCCCCTTTGTTTCAGCCCCTCTGTTTCCCGCCCTCTGTTTCTCGCCCTCTGTGTCAGCCCCTCTGTTTCAGCCCCTCTGTTTCAGCCCCTCTGTTTCTCGCCCTCTGTTTCTCGCCCTCTGTTTCTCGCCCTCTGTTTCTCGCCCTCTGTTTCTCGCCCTCTGTTTCAGCCCCTCTGTTTCAGCCCCTCTGTTTCAGCCCCTCTGTTTCTCGCCCTCTGTTTCAGCGCCTCTGTTTCAGCCCCTCTGTTGCAGCCTCTCTGTTTCAGCCCCTCTGTTTCTCGCCCTCTGTTTCAGACCCTCTGTTTCAGCCACTCTGTTTCAGCCCCTCTGTTTCAGCCCGTCTGTTTCAGCCCCTCTGTTTCAGGCACTCTGTTTCAGCCCCTCTGTTTCTCGCCCTCTGTTTCTCGCCCTCTGTTTCAGCCCCTCTGTTTCAGCCCCTCTGTTTCTCGCCCTCTGTTTCAGCCCCTCTGTTTCAGCCCCTCTGTTTCAGCCCCTCTGTTTCAGCCCCTCTGTTTCAGCACCTCTGTTTCAGCCCCTCTGTTTCTCGCCCTCTGTTACTCGCCAGCTGTTTCTCGCCCTCTGTTTCTCGCCCTCTGTTTCTCGCCCTCTGTTTCAGCCCCTCTGTTTCTCGCCCTCTGTTTCTCGCCCTCTGTTTCAGCCCCTCTGTTTCAGCCCCTCTGTTTCTCGCCCTCTGTTTCAGCCCCTCTGTTTCAGCCCCTCTGTTTCTCGCACTCTGTTTCAGCCCCTCTGTTTCTCGCTCTCCGTTTCAGCCCCTCTGTTTCAGCCCCTCTGTTTCAGCCCCTCTGATTCAGCCCCTCTATTTCCGCCCCTCTTTTTCTCGCCCTCTGTTTCAGCCCCTCTGTTTCTCGCTGTCTGTTTCTCGCCCTCTGTTTCAGCCCCTCTGTTTCAGCCCCTCTGTTTCAGCCCATCTGTTTCAGCCCCTCTGTTTCTCGCCCTCTGTTTCAGCCCCTCTGTTTCTCGCTCTCTGTTTTAGCCCCTCTGTTTCTCGTCCTCTGTTTCAGCCCCTCTGTTTCAGCCCCTCTGTTTCAGCCACTCTGTTTCAGCCCCTCTGTTTCAGCCCCTCTGTTTCTCGCCCTCTGTTTCTAGCCCTCTGTTTCTCGCCCTCTGTTTCTCGCCCTCTGTTTCAGCCCCTCTGTTTCAGCCCCTCTGTTTCAGCCCCTCTGTTTCTAGCCCTCTGTTTCAGCCCCTCTGTTTCAGCCCCTCTGTTTCAGCCCCTCAGTTTCAGCCCCTCTGTTTCTCGCCTCTGTTTCAGCCCCTCTGTTTCTCGCCCTCTGTTTCAGCCCCTCTGTTTCAGCCCCTCTGTTTCAGCCCCTCTGTTTCAGCCCCTCTGTTTCTCGCCCTCTGTTTCTCGCCCTCTGTTTCAGCCCCTCTGTTTCTGCCCCGCTGTTTCTTGCCCTCTGTTTCAGCCCCTCTGTTTCATCCCCTCTGTTTCAGCCCCTCTGTTTCAGCCCCTATGTTTCTGCCCCTCTGTTTCTCGCCATCTGTTTCTCGCCCTCTGTTTCTCGCTCTCTGTTTCTCGCCCTCTGTTTCACCCCCTCTGTTTCAGCCCCTCTGTTTCAGCCCCTCTGTTTCTCGCCCTCTGTTTCTCGCCCTCTGTTTCTAGCTCTCTGTTTCTCGCCCTCTGTTTCTCGCCCTCTGTTTCAGCCCCTCTGTTTCAGCCCCTCTGTTTTAGCTCCTCTGTTTCAGCCCCTCTGTTTCTCGCCCTCTGTTTCAGCCCCTCTGTTTCTCGCCCTCTGTTTCTCGCCCACTCTTTCAGCCCCTCTGTTTCTCGCCCTCTGTTTCAGCACCTCTGTTTCAGCCCCTCAGTTTCAGCCGCTCTGTTTCTCGCCCTCTGTTTCAGCCCCTCTGTTTCAGCCCCTCTGTTTCAGCCCCTCTGTTTCAGCCCCTCTGTTTCTCGCCCTCTGTTTCTCGCCCACTGTTTCAGCCCCTCTGTTTCTGCCCCGCTGTTTCTCGCCCTCTGTTTCAGCTCCTCTGTTTCAGCCCCTCTGATTCAGCCCCTCTATTTCCGCCCCTCCTTTTCTCGCCCTCTGTTTCAGCCCCTCTGTTTCTCGCTGTCTGTTTCTCGCCCTCTGTTTCCGCCCCTCTGTTTCAGCCCCTCTGTTTCAGCCCATCTGTTTCAGCCCCTCTGTTTCTCGCCCTCTGTTTCAGCCCCTCTGTTTCTCGCTCTCTGTTTTAGCCCCTCTGTTTCTCGACCTCTGTTTCAGCCCCTCTGTTTCAGCCCCTCTGTTTCAGCCACTCTGTTTCAGCCCCTCTGTTTCAGCCCCTCTGTTTCTCGCCCTCTGTTTCTAGCCCTCTGTTTCTCGCCCTCTGTTTCTCGCCCTCTGTTTCAGCCCCTCTGTTTCAGCCCCTCTGTTTCAGCCCCTCTGTTTCTCGCCCTCTGTTTCAGCCCCTCTGTTTCAGCCCCTCTGTTTCAGCCCCACAGTTTCAGCCCCTCTGTTTCTCGCCTCTGTTTCAGCCCCTCTGTTTCTCGCCCTCTGTTTCAGCCCCTCTGTTTCAGCCCCTCTGTTTCAGCCCCTCTGTTTCAGCCCCTCTGTTTCTCGCCCTCTGTTTCTCGCCCTCTGTTTCAGCCCCTCTGTTTCTGCCCCGCTGTTTCTTGCCCTCTGTTTCAGCCCCTCTGTTTCAGCCCCTCTGTTTCAGCCCCTCTGTTTCAGCCCCTCTGTTTCTGCCCCTCTGTTTCTCGCCATCTGTTTCTCGCCCTCTGTTTCTCGCTCTCTGTTTCTCGCCCTCTGTTTCACCCCCTCTGTTTCAGCCCCTCTGTTTCAGCCCCTCTGTTTCTCGCCCTCTGTTTCTCGCCCTCTGTTTCTAGCTCTCTGTTTCTCGCCCTCTGTTTCTCGCCCTCTGTTTCAGCCCTTCTGTTTCAGCCCCTCTGTTTTAGCTCCTCTGTTTCAGCCCCTCTGTTTCTCGCCCTCTGTTTCAGCCCCTCTGTTTCTCGCCCTCTGTTTCTCGCCCACTCTTTCAGCCCCTCTGTTTCTCGCCCTCTGTTTCAGCCCCTCTGTTTCAGCCCCTCAGTTTCAGCCCCTCTGTTTCTCGCCCTCTGTTTCAGCCCCTCTGTTTCTCGCCCTCTGTTTCTCGCCCACTCTTTCAGCCCCTCTGTTTCTCGCCCTCTGTTTCAGCCCCTCTGTTTCAGCCCCTCAGTTTCAGCCGCTCTGTTTCTCGCCCTCTGTTTCAGCCCCTCTGTTTCAGCCCCTCTGTTTCAGCCCCTCTGTTTCAGCTCCTCTGTTTCTGCACCGCTGTTTCTCGCCCTCTGTTTCAGCTCCTCTGTTTCAGACCCTCTGTTTCAGCCCCTCTGTTTCAGCCTCTCTGTTTCAGCCCCTCTGTTTCTCGCCCTCTGTTTCTCGCCCTCTGTTTGTCGCCCTCTGTTTCTCGCCAACTGTTTCTCGCCCTCTGTTTCAGCCCCTCTGTTTCAGCCCCTCTGTTTCAGCCCCTCTGTTTCTCGCCCTCTGTTTCGCGCCCTCTGTTTCTCGCCCTTTATTTCCAGCCCTCTGTTTCTCGCCCTCTGTTTCTCGCCCTCTGTTTCAGCCCCTCTGTTTCTGCCCCTCTGTTTCAGCCCCTCTGTTTCAGCCCCTCTGTTTCTCGCACTCTGTTTCAGCCCCTCTGTTTCTCGCCCTCTGTTTCTCGCCCACTGTTTCAGCCCCTCTGTTTCTCGCCCTCTGTTTCAGCCCCTCTGTTTCAGCCCCTCTGTTTCTCGCCCTCTGTTTCTCGCCCTCTGTTTCAGCCCCTCTGTTTCTCCCGCTCTTTTTCAGCCCCTCTGTTTCAGCCCCTGTGTTTAAGCCCCTCTGTGACAGCCCCTCTGTTTCTCGCACTCTGTTTCAGCCCCTCTGTTTCTCGCTCTCTGTTTCAGCCCCTCTGTTTCTCGCCCTCAGTTCCAGCCCCTCTGTTTCTCGCTATCTCTTTCAGCCCCTCTGTTTCTCGCCCTCTGTTTGAGCCCCTCTGTTTCAGCACCTGTGTTTCAGCCCCTCTGTTTCAGCCCCTATGTTTCTCGCCCTCTGTTTCTCGCCCTCTGTTTCAACCGCTCTGTTTCAGCCCCTCTGTTTCTCGCCCTCTGTTTCATCCCCTCTGTTTCTCGCCCTCTGTTTCAGCCCCTCTGTTTCAGCCCCTCTGTTTCAGCCCCTCTGTTTCAGCCCTTCTGTTACAGCCAGTCTGTTTCTCGCCCTCTGTTTCTCGCCGTCTGTTTTTCGCCCTCTGTTTCAGCCCCTCTGTTTCAGCCCCTCTGTTTCAGGCCCTCTGTTTCAGCACGTCTGTTTCAGCCCCTCTGTTTCTCGCCCTCTGTTTCTCGCCCTCTATTTCTCGCCATCTGTTTCTCGTCCTCTGTTTCTAGCCCTCTGTTTCAGCCGCTCTGTTTCTCGCCCTCTGTTTCTCGCCCTCTGTTTCAGCCCCTCTGTTTCGGCCCCTCTGTTTCTGCCCCTCTGTTTCAGCCCCTCTGTTTCAGCCCCTCTGTTTCACCCCCTCTGTTTCAGCACCTCTGTTTCAGCCCCTCTGTTTCTCGCCCTCTGATTCTCGCACTCTGTTTGTCGCCCTCTGTTTCTCGCCCTCTGTTTCTCGCCCTCTGTTTCTCAACCTGTGTTTCTCAACCTCTGTTTCTCGCCCTGTGTTTCTCGCCCTCTGTTTCAGCCCCTCTGTTTCAGCCCCTCTGTTTCTCGCCCTCTGTTTCTCTCCCTCTGTTTCTCGCCCTCTGTTTCTCGCCCTCTGTTTCAGCCCCTCTGTTTCAGCCCCTCTGTTTCTCGCCCTCTGTTTCTAGCCCTCTGTTTCTCGCCCTCTGATTCTCGCCCTCTGTTTCAGCCCCTCTGTTTCAGCCCCTCTGTTTCAGACCCTCTGTTTCTAGCCCTCTGTTTCAGCCCCTCTGTTTCAGCCCCTCTGTTTCAGCCCCTCAGTTTCAGCCCCTCTGTTTCTCGCCTCTGTTTCAGCCCCTCTGTTTCTCGCCCTCTGTTTCAGCCCCTCTGTTTCAGCCCCTCTGTTTCAGCCCCTCTGTTTCAGCCCCTCTGTTTCTCGCCCTCTGTTTCTCGCCCTCTGTTTCAGCCCCTCTGTTTCTGCCCCGCTGTTTCTTGCCCTCTGTTTCAGCCCCTCTGTTTCAGCCCCTCTGTTTCAGCCCCTCTGTTTCAGCCCCTCTGTTTCTGCCCCTCTGTTTCTCGCCATCTGTTTCTCGCCCTCTGTTTCTCGCTCTCTGTTTCTCGCCCTCTGTTTCACCCCCTCTGTTTCAGCCCCTCTGTTTCAGCCCCTCTGTTTCTCGCCCTCTGTTTCTCGCCCTCTGTTTCTAGCTCTCTGTTTCTCGCCCTCTGTTTCTCGCCCTTTGTTTCAGCCCCTCTGTTTCAGCCCCTCTGTTTTAGCTCCTCTGTTTCAGCCCCTCTGTTTCTCGCCCTCTGTTTCAGCCCCTCTGTTTCTCGCCCTCTGTTTCTCGCCCACTCTTTAATCCCCTCTGTTTCTCGCCCTCTGTTTCTCGCCCTCTGTTTCAGCCCCTCTGTTTCAGCCCCTCTGTTTCTCGCCCTCTGTTTCAGCCCCTCTGTTTCAGCCCCTCTTTTTCAGCCCCTCTGTTTCAGCCCCTCTGTTTCACGCCCTCTGTTTCAGCCCCTCTCTTTCTCGCACTCTGTTTCAGCCCCTCTGTTTCTCGCTCTCTGTTTCAGCCCCTCTGTTTCTCGCCCTCTGTTTCAGCCCCTCTGTTTCAGCCCCTCTGTTTCAGCCCCTCTGTTTCAGCCCCTCTGATTCAGCCCCTCTATTTCCGCCCCTCTTTTTCTCGCCCTCTGTTTCAGCCCCTCTGTTTCTCGCTGTCTGTTTCTCGCCCTCTGTTTCAGCCCCTCTGTTTCAGCCCCTCTGTTTCAGCCCATCTGTTTCAGCCCCTCTGTTTCTCGCCCTCTGTTTCAGCCCCTCTGTTTCTCGCTCTCTGTTTTAGCCCCTCTGTTTCTCGACCTCTGTTTCAGCCCCTCTGTTTCAGCCCCTCTGTTTCAGCCACTCTGTTTCAGCCCCTCTGTTTCAGCCCCTCTGTTTCTCGCCCTCTGTTTCTAGCCCTCTGTTTCTCGCCCTCTGTTTCTCGCCCTCTGTTTCAGCCCCTCTGTTTCAGCCCCTCTGTTTCAGCCCCTCTGTTTCTAGCCCTCTGTTTCAGCCCCTCTGTTTCAGCCCCTCTGTTTCAGCCCCTCAGTTTCAGCCCCTCTGTTTCTCGCCTCTGTTTCAGCCCCTCTGTTTCTCGCCCTCTGTTTCAGCCCCTCTGTTTCAGCCCCTCTGTTTCAGCCCCTCTGTTTCTCGCCCTCTGTTTCTCGCCCTCTGTTTCAGCCCCTCTGTTTCTGCCCCGCTGTTTCTTGCCCTCTGTTTCAGCCCCTCTGTTTCAGCCCCTCTGTTTCAGCCCCTCTGTTTCAGCCCCTCTGTTTCTGCCCCTCTGTTTCTCGCCATCTGTTTCTCGCCCTCTGTTTCTCGCTCTCTGTTTCTCGCCCTCTGTTTCACCCCCTCTGTTTCAGCCCCTCTGTTTCAGCCCCTCTGTTTCTCGCCCTCTGTTTCTCGCCCTCTGTTTCTAGCTCTCTGTTTCTCGCCCTCTGTTTCTCGCCCTCTGTTTCAGCCCCTCTGTTTCAGCCCCTCTGTTTTAGCTCCTCTGTTTCAGCCCCTCTGTTTCTCGCCCTCTGTTTCAGCCCCTCTGTTTCTCGCCCTCTGTTTCTCGCCCACTCTTTCAGCCCCTCTGTTTCTCGCCCTCTGTTTCAGCCCCTCTGTTTCAGCCCCTCAGTTTCAGCCGCTCTGTTTCTCGCCCTCTGTTTCAGCCCCTCTGTTTCAGCCCCTCTGTTTCAGCCCCTCTGTTTCAGCCCCTCTGTTTCTCGCCCTCTGTTTCTCGCCCACTGTTTCAGCCCCTCTGTTTCTGCCCCGCTGTTTCTCGCCCTCTGTTTCAGCTCCTCTGTTTCAGCCCCTCTGATTCAGCCCCTCTATTTCCGCCCCTCCTTTTCTCGCCCTCTGTTACAGCCCCTCTGTTTCTCGCTGTCTGTTTCTCGCCCTCTGTTTCAGCCCCTCTGTTTCAGCCCCTCTGTTTCAGCCCATCTGTTTCAGCCCCTCTGTTTCTCGCCCTCTGTTTCAGCCCCTCTGTTTCTCGCTCTCTGTTTTAGCCCCTCTGTTTCTCGACCTCTGTTTCAGCCCCTCTGTTTCAGCCCCTCTGTTTCAGCCACTCTGTTTCAGCCCCTCTGTTTCAGCCCCTCTGTTTCTCGCCCTCTGTTTCTAGCCCTCTGTTTCTCGCCCTCTGTTTCTCGCCCTCTGTTTCAGCCCCTCTGTTTCAGCCCCTCTGTTTCAGCCCCTCTGTTTCTAGCCCTCTGTTTCAGCCCCTCTGTTTCAGCCCCTCTGTTTCAGCCCCTCAGTTTCAGCCCCTCTGTTTCTCGCCTCTGTTTCAGCCCCTCTGTTTCTCGCCCTCTGTTTCAGCCCCTCTGTTTCAGCCCCTCTGTTTCAGCCCCTCTGTTGCAGCCCCTCTGTTTCTCGCCCTCTGTTTCTCGCCCTCTGTTTCAGCCCCTCTGTTTCTGCCCCGCTGTTTCTTGCCCTCTGTTTCAGCCCCTCTGTTTCAGCCCCTCTGTTTCAGCCCCTCTGTTTCAGCCCCTCTGTTTCTGCCCCTCTGTTTCTCGCCATCTGTTTCTCGCCCTCTGTTTCTCGCTCTCTGTTTCTCGCCCTCTGTTTCACCCCCTCTGTTTCAGCCCCTCTGTTTCAGCCCCTCTGTTTCTCGCCCTCTGTTTCTCGCCCTCTGTTTCTAGCTCTCTGTTTCTCGCCCTCTGTTTCTCGCCCTCTGTTTCAGCCCCTCTGTTTCAGCCCCTCTGTTTTAGCTCCTCTGTTTCAGCCCCTCTGTTTCTCGCCCTCTGTTTCAGCCCCTCTGTTTCTCGCCCTCTGTTTCTCGCCCACTCTTTCAGCCCCTCTGTTTCTCGCCCTCTGTTTCAGCCCCTCTGTTTCAGCCCCTCAGTTTCAGCCGCTTTGTTTCTCGCCCTCTGTTTCAGCCCCTCTGTTTCAGCCCCTCTGTTTCAGCCCCTCTGTTTCAGCTCCTCTGTTTCTCGCCCTCTGTTTCTCGCCCACTGTTTCAGCCCCTCTGTTTCTGCCCCGCTGTTTCTCGCCCTCTGTTTCAGCTCCTCTGTTTCAGACCCTCTGTTTCAGCCCCTCTGTTTCAGCCTCTCTGTTTCAGCCCCTCTGTTTCTCGCCCTCTGTTTCTCGCCCTCTGTTTGTCGCCCTCTGTTTCTCGCCAACTGTTTCTCGCCCTCTGTTTCAGCCCCTCTGTTTCAGCCCCTCTGTTTCAGCCCCTCTGTTTCTCGCCCTCTGTTTCGCGCCCTCTGTTTCTCGCCCTTTATTTCCAGCCCTCTGTTTCTCGCCCTCTGTTTCTCGCCCTCTGTTTCAGCCCGTCTGTTTCTGCCCCTCTGTTTCAGCCCCTCTGTTTCAGCCCCTCTGTTTCTCGCACTCTGTTTCAGCCCCTCTGTTTCTCGCCCTCTGTTTCTCGCCCACTGTTTCAGCCCCTCTGTTTCTCGCCCTCTGTTTCAGCCCCTCTGTTTCAGCCCCTCTGTTTCAGCCCCTCTGTTTCTCGCCCTCTGTTTCTCGCCCTCTGTTTCAGCCCCTCTGTTTCTCCCGCTCTTTTTCAGCCCCTCTGTTTCAGCCCCTGTGTTTCAGCCCCTCTGTGACAGCCCCTCTGTTTCTCGCACTCTGTTTCAGCCCCTCTGTTTCTCGCTCTCTGTTTCAGCCCCTCTGTTTCTCGCCCTCAGTTCCAGCCCCTCTGTTTCTCGCTATCTCTTTCAGCCCCTCTGTTTCTCGCCCTCTGTTTGAGCCCCTCTGTTTCAGCACCTGTGTTTCAGCCCCTCTGTTTCAGCCCCTATGTTTCTCGCCCTCTGTTTCTCGCCCTCTGTTTCAACCGCTCTGTTTCAGCCCCTCTGTTTCTCGCCCTCTGTTTCATCCCCTCTGTTTCTCGCCCTCTGTTTCAGCCCCTCTGTTTCAGCCCCTCTGTTTCAGCCCCTCTGTTTCAGCCCCTCTGTTACAGCCAGTCTGTTTCTCGCCCTCTGTTTCTCGCCGTCTGTTTTTCGCCCTCTGTTTCAGCCCCTCTGTTTCAGCCCCTCTGTTTCAGGCCCTCTGTTTCAGCACGTCTGTTTCAGCCCCTCTGTTTCTCGCCCTCTGTTTCTCGCCCTCTGTTTCTCGCCATCTGTTTCTCGTCCTCTGTTTCTAGCCCTCTGTTTCAGCCGCTCTGTTTCTCGCCCTCTGTTTCTCGCCCTCTGTTTCAGCCCCTCTGTTTCGGCCCCTCTGTTTCTGCCCCTCTGTTTCAGCCCCTCTGTTTCATCCCCTCTGTTTCACCCCCTCTGTTTCAGCACCTCTGTTTCAGCCCCTCTGTTTCTCGCCCTCTGATTCTCGCACTCTGTTTCTCGCCCTCTGTTTCTCGCCCTCTGTTTCTCGCCCTCTGTTTCTCAACCTGTGTTTCTCAACCTCTGTTTCTCGCCCTGTGTTTCTCGCCCTCTGTTTCAGCCCCTCTGTTTCAGCCCCTCTGTTTCTCGCCCTCTGTTTCTCTCCCTCTGTTTCTCGCCCTCTGTTTCTCGCCCTCTGTTTCAGCCCCTCTGTTTCAGCCCCTCTGTTTCTCGCCCTCTGTTTCTAGCCCTCTGTTTCTCGCCCTCTGTTTCTCGCCCTCTGTTTCAGCCCCTCTGTTTCAGCCCCTCTGTTTCAGACCCTCTGTTTCTAGCCCTCTGTTTCAGCCCCTCTGTTTCAGCCCCTCTGTTTCAGCCCCTCAGTTTCAGCCCCTCTGTTTCGCGCCTCTGTTTCAGCCCCTCTGTTTCTCGCCCTCTGTTTCAGCCCCTCTGTTTCAGCCCCTCTGTTTCAGCCCCTCTGTTTCAGCCCCTCTGTTTCTCGCCCTCTGTTTCTCGCCCTCTGTTTCAGCCCCTCTGTTTCTGCCCCGCTGTTTCTTGCCCTCTGTTTCAGCCCCTCTGTTTCAGCCCCTCTGTTTCAGCCCCTCTGTTTCAGCCCCTCTGTTTCTGCCCCTCTGTTTCTCGCCATCTGTTTCTCGCCCTCTGTTTCTCGCTCTCTGTTTGTCGCCCTCTGTTTCACCCCCTCTGTTTCAGCCCCTCTGTTTCAGCCCCTCTGTTTCTCGCCCTCTGTTTCTCGCCCTCTGTTTCTAGCTCTCTGTTTCTCGCCCTCTGTTTCTCGCCCTCTGTTTCAGCCCCTCTGTTTCAGCCCCTCTGTTTTAGCTCCTCTGTTTCAGCCCCTCTGTTTCTCGCCCTCTGTTTCAGCCCCTCTGTTTCTCGCCCTCTGTTTCTCGCCCACTCTTTCATCCCCTCTGTTTCTCGCCCTCTGTTTCAGCCCTCTGTTTCAGCCCCTCAGTTTCAGCCGCTCTGTTTCTCGCCCTCTGTTTCAGCCCCTCTGTTTCAGCCCCTCTGTTTCAGCCCCTCTGTTTCAGCCCCTCTGTTTCTCGCCCTCTGTTTCTCGCCCACTGTTTCAGCCCCTCTGTTTCTGCCCCGCTGTTTCTCGCCCTCTGTTTCAGCTCCTCTGTGTCAGACCCTCTGTTTCAGCCCCTCTGTTTCAGCCTCTCTGTTTCAGCCCCTCTGTTTCTCGCCCTCTGTTTCGCGCCCTCTGTTTCTCGCCCTTTATTTCTAGCCCTCTGTTTCCCGCCCTCTGTTTCTCGCCCTCTGTTTCAGCCCCTCTGTTTCTGCCCCTCTGTTTCAGCCCCTCTGTTTCTCACCCTCTGTTTCGCGCCCTCTGTTTCTCGCCCTTTATTTCTAGCCCTCTGTTTCTCGCCCTCTGTTTCTCGCCCTCTGTTTCAGCCCCTCTGTTTCTGCCCCTCTGTTTCAGCCCCTCTGTTTCAGCCCCTCTGTTTCTCGCACTCTGTTTCAGCCCCTCTGTTTCTCGCCCTCTGTTTCTCGCCCACTGTTTCAGCCCCTCTGTTTCTCGCCCTCTGTTTCAGCCCCTCTGTTTCAGCCCCTCTGTTTCAGCCCCTCTGTTTCAGCCCCTCTGTTTCTCGCCCTCTGATTCTCGCCCTCTGTTTCTCGCCCTCTGTTTCTCGCCTCTGTTTCAGCCCCTCTGTTTCAGCCCCTCTGTTTCAGCCCCTCTGTTTCAGCCCCTCTGTTTCTCGCCCTCTTTTTCTCGCCCTCTGTTTCAGCCCCTCTGTTTCTCCCGCTCTTTTTCAGCCCCTCTGTTTCAGCCCCTGTGTTTCAGCCCCTCTGTTACAGCCCCTCTGTTTCTCGCACTCTGTTTCAGCCCCTCTGTTTCTCGCTCTCTGTTTCAGCCCCTCTGTTTCTCGCCCTCTGTTCCAGCCCCTCTGTTTCTCGCTATCTCTTTCAGCCCCTCTGTTTCTCGCCCTCTGTTTGAGCCCCTCTGTTTCAGCCCCTCTGTTTCAGCCCCTCTGTTTCAGAACCTCTGTTTCAGCCCCTCTGTTTCTCGCCCTCTGTTTCTCGCCCTCTGTTTTTTACCCTCTGTTTCAGCTCCTCTGTTTTTCGCCCTCTCTTTCTCGCCCTCTGTTTCAGCCCCTCTGTTTCGCCCCTTCTGTTTCTTGCCCTCTGTTTTAGCCCCTCTGTTTCAGCCCCTCTATTTCACCCCCACTGTATCAGCACGTCTGTTTCAGCCCCTCTGTTTCTCGCCCTCTGTTTCTCGCACTCTGTTTCTCGCACTCTGTTTCTCGCCCTCTGTTTCTCGCCCTCTGTTTCTCAACCTCTGTTTCTCGCCGTGTGTTTCTCGCCCTCTGTTTCAGCCCATCTGTTTCAGCCCCTCTGTTAAACGCCCTCTGTTTCAGCCCCTCTGTTTCAGCCCCTCTGTTTCAGCCCCTCTGTTTCAGCCCCTTTGTTTCAGCCCCTCTGTTTCCCGCCCTCTGTTTCTCGCCCTCTGTGTCAGCCCCTCTGTTTCAGCCCCTCTGTTTCAGCCCCTCTGTATCTCGCCCTCTGTTTCTCGCCCTCTGTTTCTCGCCCTCTGTTTCTCGCCCTCTGTTTCTCGCCCTCTGTTTCAGCCCCTCTGTTTCAGCCCCTCTGTTTCAGCCCCTCTGTTTCTCGCCCTCTGTTTCAGCGCCTCTGTTTCAGCCCCTCTGTTGCAGCCTCTCTGTTTCAGCCCCTCTGTTTCTCGCCCTCTGTTTCAGCCCCTCTGTTTCAGCCACTCTGTTTCAGCCCCTCTGTTTCAGCCCGTCTGTTTCAGCCCCTCTGTTTCAGGCACTCTGTTTCAGCCCCTCTGTTTCTCGCCCTCTGTTTCTCGCCCTCTGTTTCAGCCCCTCTGTTTCAGCCCCTCTGTTTCAGCCCCTCTGTTTCAGACCCTCTGTTTCTCGCCCTCTGTTTCAGCCCCTCTGTTTCAGCCCCTCTGTTTCAGCCCCTCTGTTTCAGCACCTCTGTTTCAGCCCCTCTGTTTCTCGCCCTCTGTTACTCGCCAGCTGTTTCTCGCCCTCTGTTTCTCGCCCTCTGTTTCTCGCCCTCTGTTTCAGCCCCTCTGTTTCTCGCCCTCTGTTTCTCGCCCTCTGTTTCAGCCCCTCTGTTTCAGCCCCTCTGTTTCTCGCCCTCTGTTTCAGCCCCTCTGTTTCAGCCCCTCTTTTTCAGCCCCTCTGTTTCAGCCCCTCTGTTTCACGCCCTCTGTTTCAGCCCCTCTCTTTCTCGCACTCTGTTTCAGCCCCTCTGTTTCTCGCTCTCTGTTTCAGCTCCTCTGTTTCTCGCCCTCTGTTTCAGCCCCTCTGTTTCAGCCCCTCTGTTTCAGCCCCTCTGTTTCAGCCCCTCTGATTCAGCCCCTCTATTTCCGCCCCTCTTTTTCTCGCCCTCTGTTTCAGCCCCTCTGTTTCTCGCTGTCTGTTTCTCGCCCTCTGTTTCAGCCCCTCTGTTTCAGCCCCTCTGTTTCAGCCCATCTGTTTCAGCCCCTCTGTTTCTCGCCCTCTGTTTCAGCCCCTCTGTTTCTCGCTCTCTGTTTTAGCCCCTCTGTTTCAGCCCCTCTGTTTCAGCCCCTCTGTTTCAGCCACTCTCTTTCAGCCCCTCTGTTTCAGCCCCTCTGTTTCTCGCCCTCTGTTTCTAGCCCTCTGTTTCTCGCCCTCTGTTTCTCGCCCTCTGTTTCAGCCCCTCTGTTTCAGCCCCTCTGTTTCAGCCCCTCTGTTTCTAGCCCTCTGTTTCAGCCCCTCTGTTTCAGCCCCTCTGTTTCAGCCCCTCAGTTTCAGCCCCTCTGTTTCTCGCCTCTGTTTCAGCCCCTCTGTTTCAGCCCCTCTGTTTCAGCCCCTCTGTTTCTGCCCCTCTGTTTCTCGCCATCTGTTTCTCGCCCTCTGTTTCTCGCTCTCTGTTTCTCGCCCTCTGTTTCACCCCCTCTGTTTCAGCCCCTCTGTTTCAGCCCCTCTGTTTCTCGCCATCTGTTTCTCGCCCTCTGTTTCTCGCTCTCTGTTTCTCGCCCTCTGTTTCACCCCCTCTGTTTCAGCCCGTCTGTTTCAGCCCCTCTGTTTCTCGCCCTCTGTTTCTCGCCCTCTGTTTCTAGCTCTCTGTTTCTCGCCCTCTGTTTCTCGCCCTCTGTTTCAGCCCCTCTGTTTCAGCCCCACTGTTTTAGCTCCTCTGTTTCAGCCCCTCTGTTTCTCGCCCTCTGTTTCAGCCCCTCTGTTTCTCGCCCTCTGTTTCTCGCCCACTCTTTCAGCCCCTCTGTTTCTCGCCCTCTGTTTCAGCCCCTCTGTTTCAGCCCCTCAGTTTCAGCCGCTCTGTTTCTCGCCCTCTGTTTCAGCCCCTCTGTTTCAGCCCCTCTGTTTCAGCCCCTCTGTTTCAGCTCCTCTGTTTCTCGCCCTCTGTTTCTCGCCCACTGTTTCAGCCCCTCTGTTTCTGCCCCGCTGTTTCTCGCCCTCTGTTTCAGCTCCTCTGTTTCAGACCCTCTGTTTCAGCCCCTCTGTTTCAGCCTCTCTGTTTCAGCCCCTCTGTTTCTCGCCCTCTGTTTCTCGCCCTCTGTTTGTCGCCCTCTGTTTCTCGCCAACTGTTTCTCGCCCTCTGTTTCAGCCCCTCTGTTTCAGCCCCTCTGTTTCAGCCCCTCTGTTTCTCGCCCTCTGTTTCGCGCCCTCTGTTTCTCGCCCTTTATTTCTAGCCCTCTGTTTCTCGCCCTCTGTTTCTCGCCCTCTGTTTCAGCCCCTCTGTTTCTGCCCCTCTGTTTCAGCCCCTCTGTTTCAGCCCCTCTGTTTCTCGCACTCTGTTTCAGCCCCTCTGTTTCTCGCCCTCTGTTTCTCGCCCACTGTTTCAGCCCCTCTGTTTCTCGCCCTCTGTTTCAGCCCCTCTGTTTCAGCCCCTCTGTTTCAGCCCCTCTGTTTCTCGCCCTCTGTTTCTCGCCCTCTGTTTCAGCCCCTCTGTTTCTCCCGCTCTTTTTCAGCCCCTCTGTTTCAGCCCCTGTGTTTCAGCCCCTCTGTGACAGCCCCTCTGTTTCTCGCACTCTGTTTCAGCCCCTCTGTTTCTCGCTCTCTGTTTCAGCCCCTCTGTTTCTCGCCCTCAGTTCCAGCCCCTCTGTTTCTCGCTATCTCTTTCAGCCCCTCTGTTTCTCGCCCTCTGTTTGAGCCCCTCTGTTTCAGCACCTGTGTTTCAGCCCCTCTGTTTCAGCCCCTATGTTTCTCGCCCTCTGTTTCTCGCCCTCTGTTTCAACCGCTCTGTTTCAGCCCCTCTGTTTCTCGCCCTCTGTTTCATCCCCTCTGTTTCTCGCCCTCTGTTTCAGCCCCTCTGTTTCAGCCCCTCTGTTTCAGCCCCTCTGTTTCAGCCCCTCTGTTACAGCCAGTCTGTTTCTCGCCCTCTGTTTCTCGCCGTCTGTTTTTCGCCCTCTGTTTCAGCCCCTCTGTTTCAGCCCCTCTGTTTCAGGCCCTCTGTTTCAGCACGTCTGTTTCAGCCCCTCTGTTTCTCGCCCTCTGTTTCTCGCCATCTGTTTCTCGTCCTCTGTTTCTAGCCCTCTGTTTCAGCCGCTCTGTTTCTCGCCCTCTGTTTCTCGCCCTCTGTTTCAGCCCCTCTGTTTCGGCCCCTCTGTTTCTGCCCCTCTGTTTCAGCCCCTCTGTTTCAGCCCCTCTGTTTCACCCCCTCTGTTTCAGCACCTCTGTTTCAGCCCCTCTGTTTCTCGCCCTCTGATTCTCGCACTCTGTTTCTCGCCCTCTGTTTCTCGCCCTCTGTTTCTCGCCCTCTGTTTCTCAACCTGTGTTTCTCAACCTCTGTTTCTCGCCCTGTGTTTCTCGCCCTCTGTTTCAGCCCCTCTGTTTCAGCCCCTCTGTTTCTCGCCCTCTGTTTCTCTCCCTCTGTTTCTCGCCCTCTGTTTCTCGCCCTCTGTTTCTCTCCCTCTGTTTCTCGCCCTCTGTTTCTCGCCCTCTGTTTCAGCCCCTCTGTTTCAGCCCCTCTGTTTCTCGCCCTCTGTTTCTAGCCCTCTGTTTCAGCCCCTCTGTTTCTCGCCCTCTGTTTCAGCCCCTCTGTTTCAGCCCCTCTGTTTCAGCCCCTCTGTTTCTAGCCCTCTGTTTCAGCCCCTCTGTTTCAGCCCCTCTGTTTCAGCCCCTCAGTTTCAGCCCCTCTGTTTCTCGCCTCTGTTTCAGCCCCTCTGTTTCAGCCCCTCTGTTTCAGCCCCTCTGTTTCAGCCCCTCTGTTTCTCGCCCTCTGTTTCTCGCCCTCTGTTTCAGCCCCTCTGTTTCTGAACCGGTGTTTCTTGCCCTCTGTTTCAGCCCCTCTGTTTCAGCCCCTCTGTTTCAGCCCCTCTGTTTCAGCCCCTCTGTTTCTGCCCCTCTGTTTCTCGCCATCTGTTTCTCGCCCTCTGTTTCTCGCTCTCTGTTTCTCGCCCTCTGTTTCACCCCCTCTGTTTCAGCCCCTCTGTTTCAGCCCCTCTGTTTCTCGCCCTCTGTTTCTCGCCCTCTGTTTCTAGCTCTCTGTTTCTCGCCCTCTGTTTCTCGCCCTCTGTTTCAGCCCCTCTGTTTCAGCCCCTCTGTTTTAGCTCCTCTGTTTCAGCCCCTCTGTTTCTCGCCCTCTGTTTCAGCCCCTCTGTTTCTCGCCCTCTGTTTCTCGCCCACTCTTTCATCCCCTCTGTTTCTCGCCCTCTGTTTCAGCCCCTCTGTTTCAGCCCCTCAGTTTCAGCCGCTCTGTTTCTCGCCCTCTGTTTCAGCCCCTCTGTTTCAGCCCCTCTGTTTCAGCCCCTCTGTTTCAGCCCCTCTGTTTCTCGCCCTCTGTTTCTCGCCCACTGTTTCAGCCCCTCTGTTTCTGCCCCGCTGTTTCTCGCCCTCTGTTTCAGCTCCTCTGTTTCAGACCCTCTGTTTCAGCCCCTCTGTTTCAGCCTCTCTGTTTCAGCCCCTCTGTTTCTCGCCCTCTGTTTCGCGCCCTCTGTTTCTCTCCCTTTATTTCTAGCCCTCTGTTTCTCGCCCTCTGTTTCTCGCCCTCTGTTTCAGCCCCTCTGTTTCTGCCCCTCTGTTTCAGCCCCTCTGTTTCTCACCCTCTGTTTCGCGCCCTCTGTTTCTCGCCCTTTATTTCTAGCCCTCTGTTTCTCGCCCTCTGTTTCTCGCCCTCTGTTTCAGCCCCTCTGTTTCTGCCCCTCTGTTTCAGCCCCTCTGTTTCAGCCCCTCTGTTTCTCGCACTCTGTTTCAGCCCCTCTGTTTCTCGCCCTCTGTTTCTCGCCCACTGTTTCAGCCCCTCTGTTTCTCGCCCTCTGTTTCAGCCCCTCTGTTTCAGCCCCTCTGTTTCAGCCCCTCTGTTTCAGCCCCTCTGTTTCTCGCCCTCTGATTCTCGCCCTCTGTTTCTCGCCCTCTGTTTCTCGCTCTCTGTTTCAGCCCCTCTGTTTCAGCCCCTCTGTTTCAGCCCCTCTGTTTCAGCCCCTCTGTTTCGCGCCCTCTTTTTCTCGCCCTCTGTTTCAGCCCCTCTGTTTCTCCCGCTCTTTTTCAGCCCCTCTGTTTCAGCCCCTGTGTTTCAGCCCCTCTGTTACAGCCCCTCTGTTTCTCGCACTCTGTTTCAGCCCCTCTGTTTCTCGCTCTCTGTTTCAGCCCCTCTGTTTCTCGCCCTCTGTTCCAGCCCCTCTGTTTCTCGCTATCTCTTTCAGCCCCTCTGTTTCTCGCCCTCTGTTTCAGCCCCTCTGTTTCAGCCCCTCTGTTTCAGCCCCTCTGTTTCAGAACCTCTGTTTCAGCCCCTCTGTTTCTCGCCCTCTGTTTCTCGCCCTCTGTTTTTCGCCCTCTGTTTCAGCTCCTCTGTTTCTCGCCCTCTCTTTCTCGCCCTCTGTTTCAGCCCCTCTGTTTCGCCCCTTCTGTTTCTTGCCCTCTGTTTTAGCCCCTCTGTTTCAGCCCCTCTATTTCACCCCCACTGTATCAGCACGTCTGTTTCAGCCCCTCTGTTTCTCGCCCTCTGTTTCTCGCACTCTGTTTCTCGCACTCTGTTTCTCGCCCTCTGTTTCTCGCCCTCTGTTTCTCAACCTCTGTTTCTCGCCGTGTGTTTCTCGCCCTCAGTTTCAGCCCATCTGTTTCAGCCCCTCTGTTAAACGCCCTCTGTTTCAGCCCCTCTGTTTCAGCCCCTCTGTTTCAGCCCCTCTGTTTCAGCCCCTTTGTTTCAGCCCCTCTGTTTCCCGCCCTCTGTTTCTCGCCCTCTGTGTCAGCCCCTCTGTTTCAGCCCCTCTGTTTCAGCCCCTCTGTTTCTCGCCCTCTGTTTCTCGCCCTCTGTTTCTCGCCCTCTGTTTCTCGCCCTCTGTTTCTCGCCCTCTGTTTCAGCCCCTCTGTTTCAGCCCCTCTGTTTCAGCCCCTCTGTTTCTCGCCCTCTGTTTCAGCGCCTCTGTTTCAGCCCCTCTGTTGCAGCCTCTCTGTTTCAGCCCCTCTGTTTCTCGCCCTCTGTTTCAGCCCCTCTGTTTCAGCCACTCTGTTTCAGCCCCTCTGTTTCAGCCCGTCTGTTTCAGCCCCTCTGTTTCAGGCACTCTGTTTCAGCCCCTCTGTTTCTCGCCCTCTGTTTCTCGCCCTCTGTTTCAGCCCCTCTGTTTCAGCCCCTCTGTTTCAGCCCCTCTGTTTCAGCCCCTCTGTTTCTCGCCCTCTGTTTCAGCCCCTCTGTTTCAGCCCCTCTGTTTCAGCACCTCTGTTTCAGCCCCTCTGTTTCTCGCCCTCTGTTACTCGCCAGCTGTTTCTCGCCCTCTGTTTCTCGCCCTCTGTTTCTCGCCCTCTGTTTCAGCCCCTCTGTTTCTCGCCCTCTGTTTCTCGCCCTCTGTTTCAGCTTCTCTGTTTCAGCCCCTCTGTTTCTCGCCCTCTGTTTCAGCCCCTCTGTTTCAGCCCCTCTTTTTCAGCCCCTCTGTTTCAGCCCCTCTGTTTCACGCCCTCTGTTTCAGCCCCTCTCTTTCTCGCACTCTGTTTCAGCCCCTCTGTTTCTCGCTCTCTGTTTCAGCCCCTCTGTTTCTCGCCCTCTGTTTCAGCCCCTCTGTTTCAGCCCCTCTGTTTCAGCCCCTCTGTTTCAGCCCCTCTGATTCAGCCCCTCTATTTCCGCCCCTCTTTTTCTCGCCCTCTGTTTCAGCCCCTCTGTTTCTCGCTGTCTGTTTCTCGCCCTCTGTTTCAGCCCCTCTGTTTCAGCCCCTCTGTTTCAGCCCATCTGTTTCAGCCCCTCTGTTTCTCGCCCTCTGTTTCAGCCCCTCTGTTTCTCGCTCTCTGTTTTAGCCCCTCTGTTTCTCGACCTCTGTTTCAGCCCCTCTGTTTCAGCCCCTCTGTTTCAGCCACTCTCTTTCAGCCCCTCTGTTTCAGCCCCTCTGTTTCTCGCCCTCTGTTTCTAGCCCTCTGTTTCTCGCCCTCTGTTTCTCGCCGTCTGTTTCAGCCCCTCTGTTTCAGCCCCTCTGTTTCAGACCCTCTGTTTCTAGCCCTCTGTTTCAGCCCCTCTGTTTCAGCCCCTCTGTTTCAGCCCCTCAGTTTCAGCCCCTCTGTTTCTCGCCTCTGTTTCAGCCCCTCTGTTTCTCGCCCTCTGTTTCAGCCCCTCTGTTTCAGCCCCTCTGTTTCAGCCCCTCTGTTTCAGCCCCTCTGTTTCTCGCCCTCTGTTTCTCGCCCTCTGTTTCAGCCCCTCTGTTTCTGCCCCGCTGTTTCTTGCCCTCTGTTTCAGCCCCTCTGTTTCAGCCCCTCTGTTTCAGCCCCTCTGTTTCAGCCCCTCTGTTTCTGCCCCTCTGTTTCTCGCCATCTGTTTCTCGCCCTCTGTTTCTCGCTCTCTGTTTCTCGCCCTCTGTTTCACCCCCTCTGTTTCAGCCCCTCTGTTTCAGCCACTCTGTTTCTCGCCCTCTGTTTCTCGCCCTCTGTTTCTAGCTCTCTGTTTCTCGCCCTCTGTTTCAGCCCCTCTGTTTCAGCCCCTCTGTTTTAGCTCCTCTGTTTCAGCCCCTCTGTTTCTCGCCCTCTGTTTCAGACCCTCTGTTTCTCGCCCTCTGTTTCTCGCCCACTCTTTCAGCCCCTCTGTTTCTCGCCCTCTGTTTCAGCCCCTCTGTTTCAGCCCCTCAGTTTCAGCCGCTCTGTTTCTCGCCCTCTGTTTCAGCCCCTCTGTTTCAGCCCCTCTGTTTCAGCCCCTCTGTTTCAGCCCCTCTGTTTCTCGCCCTCTGTTTCTCGCCCACTCTTTCAGCCCCTCTGTTTCTGCCCCGCTGTTTCTCGCCCTCTGTTTCAGCTCCTCTGTTTCAGACCCTCTGTTTCAGCCCCTCTGTTTCAGTCTCTCTGTTTCAGCCCCTCTGTTTCTCGCCCTCTGTTTCTCGCCCTCTGTTTGTCGCCCTCTGTTTCTCGCCAACTGTTTCTCGCCCTCTGTTTCAGCCCCTCTGTTTCAGCCCCTCTGTTTCAGCCCCTCTGTTTCTCGCCCTCTGTTTCGCGCCCTCTGTTTCTCGCCCTTTATTTCTAGCCCTCTGTTTCTCGCCCTCTGTTTCTCGCCCTCTGTTTCAGCCCCTCTGTTTCTGCCCCTCTGTTTCAGCCCCTCTGTTTCAGCCCCTCTGTTTCTCGCACTCTGTTTCAGCCCCTCTGTTTCTCGCCCTCTGTTTCTCGCCCACTGTTTCAGCCCCTCTGTTTCACGCCCTCTGTTTCAGCCCCTCTGTTTCAGCCCCTCTGTTTCAGCCCCTCTGTTTCTCGCCCTCTGTTTCTCGCCCTCTGTTTCAGCCCCTCTGTTTCTCCCGCTCTTTTTCAGCCCCTCTGTTTCAGCCCCTGTGTTTCAGCCCCTCTGTGACAGCCCCTCTGTTTCTCGCACTCTGTTTCAGCCCCTCTGTTTCTCGCTTCTCTGTTTCAGCCCCTCTGTTTCTCGCCCTCTGTTCCAGCCCCTCTGTTTCTCGCTATCTCTTTCAGCCCCTCTGTTTCTCGCCCTCTGTTTGAGCCCCTCTGTTTCAGCACCTGTGTTTCAGCCCCTCTGTTTCTAGCCCTCTGTTTCTCCCCCTCTGTTTCTCGCCCTCTGTTTCAGCCCCTCTGTTTCAGCCCCTCTGTTTCAGCCCCTCTGTTTCAGCCCCTCTGTTTCTAGCCCTCTGTTTCAGCCCCTCTGTTTCAGCCCCTCTGTTTCAGCCCCTCAGTTTCAGCCCCTCTGTTTCTCGCCTCTGTTTCAGCCCCTCTGTTTCTCGCCCTCTGTTTCAGCCCCTCTGTTTCAGCCCCTCTGTTTCAGCCCCTCTGTTTCTCGCCCTCTGTTTCTCGCCCTCTGTTTCAGCCCCTCTGTTTCTGCCCCGCTGTTTCTTGCCCTCTGTTTCAGCCCCTCTGTTTCAGCCCCTCTGTTTCAGCCCCTCTGTTTCAGCCCCTCTGTTTCTGCCCCTCTGTTTCTCGCCATCTGTTTCTCGCCCTCTGTTTCTCGCTCTCTGTTTCTCGCCCTCTGTTTCACCCCCTCTGTTTCAGCCCCTCTGTTTCAGCCCCTCTGTTTCTCGCCCTCTGTTTCTCGCCCTCTGTTTCTAGCTCTCTGTTTCTCGCCCTCTGTTTCTCGCCCTCTGTTTCAGCCCCTCTGTTTCAGCCCCTCTGTTTTAGCTCCTCTGTTTCAGCCCCTCTGTTTCTCGCCCTCTGTTTCAGCCCCTCTGTTTCTCGCCCTCTGTTTCTCGCCCACTCTTTCAGCCCCTCTGTTTCTCGCCCTCTGTTTCAGCCCCTCTGTTTCAGCCCCTCAGTTTCAGCCGCTCTGTTTCTCGCCCTCTGTTTCAGCCCCTCTGTTTCAGCACCTCTGTTTCAGCCCCTCTGTTTCAGCCCCTCTGTTTCTCGCCCTCTGTTTCTCGCCCACTGTTTCAGCCCCTCTGTTTCTGCCCCGCTGTTTCTCGCCCTCTGTTTCAGCTCCTCTGTTTCAGCCCCTCTGATTCAGCCCCTCTATTTCCGCCCCTCCTTTTCTCGCCCTCTGTTTCAGCCCCTCTGTTTCTCGCTGTCTGTTTCTCGCCCTCTGTTTCAGCCCCTCTGTTTCAGCCCCTCTGTTTCAGCCCATCTGTTTCAGCCCCTCTGTTTCTCGCCCTCTGTTTCAACCCCTCTGTTTCTCGCTCTCTGTTTTAGCCCCTCTGTTTCTCGACCTCTGTTTCAGCCCCTCTGTTTCAGCCCCTCTGTTTCAGCCACTCTGTTTCAGCCCCTCTGTTTCAGCCCCTCTGTTTCTCGCCCTCTGTTTCTAGCCCTCTGTTTCTCGCCCTCTGTTTCTCGCCCTCTGTTTCAGCCCCTCTGTTTCAGCCCCTCTGTTTCAGCCCCTCTGTTTCTAGCCCTCTGTTTCAGCCCCTCTGTTTCAGCCCCTCTGTTTCAGCCCCTCAGTTTCAGCCCCTCTGTTTCTCGCCTCTGTTTCAGCCCCTCTGTTTCTCGCCCTCTGTTTCAGCCCCTCTGTTTCAGCCCCTCTGTTTCAGCCCCTCTGTTTCAGCCCCTCTGTTTCTCGCCCTCTGTTTCTCGCCCTCTGTTTCAGCCCCTCTGTTTCTGCCCCGCTGTTTCTTGCCCTCTGTTTCAGCCCCTCTGTTTCAGCCCCTCTGTTTCAGCCCCTCTGTTTCAGCCCCTCTGTTTCAGCCCCTCTGTTTCTCGCCATCTGTTTCTCGCCCTCTGTTTCTCGCTCTCTGTTTCTCGCCCTCTGTTTCACCCCCTCTGTTTCAGCCCCTCTGTTTCAGCCCCTCTGTTTCTCGCCCTCTGTTTCTCGCCCTCTGTTTCTAGCTCTCTGTTTCTCGCCCTCTGTTTCTCGCCCTCTGTTTCAGCCCCTCTGTTTCAGCCCCTCTGTTTTAGCTCCTCTGTTTCAGCCCCTCTGTTTCTCGCCCTCTGTTTCAGCCCCTCTGTTTCTCGCCCTCTGTTTCTCGCCCACTCTTTCAGCCCCTCTGTTTCTCGCCCTCTGTTTCAGCCCCTCTGTTTCAGCCCCTCAGTTTCAGCCGCTCTGTTTCTCGCCCTCTGTTTCAGCCCCTCTGTTTCAGCCCCTCTGTTTCAGCCCCTCTGTTTCAGCTCCTCTGTTTCTCGCCCTCTGTTTCTCGCCCACTGTTTCAGCCCCTCTGTTTCTGCCCCGCTGTTTCTCGCCCTCTGTTTCAGCTCCTCTGTTTCAGACCCTCTGTTTCAGCCCCTCTGTTTCAGCCTCTCTGTTTCAGCCCCTCTGTTTCTCGCCCTCTGTTTCTCGCCCTCTGTTTGTCGCCCTCTGTTTCTCGCCAACTGTTTCTCGCCCTCTGTTTCAGCCCCTCTGTTTCAGCCCCTCTGTTTCAGCCCCTCTGTTTCTCGCCCTCTGTTTCGCGCCCTCTGTTTCTCGCCCTTTATTTCTAGCCCTCTGTTTCTCGCCCTCTGTTTCTCGCCCTCTGTTTCAGCCCCTCTGTTTCAGCCCCTCTGTTTCAGCCCCTCTGTTTCTCGCACTCTGTTTCAGCCCCTCTGTTTCTCGCCCTCTGTTTCTCGCCCACTGTTTCAGCCCCTCTGTTTCTCGCCCTCTGTTTCAGCCCCTCTGTTTCAGCCCCTCTGTTTCAGCCCCTCTGTTTCTCGCCCTCTGTTTCTCGCCCTCTGTTTCAGCCCCTCTGTTTCTCCCGCTCTTTTTCAGCCCCTCTGTTTCAGCCCCTGTGTTTCAGCCCCTCTGTGACAGCCCCTCTGTTTCTCGCACTCTGTTTCAGCCCCTCTGTTTCTCGCTCTCTGTTTCAGCCCCTCTGTTTCTCGCCCTCAGTTCCAGCCCCTCTGTTTCTCGCTATCTCTTTCAGCCCCTCTGTTTCTCGCCCTCTGTTTGAGCCCCTCTGTTTCAGCACCTGTGTTTCAGCCCCTCTGTTTCAGCCCCTATGTTTCTCGCCCTCTGTTTCTCGCCCTCTGTTTCAACCGCTCTGTTTCAGCCCCTCTGTTTCTCGCCCTCTGTTTCATCCCCTCTGTTTCTCGCCCTCTGTTTCAGCCCCTCTGTTTCAGCCCCTCTGTTTCAGCCCCTCTGTTTCAGCCCCTCTGTTACAGCCAGTCTGTTTCTCGCCCTCTGTTTCTCGCCGTCTGTTTTTCGCCCTCTGTTTCAGCCCCTCTGTTTCAGCCCCTCTGTTTCAGGCCCTCTGTTTCAGCACGTCTGTTTCAGCCCCTCTGTTTCTCGCCCTCTGTTTCTCGCCATCTGTTTCTCGTCCTCTGTTTCTAGCCCTCTGTTTCAGCCGCTCTGTTTCTCGCCCTCTGTTTCTCGCCCTCTGTTTCAGCCCCTCTGTTTCGGCCCCTCTGTTTCTGCCCCTCTGTTTCAGCCCCTCTGTTTCAGCCCCTCTGTTTCACCCCCTCTGTTTCAGCACCTCTGTTTCAGCCCCTCTGTTTCTCGCCCTCTGATTCTCGCACTCTGTTTCTCGCCCTCTGTTTCTCGCCCTCTGTTTCTCGCCCTCTGTTTCTCAACCTGTGTTTCTCAACCTCTGTTTCTCGCCCTGTGTTTCTCGCCCTCTGTTTCAGCCCCTCTGTTTCAGCCCCTCTGTTTCTCGCCCTCTGTTTCTCTCCCTCTGTTTCTCGCCCTCTGTTTCTCGCCCTCTGTTTCTCTCCCTCTGTTTCTCGCCCTCTGTTTCTCGCCCTCTGTTTCAGCCCCTCTGTTTCAGCCCCTCTGTTTCTCGCCCTCTGTTTCTAGCCCTCTGTTTCAGCCCCTCTGTTTCTCGCCCTCTGTTTCAGCCCCTCTGTTTCAGCCCCTCTGTTTCAGCCCCTCTGTTTCTAGCCCTCTGTTTCAGCCCCTCTGTTTCAGCCCCTCTGTTTCAGCCCCTCAGTTTCAGCCCCTCTGTTTCTCGCCTCTGTTTCAGCCCCTCTGTTTCAGCCCCTCTGTTTCAGCCCCTCTGTTTCAGCCCCTCTGTTTCTCGCCCTCTGTTTCTCGCCCTCTGTTTCAGCCCCTCTGTTTCTGAACCGGTGTTTCTTGCCCTCTGTTTCAGCCCCTCTGTTTCAGCCCCTCTGTTTCAGCCCCTCTGTTTCAGCCCCTCTGTTTCTGCCCCTCTGTTTCTCGCCATCTGTTTCTCGCCCTCTGTTTCTCGCTCTCTGTTTCTCGCCCTCTGTTTCACCCCCTCTGTTTCAGCCCCTCTGTTTCAGCCCCTCTGTTTCTCGCCCTCTGTTTCTCGCCCTCTGTTTCTAGCTCTCTGTTTCTCGCCCTCTGTTTCTCGCCCTCTGTTTCAGCCCCTCTGTTTCAGCCCCTCTGTTTTAGCTCCTCTGTTTCAGCCCCTCTGTTTCTCGCCCTCTGTTTCAGCCCCTCTGTTTCTCGCCCTCTGTTTCTCGCCCACTCTTTCATCCCCTCTGTTTCTCGCCCTCTGTTTCAGCCCCTCTGTTTCAGCCCCTCAGTTTCAGCCGCTCTGTTTCTCGCCCTCTGTTTCAGCCCCTCTGTTTCAGCCCCTCTGTTTCAGCCCCTCTGTTTCAGCCCCTCTGTTTCTCGCCCTCTGTTTCTCGCCCACTGTTTCAGCCCCTCTGTTTCTGCCCCGCTGTTTCTCGCCCTCTGTTTCAGCTCCTCTGTTTCAGACCCTCTGTTTCAGCCCCTCTGTTTCAGCCTCTCT